>NC_134713.1:11698405-12001435 GCF_049634645.1 Pelodiscus sinensis
TCTACTTGGCTGGTTCCCATAGGCTCTGTGTATGAGGAGAATGTGAGGAGTGTTTTTCTCCTTCTCAGTTGGGGGCCACAGTGAGGGATTCTCCCCCCTGCTTCTCACTTGTGTGCAGCCTCTGAATGAGTTTTCTATGAGGCAGTGACCCCACCCCTGCACTAGATAACACTGAGTCCTGCCATGCGTGCAGGAATCTGAATCTCTCCAGGTCCCATCCAGTCCTACGATTGTATGGTTATTACCAATTCAACTAATCTTGCTCCTGGCAACAGAGTGTTCCAAATCAGTCTACAAAATTTCTTAATGAAGCCACACAAGGCCCCTGGGAGACTACTATCAAGAAACGCTTCCTTTTTGTTGGTGGCAAAACTGATGTTGTTTGTTACACCTCAACTCCGGCCTGTTCAAAATGAGAAAAACAACTCGAGACACAGGAAATGCTTAGTCATTTCATCATAGCCACCCCACCACAGTCAATTATCCTTCTGATGCCATTTCATGCTAATCATATGAAACCCATCAGTTTCAGCTCTTGAGCTATTTTTTAATCTTGTTTTGGGTCTTTATCACATGTTGTTTAGATCTCAACTGATTGAGAGGTGAGAGAACCACAAGGCAGCTCTCACCAACATAGCCCTTGCAGTTTACGAAGATATAATGAAAACATCCTCGTGAGAACACAGCATTTATAGTTACTCTGCAGGCCTGCACCTCTATAAATGCCCCCGGTTTCAATAATTGGGTTAAAACGGGGTGACCCAAATGCAGCTTGCAGGCAAAGGTCTTGATTCTGCTAAGTGCTGAGCAACTCTCAGCTTCATTCAAAAATGAGGGTGATGAGCACTTTCAGGAGTTTGGCATCTGGCAGGATTGATCCTTGACATGCCAACTCATATCTGATGTCTCCGTGGGATGCACCTCTCTCTATGTTCTTATGTGGCCTTCATAACTATAACATCAAAGTGACTCTGCAGTGAAAATGATGGCAACTGCAAAGCTTTGGCTCTCCTGTGCTATATCTTTCCAAAAACTCTCATACTTTGCTGCTCTGTGCAAACATTTTGCTTGCAGAAGTGAAGTGCAGAGTAGAGGAACATTTATCTGCCTGAAGTACTTGCAGATCCAATGTTAGGCTATGTCTAGACTGCAGGCTTCTTTCAGAAGAAGCTTTTACGGAAGAGATCTTCCGAAAAAACTTCTTCCAAAAGAGAATGTCCACACTGCCAAAACGCATCGAAAAAGAAATCCGCTTTTTTTGAAAGGTAGCATCCACACTGAGGCTAAGTCTAGACTGGCATGATTTTCCGGAAATGCTTTTAATGGAAAAGTTTTCCGTTAAAAGCATTTGCGGAAAAGAGCATCTAGATTGGCATGGACGCTTTTCCGCAAAAGTACTTTTTGCGGAAAAGCGTATGTGGCCAATCCAAACGCGCTTTTGCGGAAAAAAGCCCCGATTGTCATTTTCACGATCGGGGCTTTTTTGCGCAAAACAAATCTGAGCTGTCTACATTGGCTCTTTTGCGCAAAAGTTTTGCGCAAAAGGGACTTTTGCCCGAACGGGAGCAGCATAGTATATCCGCAAGAAGCACTGATTTCTTACAGTAGGAAGTCAGTGCTTTTGCGGAAATTCAAGCGGCCAGTGTAGACAGCTGGCAAGTTTTTCCAGAAAAGTAGCTGATTTTCCGGAAAAACTGGCCAGTCTAGTCACAGCCTGAATGTATGCTATCTTGCATTTAAGCTGTGATTACTGTGGACAGAGTGGCCACCAGAGCACCTGTGCTTTTTCCTCTTTCCTTTTCTTTTGAAAGAACTCCCTCTTCGCCGTCCACACATGACTTTCTGAGAGAGCTCTTTCAGAAAAAGGCTTCTTCCTTGTAGAAAGAGGTTTACTAATGTCAGAAAAACCCCTTTGTTCTTTTGATTTTTTTAAATGTGATTGCAGTGTAGATGTAAGTGAATTTTTTTCGGAAAAATGCCCATTTTTCCAAAAAAACTTTGTAGTGTAGACATAGCCTTAGAGTTGATTCCTCTCCTGAAATGTGGAGAATTATTCATTGACTAACACTGGGTCACATAATTTCACACTGAAAATGTCATCTATGCAGTACCTTATATTTCAGCAATAGCTACACAACACTTTACAGCTAGTTGGAATCAGAGACATGGACATTACTGGGAGACCCTCTCAGTAATCATCAGGGTCACAGAACTCCTCTGGCCCTGAGATGACCGTGGGGACACAGAACATGCCCCTCCAAAAGTAGTCAAATTTAACTTCCCGTTCACACCCCTAGTTGAATTAGATTTCCTCTCCCAAATCTAATTCATTTGAGTGGAAGCTGTGTGATTAAATCCCCTTATCAGCTCTGAAAATTATATCAATTGTTCACCAAGTGTGAATATAGGGGATTAGATTCTGATATCAGTTGTGTCAATGAAGTCAACGCAAGTCATCTATCATCAGCAATATCATACTGTGGCATTATTCACCACTAGGTCAGATAATGATCTGACCCAAGAATGCTTTTCTTAAATTCCAGACATTTATAGAAAGGCAACTTTCCATTCACAAATGTATAAGAAAGACTCTCCTCTCACACTGGTTGGGTGAGACCTGTCCTTAGAAGTGAATCACTCCATGGCATTAAGCAAATGTGGCTACTATCTTTATTGAAAATACAATAATTTTATAAATAAATATAAATATATTATATATAAAGCATATTTCATCCAGAAGTGTTGTACAATGGACTCATTTCACTCCTCCTGAGCCGGACTCAATCCTCGCTCTCCTGGCCCAGCAAGTATAGCTAAACCCACGAAGGGTGTTCACGCACAGAGAAGGGCAGGTTGGGAGGCTGCCCAAGAGATGAACCAAGCCGGCGAATGATCCAGACATGTCAAACATACTTTTTTCCAGTCAGCAACACCCATGTTACAGGCTGGATGCAGGTATAGGTTGAACCTTTCTAGTCCAGCACCCTCGGGACCTGACCAATGTCAAACGAGAGAATTTGCTGATCCACGGGCGGTCAATACCCAACATAGTTCGCTCCATTGCCCTTTCAGCTACCAATAGTCGCTGCTCTTCTCTCTTTGGGTATGTCTACACTACCCTCCTAGTTCGAACTAGGAGGGTAATGTATGCATACCGCACTTGCTAATGAAGCCCGGGATTTGAATTTCCCGGGCTTCATTAGCATAAGCGGGGAGCCGCCATTTTTAAATCCCCGCTGCTTCGAACCCCGTGTAGCGCGGCTACACGGGGCTCGAACTAGGTAGTTCGGACTAGGGTGCCTATTCCGAACTACCGGTACACCTCGTTTCACGAGGAGTACCGGTAGTTCGGAATAGGACCCTAGTCCGAACTACCTAGTTCGAGCCCCGTGTAGCCGCGCTACACGGGGTTCGAAGCAGCGGGGATTTAAAAATGGCGGCTCCCCGCTTATGCTAATGAAGCCCGGGAAATTCAAATCCCGGGCTTCATTAGCAAGTGCGGTATGCATACATTACCCCGCTAGTTCGAACTAGCGGGGTAGTGTAGACATACCCTTTGTCAGTGCCTACGTTTCACTGCCATACATGGCTGGCAGCACTGTTGAATTGAAGATATTTGTACGTGTGGTTTTATCAATTTTTCCTTTGAGGACATCCTTGATGGAATTGAATGCACACCATCCTGCCCGAATACTTCACAAGAGTTCTCTGTTCAGGTCTTGGTGCATATTAACTTCTTGGCCCGAATATATCTACTGTTCCAGTTCTTCAATTTTTTCTTCTGTTATCATTATTCGGGCTTGGACATCCAGTTAACTAAAATCATGTTGGACCACAGATATAGCTGGACCAGAGAATGCTGGACTAGAGAGGTTCAACCTGTAGTCTCATGGGGTATGTCTACACTACCACCCTAGTTCGAACTAGGGTGGTTAATGTAGTCAACCAAAGTTGCAAATGAAGCCCAGGATTTAAATATCCCGGGCTTCATTTGCATCTTGCCGGGCGCCTCCATTTTTAAATCCCTGGTAGTTCGGACTCTGTGCCCGCGGCTATATGCGCCACGGAGTAGGTAGTTCGAATTAGGCTTTCTAATTTGAACTACCATTACACCTCGTTGCAACTTTGGTTGACTACATTAACCACCCTAGTTTGAACTAGGGTGGTAGTGTAGACATACCCATGGATATCTGGAGCTGGGTGATCCACAGCTAAGGGTCCCCTGTGCTTGCTGGGATATGACAGTTTATGGGCTCTAACATGATCATAGCCCAAGGTGAAATTCATATAGGCTATTCAATATTCTGATAAAGGTACATATCAGCAACTCCACCCTGTGACATTTTCTAGCGGGTCTTCTGCAGAGCTGTCAATGGAAAATAAAACTGTTTTTGCTGTACAAGTGCCCAAGAGTGTACAGCAGTAGAAAGATCGTTCATTTCCTTGTGGTGAAATCTCTCCTAAGAACAGAGGACCCTGGTGGTGCAGAAAGGGGCAATTTACATGTTCTTGTGCCAGCCAGAGGAAAAAAGGTCCAGTGGGTAAAGACAGATTGGGGTTCAACTTCCCATTCTGATTGCAAACTTCCTTTGTGACACTTAGCCTCTTTCAGCTCCCATTTCCCCACAATAAAAAAATGAGAATAGCGCTGTCCTACCCCACCAAACTGTTGGGAAGATAAAAAGGCCGTGAGATGCTACAAGGGGTTCACTTCTCTTTGAAGCCCTGGTGAAACCACAGCCAAAATATAGCACCCACTTCTGACATCTAGGACACATCTTCACTCCATGAAAGACTGATGCTGCCGGGATCAATCTTCCAGAGTTCAATTTAGCAAGTCTAGTTAAGACTTGCATCTGGTACTCCTGCTCTTGCCAGAAGTAAGGGAAGGCCTCCTGCTGTGGGGATGCCACCAAGCTTGGCTTAAGGTAAGCTGACTCTAGCAATGTATTCTGCATAGCTAGAGTTGCCTACCTTAAGCTGAGCAGCCGAGTCTAGTATACAGCTGGCCTTAGAAGTTGAGAGCAGAAATATGTTGACAAACAGAAGACAACTCCGATAAGATCAACAAAGATGAATAAGATGATCTGAGGCTGTGAGATACAGAGCAAGTTTCAAAGAAAATAATGGAGCAAATCAGTCCAAATAAAATCAGTAGGAGTTTGGCCATTGATTTCACTGGGACCAAGATTAAATGTAATAGACTGGAGTCTCATCTCATATATACTAATGGAAATTGACTATATTGCTTAAGCTGAAATCAGAATCTGGCCATATATACTCAGAGAAAAAAAGGGTGAGCACGTGAATGAGCAAGGTTGATCAAAACCAATGACTATGAGGGGAAACTATAACAGCACATTTGTATTTTAAGGAATGCAAATACCAAGGAAGGAGAAAATTTACCTAAGGTGGCGCATGAAAATATTGTAATAAATGTTGGGGTGAAGCAGCAAAGGAAAACGTTTGTTGAACATTAGGAAACATTTCCTAATGGTGATCCCTACTAGACTGTGAACGGTCTCCTAAGAGATGATGGAAGCCCTAATGCTTTAGGTCCGAATCTGAGTCGTGGTTAACTTCAAATATTTGATGAAATCCCACTGAAGTGTTATATTTCTGCTGCAGCAATTAATCGCTCTTTGGAAGTCTTTTATCCACTTACTCCCCCAAGACCTACCTTGCTTGGCTTGTGAGAACTGATGAAATTGCAGCCTAGTGCGGTATGGCAGCAGAGAATAGCATTAACCTCAAAAGGAAACATATTCTCCACCCTGGGGTAACTGACAGTCACACACGCTAATGCTTCACAGTTGGAGCGAATGCCCTGAAAATGGGGTTTCAGCCCTTCACAAAGGAAACAACGTTCCTGATACTAATTTTAAGATGGACATCTGCTGTGAAGTTATTTATCATACACAGGAAGAGATGATGGATCATTTGCTTTGATCTGCTCTGTTGTGTATCTGGAGCATGTTAACCTCTTTAGTAAATATTTCCTTCAATTATATTATTGTGGAGAAGCCCTGAGGCCACAAGACATCATCACCAGGAAAACAAAACTGAATTATTATTTTTTCTAGAGTGGGGAGGGACATTGACTAAAAAGACAGGAGTGAGCATTAAGATTCTTAGGTTGTATCCCCCTATATGCCAGAGAATACCTGGGTGACACCGGGCAGTTCATCCAGCTGTACAGTAGGGATAATATCAAACACCGTTCACAGTCTAGTAGGGATCACCATTAGGAAATGTTTCCTAATGTTCAACAAACGTTTTCCTTTGCTGCTTCACCCCAACATTTATTATAATATTTTATAGCAGTTTAAAATTTCAGAGGCTGATGATGTATTAGAAGCTATGGAGTCCAACCTTAAGGAGATGCATGGCCAGATTTAGTGTTCTGCTCTGAGGCCTTTATAGAATCTGAGGCTATGTCTACACTGCAGCATTATTTTGGAATAACTAACATGATTCCGAAATAACAAAGAGTGTGTCTACACTGAAAGCCATTATTTCAAAATAATGGCAAGCTGGAGGACTTCTTACTCTGACTCTTGTAACCCTCAGTTTACGAGGAGTAAGGGAAGTTGAAGGACGAGTGCTCTTCCTTCAACTTCCTGCTGTGTAGAAAGTGCCAAAAGCCAAATTAAGCTGTTTTGATTTACAAGTTGCGTAGCTTAATTTGACGTTTTCCCTGTTGTGTAGACATGCCCATAGAGACATAGGCCAGGTCTACACTAGACCTGGAAGGTAAGGTAGTACGCAACTCCAGCTACATAAAATACATAGCTGGAGTTGGCTTACCTTAAGCTGAGTTTGGTGCCATCTTCACAGAGGGAGGCTGACAAAAGCAAATGCTCCTGTCATCGTCCCTTAATTCTTGTGACTGCGAGGAGCCCTGGCACCGACTGGAGACATTCTCAGCATTTGATTTAGTGGGCCTTAACTAGACCCACTAAAGTGAATACCAGAAGATCGTTCTCTGGTACTGCAAGTGAAGACATGGCTATAGAAATGTAGGGCTGGAAGGGAGCTAGAGTGGTCATCAAGTCCAGCCACCTGCGCTGGCACAACCACACACTCCTAGAACTTCCCTGACAGGTGTTTGTCCAACCTGTCCTTAACCGCTTCCCGTGGTAGGGATTCCACAAACTCTCTTTGAAGGCTGTTCCAGAGCTTCACTATGCTTAGACTTAAAAAGCTTTTTCCTCATGTCTAACCTAAATCACCCTTGCTGCAGATTAAGCCCTTTTCTTCTTTTCCCCTTCGGTGCACATGGAGAACAACTGATCACAGTCCTTTTTAGAACAGCCCTGAACAGATTTGAAAACAGTTTTCAGCACCTCCCTCAGTCTGCTTTCTCCAAACTAAACATGCCCAGGGTTTTTTTTTAAAACCATTCCTCACAGGTCTAAATCTTTCATCATATTTGTTGCACTCCTCTGGACTCTCCCCAATTTGTCCACATCGCTGATGTGTGTTGCCCAGTATTGAATGCAGTACTATAGCAGAGTGGAGCTCAGCAGGGCTTACCTACAACACTCCTGTTAAACACCTTGGCTACGTCGAGACTGGCATGATTTTCCGGAAATGCTTTTAACAGAAAAGTTTTCCCTTAAAAGCATTTTCGGAACAGTGTGTCTAGATTGGCACGGACACTTTTCTGCAAAAGCACTTTTTGCGGAAAAGCATCCATGGCCAATCTAGACGCGCTTTTCCGCAAAAAAGCCCTGATCGCCATTTTTGCGATCGGGGCTTTTTTGCAGAAAACAAATCTCAGCTATCTACACTGGCCCTTTTGCGCAAAAGGGACTTTTGCCCGAATGGGAGCAGCATGGTATTTCTGCAAAAAGCACTGATTTCTTACGGGATGAAGTCAGTGCTTTTGCGGAAATTCAAGCGGCCAGTGTAGACAGCTGGCAAGTTTTTTCAGGAAAGTGGCTGATTTTCCGGAAAAACTGGCCAGTCTAGACACAGCCCACGTGGCCGAGAGCAGGGAGCCATTAGATGGGCTAGCACTCAGGTCACTGAAACCCCAGTTAGTTCCCTTGGAGAAAGCTGATTGAGGGTACGTCTACACTACAACGTTAATTCGAACTAACTTAGTTCGAATTAGTTAATTCGAACTAAGCTAATTCGAACTAACGGATCCAGACTAAAAAACTAGTTCGAATTAGCATTTTGCTAATTCGAACTAGCATGTCCACATTAAGTGGACCCTGAACCAGGCTTAAGGATGGCCGGAAGCAGTGCCGGCAGGGCATCAGAGGAGGACTTAGAGCCTGGAGATGTTGTCTCAGGCTAGCCGAGGGCTGTGCTTAAAGGGTCCCGACCCCCACTCAGGGGTGTCCCGCTTGCAAAGCAGTCCTGGCTTGGATTGCCCGGAGTACCCACACTGGGCACATCACAGCACTCGGCCATCAGCCCGGCTACACTTGCCGCAGGCTGCCATCTGGGGAGAGGGGGCAATTGAGGGGCTGCAGGAGAGGTTCCACCCACAGAAGCCTGCAGAGCCAACCCAGTCCTCCCCATCGGGGGCGCGTACCCCATTCCTCCCTCACCTCCTTCCACTTACCCTTCCCTAGCCCCTCTTCTTGATGTACAAAATAAAGGACAATTGTGTTCAAAAATGGAATCTGTCTTCATTGAACAAAACTGGGGGAGACTGGGAAAAGGAGGTGGGAGAGGGGAAGAGAGAGGGTGGGAGAGGGGAGGGCAACTAAAATGATCAGGGGTTGGGAACAGGTCCCATATGAAGAGAGGCTAAAGAGACTGGGACTTTTCAGCTTAGAAAAGAGGAGACGGAGGGGGGACAGGATAGAGGTCTCTAAAAGCAGGAGTTGGGTGGAGAGGGTGCATACAGAAAAGTTCTTCATTAGTTCCCATAAAGAAGGACTAGAGGACATCAAAGGAAAGGAATGGGTAGCAGGCTTCAAACTAGTAACAGAAAGTTGTTCTTCACAAAGCAAAGAATCAACCTGTGGAACTCCTTGCTGCAGGAGGCTGTGAAGGCTAGAACTAGAACAGAGTTTAAAGGGAAGTGAGATCAAGTCATGGAGGTTGGGTCCATGGAGTGCTATTAGCCAGGGGGTAGGAATGGTGTCCGTGCCCAAGGTTTGTGGAAGGCTGGAGAGGGATGGCATGAGACAAATGGCCTGGTCACTGTCTTCGGTCCATTCCCTCCAGGTTCCCTAGGGTTGGCCGCTGTCGGCAGACAGGCTACTGGGCTAGATGGACCTTTGGTCTGACTCAGGACGGCCATTGTAAGCTCAGGGCTCAGGGTCGGGGGTCTCAGTGGACCCCCTTGATTTTCATGCACACCTGCTCCTGGGTGGCCAGGCTGGCAGCTCTCCTGCCCTAGACGGCCACTTTCCTGTGCCTAGTGCGGAGGTCGTGGACAAGGTCCACGATGTCCGCACTAGCCCAGGCGGGTGCCCACCTCTTGTGGTCCCGGGCAAGCGCCTGGGAGCTGCCAGCCTGGTCCTGGGAAGAGGGAGAGGGCTGGGGGGCATCGGGTGGGTGGCTCGATCCATGCCAGGTGCAGGGTCTGCTGGCTGGGTGCTGGCAGGCTTGCACCTGGCACGGGCACCGTAGCCAGCCCGTGCCCCTTTAAGGGCTCCGGGGCCGGGAGGGGGGCAGACGAGTTTCCCTGGTGTTGGCCAGAGTGGCCACCAGGGAAAGCTGGGGAGGGCTAGCCTCCCACTAGTTCGACTTAAGGGGCTACACACCCCTTAATTCGAACTAGCTAGTTCGAACTAGGCTTAATCCTCGTAAAATGATTTTTCTAAGAGCTCCGCTAGTTTGAATTAAATTAGAACTAACGGAGCGCTAGTGTAGCGCCTATGAAAGTTAGTTCGAACTAACGTCCGTTAGTTCGAACTAACTTTGTAGTGTAGACCTACCCTGAGTGAATTAGGTGATCAGTCTGGCAGGCTGCCTTGAGTGAAAAAGTGCATTTGTCCAGCCACCCAGAAGGACAAAGACACAGGAAGGGAGTGCAGGGGGAAGAATGGGGGTAATAGGATATGTCTCCACTGCAATTAAAAACTCACAGCAGGGCCATGCCAACTGGTTAGGGCCCCCAGGGATTCAGACTAGTGGGTTGTTCATCTGCAGTGTAGACATTTGGGCTTGGGCAGGAACCCAGACTCTGGGAGCCCATGAGGTGGGAGAGTCCCAGAGTCTGGCCTACAACCTGAGCCAGAATATCTACACTGCAGTTAAACAGTCCTGAGACTGGGCTGGTTGGCATAGGCCTGCTACGGGTCTTTAATTGCCATGTAGACATAATACCCAGAGGCCTTGGGAAGGAAAACCTCTCCTACCCAGAGGGGCAGGCCGAAAGCACCGAGGATATTGTAAACAGACTGTTGTTGGATGGTTTTGGTAGTGAAGGGAACTCAAATCAACGGCTCTGGGAATTCACACTTAGTGGAGTTTGTGCTATTTCCATGGAGCAAGAAGATTTTTGTAATTGTATCACATTGTTGACTCATGTTCAGTTTTGGATCCACTATCATCCTTTCCAATAGTACTACCCCTTATCTGGTTATCCCCAGTTATGCAGATGTGGATTTCAGTTTTCCTTCCTACATGGAGAACTTTGCTCCTATCTTTGTTGAACTCAGAGTATTTCTCTGATTTATCAAAGACATTATGAAATCTAACTGCGTCCCCCAAAGAGCTTTCAAGCCCTCCCAATTTGGTGTCACCTGCAAATGACATACGCATACTGTCCGCTCCACTATCCAAGTCACTAATGCAAATTAATGAATAGTGAAGGACAAGGACTAACTCTATGGGGCCCCCATTAGCTACATCCTCCCCATTTGAGAGCAAACCGCTGATAGTTCCTCTTTCAGTGTGGTTTTTCAATCAGTTGTACACCCACATCACAGCATTTTATTTAGACAACATTTACTTTCTTCAAAAGCCTTACTAAACTAAAGATATATTATGTATTTTTCTTCCTTACTATCAATTAAGCAAGTAACCCCACCAGGGACCTTATGTCTGGTCCACAGGAAATATTCTTAGTGTAAACCGGTTCCTCCAGTGGCCATGAACTGCCAGAACATCTTTGTGGTGCCCCTCAGTCTCTGTTGTTGTCTCTGTTGTAGTCATGCCAGAGCATGCTGTACTCCAGCTATTTTCAGCTTCTGCAAATGCATGTATGAGACTATTGGAATCAAGAGGAGGTTAGAACAGTTCTGGGGCTGCTCTAACTTACACTGATAGCCAAGCCTACTGTAAGATGACTGTAAGAAGAAAAGTCACAGTGCTCATGTAAAACCAACTTTGTCCTAACCTCCCACAGTTGTTAAATAGAATACAAATGTGTTTCAGCCAATAAAAATAGAAAAGCCATGCTGCAACAGCAAATAAACACATTTCTACACTGTGTTCCTCCATTAAACCTGAAAGTCCTTTCAAGGCTGTGGGCCAGTTACATTAATGAAACCCAGAATAACTCATTTGAAGTGACTTGGAATTACTTCAGAATGACACTGCTACAAAGGAGATCAGAACATAGCCCAAAATATATAGCAATCCCTCACTCGGGCTACATCTACACTTCAGGATTTTTGTGCAAGAAGTCTTTTGCAGAAGAGTTCTTGCACAAAAACGTCAAGTGCAAAAGCACGTCCACACCTCAAAGCGCAATGCTTTTGCGATGTGCTTTTGCGCAAGAGAGCATCCACACTGCATGGACGGTCTTGCGCAAGAAAGCTCTGATGGCTATTCACAGAATGGCCATCAGAGCACCTGTGTTTTTTGGATAGGCTCTTTTTGCACAAGAAACCCCTGTGGAGCATCCACACATGCCTTTGTGCGCAAGAGCTATAGTGCAAAAAGGAGTGCTGCCTCGTAGGAGGAGGTTTACCTACACTGCAAAAAGCCCTCTGTTCTGTCAATTGACTGTAGATTTTCTTGCACAAAAATGTGCTTGAAATGTGGATGCTCAGTGGGTTTTTGAGCAACAATGGCCATTTTTGCACAAAAACCTTGTAGTGTAGACGTAGTCTCAGCCACACAGTGGAAATGCAACTACCTCTTAGGTGGAACACTGCAGCCAGCCTGTGCCAGAAACCTTACATAGTATTCTCTCAAAGTCAGAGCTTTCCATAACAGCAGTTCAATAACCTACTATTAAAAAAAATGCTCACTTAACTTATGGGGCTGTAGGAGTAATTGAATGCAATTGCCTGTACAGGAAAGCCTTTGTTTGAACATTTTCCTTCAGTCAAAGCTCTTTATTCCCAAATTTAACCATTTCAGTATCATTTGTAATGAGGTTATCATTTCTGATTAAAAAGCCCTCACTGTTTTCTAACTGAATAAGCAAAAGTACTAAGCAACTGAATGTAGAATATTAACACTTATCACTTTCTTTTGGATCATTCCAGTCTTCTGAAAACAACATTGGTCAGAAGCAAACAAGTGTACCAGTCCAGGATTTTAACTCAACAGTTAAATTAATCATCCACCCTGATTTCACTGTATGTTCTTTTTAAAAAGGGGAAAAAATCTGTACAATAAAATGAAATGTAGAAGGAAAGTGAGCAGGATCACATAATATTTTGCTGGCATCAGAAGAGTGGATGAAGTGATTGGCAGGGGGATGTTTATATCTGTAACATGGGAACCACTAATCCCCGTTAAATCTTCTGAGAAGCAGCCAAGCATCACAACATCGCACAAGTCAATGGCGTCGGACTGGAAATACAGTAAGCAGGAAGCTGCAGCATAAGGAAATCTTGAACCATATCCTATTAACTAATAAAAGACTGTTCTTGAGATTCCTTTCCCCCACACGTCCATTTTCACTACTGAAAAGGAATCCATATAACACACAGCTACCTGGCCACTCTGAGGGTCTATTCCTGCCAACATATGAGTGACTTTATGCACATTCAGGTCGATCAAGCATTCTTGCCTTCCATGAAGCTAGTGGAAGGGTCGTCAGCAGCTCTCAGGAGTCCTTAGCATCTTGCAGGATTGAAGCCCATGAGTAATCCTATTGAGACGGGTTCACGTGCACAAAGTGCATGAGTGTTTGCACAATCTGGGCCTAATTTAATAGCTACTACACATATTTCAGAATTATGAATAATAATTTGCATTCAAGTAGCATCTAGAAGCCGTCTCTGCCCTGAATAGTTTCTCGTCTACATGGAGAAGACGGGCAAAGAATGGGGAGGCAGACAGGCACAGAGAGGGATGTAATCTGTCCAGAGTCAGAAACTACTTGGGTCCGTGTCCTAGTGCAGTGCTCTACCCATTGACCCACACTCCCCCTCAACAAATTGATTCAGGCTTGTCAATGAAACGTTCTGCTTTGCCTGTGTTTCCCTTTGTTGTAAAAACCATGTAGATGCTGTGGCATGGAGGTGGTAACTGAGGACCCATTGCTACGGCTTTACAAAATGTAGCTGTCTTGGGTCTGGTCTACAGCTTTCCTTAAGTGGAGCCGCCGTAGCACCTACACTGCGGGAGGTCAATGGGAGCACATGCTCCCATCAGTTTCCCTTACTTCTCACAGAATGAGGAGTAAAGGACTCCAGCAAGGACTGCCCTAAGCGTTCTATTTGGGGGTCTACGCTAGACCTGCTACATCAAACGCTAGACAATCGACCTCTGCAGGGTCGATCTTTTCTGCGGTGGAGACATGCCCTCGATGTTGCGTGTTTCTGAAGAGTTGTGCCTTCATGGTGTAGAACAGATCAGCCTGGGCAGTGATAACAGAAGTATTCTTAGAAACAGCCTGATGGGACCAGCGTCAGGGTGGTTGGAGGTTTGCAGCAAGGCTGCATTTTTTATGTGGACATCTATCTGCTTTGGAGCAGGACTGAAAACATTAGCTCAGTTCAAGTCGCTTCTCTGGAACAGGCATCATTCCAGAGTGTAACAACTCTCACTTTCACCCAAGCTGGATTCCAACAGGCCAAAGCCTTCCCTTCTGCTATCCAATGTCCCCAAATCACAATAATAATAAGGAGCCAAATTCTGAGCCCCTTGATCAGTCCATATGAGGAGAAAAGTTCTACTGAAGCCAATGAATGTTCAGTTTGAGCAGGGATTGGGAAAAAGGACCTCAAGATATGGGGCTCCCAAATCACCAGTTATGTGAGGCCAAATTTTCAGAAAAGCTTACCATGCTGGGGGTCAGCACTTACAAGTGGCTCTAGATTTTCAAAAGAGCCCAGTTCCCATTTAAGCCCCAAATAAAAGGCTAGATTTTCCAGAAGTGCTTCGCTTTTCGCTGCTTCCTCTGAAATGACCAGATTTTCAAAGGTGTCTGCCTCCAGTATGCTCAGGTTTTTTAAATATGTGCCCACTGATTCTGACCCCTAGATGGGTACTGAGCACTTTTGGAAAATGTGCCGAGTCTGGGTGCTGCATGCTTGTGAAAGTTCTGGTCAGAACACTTTACATCTTCAGAACGTTGCACAAGCATGGGCCAAGCTGTCCCCTTGATAGTCCCGTAAGGAATAGGTAAGTTAGCCTTATTGTCGCCAGCCTGCAGATGCAGAAAGAGATGAAGAATGCTGGATTCCAGTGAGCAGTCTATGCTGGTGTAAATTCTGAGTAAAATGATGCCAGACAAAGAGATCAAGATCTCAGGCAGTTACGTGACTTATCACATGAAATATATCTAGATGCATCCCAGGCTGTCATGAAGGGTATAGTAGCCCTGTTTGTAGAACTTCTAGAGTCTCTGGGGTTTTGTTTTCTTTAGGCAACCCCCTGAATGCCTTAAGTTCAGTGCAAGCCTGTGTTTCCCCACATGTCCTACATATAGATGCTGCAACCAGGGATGCTGCTGTACCCTCTGGTTTGAACTGGTTTCCATTATATACAGGGCTTGCAGATTGGTTCAACCTCTCTCGGCACCCCCCACTATACAGATTTTTCTAGCACTCCTGATGCTGCAACACATCTAGTGCCATCACCCTGTTGAAAATAATGAGTTTACCCTAAAAAGCTGGTTTGCGGTTGGCTCCCAAGCAGGGGGAAAAAATCTGGACCAAATTCTGTAGACCTTAGTTCAATAAAGCTCCCATGTAGGACAGCAAAATCCGGTGTAGAGTCAGAACAGTGGTAAACCTGAGAGGAATGAAGTGGCAACTGCTTGTTTCAGGGATCAGCATTTTCATTCCAGCCCAGTCAGACTCTATGCTAGTGTCTTTGCAAGTCAGTCTGGTCCAAGAAGCATCAAGATATATATGTCTAGCTCATATATGATTCACACACAGCTCAGGTAGGTTGGAGAAATCTAGCTTTGGTTGCCTGCTGTCTCCAATGAGGCCGGCAATAATAGAACCTATGTTAGTATTTGCTTCAAGGTACATATCACTGGGAAAACATGGATATGCGTCATACAGCATTTCACTGTCGTCATTCACTCTATAGCTCATTTTAATAGGAATTAAATAATAGGAAGTATACTGTGTTGACCAGATGGAAAACAAAGCTCGGTACAATACTGTGGGGCTTCATAAGCATTCGGGTTCCTTTTTTATTATTCCATTGCTACAGTCAATGCAAGAACATAGCGAGTCACCTCATGCTTCCTCCTGATGACTATGTAGGGAAAGAACTTTGTAGCTTACCATCAAAGACATGGGCAGACAGCTGGAGAACATCCACAGATTCATCTGTGTGTGCTATTGTTTAATGCGTTTTGCATTCCATATAAATTCCATATGGAGCCTGAATTGCTGTGGAACTGCTATCTCTTCTTAAGCCATCCATTTTATTGAGACTTTTGTCTTGTTTTGTTTTGTTTTCCTGAAGGAGAGCAGCAATCCAAAAACACTATCATGGCTTTACAAATTGTCATTGCTGTTGCTGCATTGTGAATATAAGGGCTTTTGTTTTACTTTGGGGCTTTTTTGGAAGGGGGCGGGATTTGCTGTATAAATACAATAATTACAAAATGTCTCTCCAGTATTTAAAAAAAGTGGATACGTTTGAGCTTCTTGTGAACAAGACCAAGGTCTGCGTAGTAAACTAAACAGAGCCTACAAATCAGATAATGGCAGAGTAGATAGATATCTTGACGTTGTTTCAATATATACACACACACTTTAAAATTTGCAGTTTAGTGTCCAGATCTTGCATTCCTCTAAGAATGTGTCACATGCTCAAAAATAAAAAATGGAAAACGCCCCAGGAGTTCAGAAAACTCCAAAGGAGCTATTGCCACTTGCAAGAGGAAGCTAGTTACAACATAGCTCAGCAATGGGAGTACAGGCAGTCCCAGGGTTACATGGATCCGACTTACATCGGATCCCTACTTACAAACGGGGTAAGGCAACCCCGCATTAGCTGCTTCCCCCCAGCAGACCAGGGAGACGCGAAGCTAGCGGCCCCCCCCCCAGCAGACCAGGAAGATGCGGAACAGCTTTTCTCAGCAGACACCTCAGCTTGAGAATAAAGGACTGAGGGAAGTGAGGTGTGGGAGAATAAAACTCAGCTCTAGAGAAATGTTTGGCTAGAGTTTCCCCTACAATATATACCAGTTCCGACTTACATACAAATTCAACTTAAGAACAAACCTACAGTCCCTATCTTGTACGTAACCCGGGGACTGCCTGTAGTTGGATTCTGCCTGATTTCAAAGGCCAGCCCTTTACCCCAACTGGAAAAAAATCCTATTATAGGGCAAATCTATATTGTGAAGTGTCAGTAAGAAGCAAAGAATCATAAGGAATTTGGGGTTTGCTGCTGAATGGTACAGATCACCACAATATTACAATTCCTCACTGATGACCACTGCCACTAAGCTAGAAGTTTTGCTTGAATAAGGTGTCCATAAAATTTCTGCATCTGAACTTTGGTTCCTCTAGTCTACTGGGTTTACTAAAGCAAATGCACCCTGGTGTAGCTTGGAGTCTAAAACTTTGCACTGTAGTGTTTATGTCAATAACAAAACTTCCTCGCCGCTATTAGCAGGATCCTGCAAGCTCACGCTCACCCATGTAGTTATTAAAGTGAGCAAACCTTGGCTGACTCTTTGCAAAAACTGATGATGTAACAGATACCTTTTTTCTCTTACTTGGATTTTATTTATGTATGTATTTATTTATTGCTTTTACAGCTTGTCCCTGCCACTTCATCCTGTTTTCTTCCCACAGCAGAGAGACCAGCAAGAACTTTTTGCCTTCCTAGGTTAAATTTTTCTCCTTTGTAAAAAAACCAAACCAAACCAAACTCCAGACCCAAGCCTATGTAGCCCATGGTCCAGTGTGCTTCAAAAGCAGCCCCGGGAACTACAAGTTGTGGACTACAAACTGTGGCATGTTGGGAGAATTTCCTGCTTCCCTTATGCTGAATAACCTCACACTGGGCTAGTGAACAGGAGGGGTTACACATAGACAGTAGTTATTTAGTGTATGAAATGGAATAATACAGCTAGTGATAAAGACAAGAGATGAAGAAGAAAAAGTTGGAGATGTGTCCAAATGACCCCTGATCCAAAAGTGGCTGCAAACTCTAATCAGAATTCAAATTTTGCATTCTTCCAGGGGGTTAAATGAAACCTATATCTTCAGCTCAAAAAAGCTTGGGTGTTTTAGAATTCATACCTCAATTTGATTATTATGTATACCACATTACAAGTGCATTCAGAGGACTGAATTGAAAGTGGAATCTGGTTTGGTGAGGGATGTACATGCACACACCAAAAAATTGTCCTTACCTAGAGAGTTAACATTTTGTATAGACGAGATAGATAAAGGATGGGAAAAAGGAATATATTTTACCCTCACGTTAGAGATGAGAAGCTGAGGCACATTCTAAGTCACCTGCCCAAGGACACACATAAAGGACACACATAGCAGAGAGGGAAATTAAACCCAAATCTCCTGATTTCCAGCCCACACATTAACACAAGATTGTCTTTCCTCTTTGGAAAATTCAGGTGAGTGTCATGGACAACCATCTGACAGTGAGTTCTATTAGCCTCTGGATTAACTGGTTAGAAAATGACAAAGGGGGGCAAGGTGAAGAATCCATAGAAAATGTTGGTTTGTTTTCAATGGATTTTTGTTTGCTTTCAGGCAACACTTTCCTCGAAAAGTTTTATTCAGCCTTAAGCCCGGTTTTCCATTGACAAAAGCATTTGACAGAAAGTTTTCAGTCCGATTATGTTTAAAATGAGATGAAACTCTGGTGGATACAGGAAGGGAGACTTGGAAGGCTGATAAACTAGCTTTGTTAGTGCATATGAAGAAGGGTATATCTACACTGCATTCCTCTTTCGAGAGAGGAATGCAAATGCAGCTGATGCGGTTATTTCAAAAGAAAACCCTTCTTTTGAAATTACCCTTACTCCTTATAAAATGAGGTTTAAGGGTAATTTCGAAAGAAGGGTTCTGTTTCGAAATAACTGTGTCTAGATTATGTTTCTTTTTTCGAAATAAGGTATTTCAAAATAGCGCCCTGATGTGATTATGCAAATGAAGCACAGGAAATTCAAATCTGCGCTTCATTTGCAATTTCGCTTAGCTGCATTTGCATTCCTCTCTCGAAAGAGGAATTCAGTGTAGACATACCCAAAGTGTTTTTCAGCTCTAGATTCTAACTAAGGTGAGTATTTATATGAGCCCCATTATCTGAGTGTCTCACAGTCTTCGATGCACTTATCTTCACAACACCCTGTGAGGCAGCAAAGTGCCATTACTCCATTTTTCAGGTGGGGAACTGAGGCAAGGAGCCATGGTCTACACTAGGGAGTTATT
Source organism: Pelodiscus sinensis (assembly GCF_049634645.1). Taxonomy (NCBI): domain Eukaryota; kingdom Metazoa; phylum Chordata; order Testudines; family Trionychidae; genus Pelodiscus; species Pelodiscus sinensis. Next base: position 11,717,155 of record NC_134713.1, read on the forward strand.
TTGAAATAACGCCTGCTTATGTCAAAATAATAAGTGGAGGGTCCATGCTACCAAGCCCGTTATTTTGAAATAACAGGCTGGATATTTTGAAATATGTACTCCTGCTTTCCTAGCATTAGTGTGGATGCTACACAGCTGTTATTTTGAAATAACTACTCCCCAGGGTAATTTGAAGTAATTACTCCCCAGTGCTTTAAGTCGAGATAGTACGTCCACAGTAACAGAGCCTACCTTGGACTAATTTTCAAGGCTCCCCTGTAGTGGGAACATGCCATTTCAATTTTGTTATTTCAGGAGTTATTTTGAATTTAGTTATTTCTAAATCATTTCCTAGTATAGACATGCCCAAAGAGACTAAGTACCAGAGTTTTAAAGGTATTTAGGTATTTTTGTGTTCGATGTTGTAATGCCTAACTGATTTATGAGACTAAGTCTCATTTTCAAAAGGGATTTAGGCACTTAGGAGACAAAAGGCAGTTGGGAATTTAGGCACCAGGGTGCCCAAATCACTTTTGAAAATAAGACTTTGGGATTGCAATACTGAGAGAAGCAAAAGTCTCTGCCTGAGTCACTTAAGCAGTGTCACGCAGACAGCTTGTATCGAGACAGAGAACTGAATGTTAGTTTGCCTTGTCCCAGGCTTGCACCTTTAACTAATGGACTATCTGCAGTCATGTTCCTGTACCGAAATGAGTGCAGCACCTTCCTGTATCTATGTGGCTAATACAGAAGCTAAATTGTCACGGTTTTCCATATACAAAGACCAAATACTTTCAGTCTAAATTACCTTTATGGTAGGCTAAGGGAACCACAACAGGGCAGAGGAAAAACAAAAGTAAATAGCACTGGGGGCTTGACTCCTTTGCAGCATGCGGCATGTCTGCATCCCAAAATGGAGGCTGCTCCTGAAGACAGCTAGCTGTCTTTGAAATTTAAGGCTGCAGTAGAGAGCAAATAAAATCCTAATACTTGCATAGCTTTGTGCACCACACACACAGAAGGCTGGATTATGGCATGGGGGACTAATGGAGGTACCTGGGTCCAAGTCTGTGCCCCCCACTGCAATCCTATGGAGGGGCTAAACATAATTTCAGGTGTTGAACTCTCTAAATTCAAGACCTGTGGTTGCCCCATGTTCTGAGTCTGCCAGCGGAATAAGTGGAGGCATGCCCGATGGTTTGAAAGGGTGTAGGAGGGGTCTAATTGCTGGTGCTCAGGCTTTGGCTGAGCCACTCAGGTTTTTGTGGGGTTTTCTCCAGACTCTCAGGAGGTTTTGCTGTGGAGGCACCAGAACAGTAAGCAACCACAAAGGAGAAAGTGACATGAGATGGAGGAATGAGGCCACCAAAAGGACAACCCCAAACATCGTGTCTTCATGATAGGTACCCTGCCACATCAGAAGTACAAAAAACCACTCCCAAGAAAGATACACAAGATACCCACCTACATTTTGCAAATTTACAAGGTGTTTTGTAGTCAGGGAGGATTCTTGGTTGCTAATGAACCAAATCCTCATGCTAGCACCCAGTCTGAGTAGCTGGACTAGGCCATGGGTAGATGAACAAGATGGTAACAAGATGTAGAATCACTTGTAATTCCGCCCACCATATAATTTTTTTTAAAGGAGGACCACAGTGAAACCAAATTACTCCTTAGTTTGAGGCTTATAACTATCTGTAGTAAAGAATGGGTATAATGAATGTGATTAGGAAGAATTATTATTTAGAAACAACAATCACAACAAAAATCACAGCTTGCAGAAGGAGAGGGAAAATTCCCCTCTATAATTTATTTTACGCTTTTCAGTGCAGTTTGATGATTTTTTTGTATATCTTGTATATATGGGTACATATGGCTAGCGGTGCCTTGGTTACATGCTATTGAAATAAGATCTTGGAAAAGCTTTCGACATAGGCATATGTCTTCCTTTACCAGGAAAGTTGGTTGCTCTATAATTTAAATGTGCCACACACTTTAGGCACCGCACATTTACTTGTAACTATCTTTAAGACCATGGAAAATCTGATGTGTGGTATTCTGTGGGGAGAAAAAAAATGCAATATGGAAATTACTAAACTCCATTTGCTTTAACGGCCATTCATTAATTCAGCTAACCTTATATCTAATAATGCAGTATCTTGCTGAGAGATGAAATAAAACAAGATCATTATTTACAGAGACATATTGATTGGCTCCATATTGGGTGGTGATTAGAAGACGACATCTAGACTCTCTTTAATCCACATTGAATTTCTAAGTCAATCAAATAAACTTAATAACAAGGTTAATCTGGGCTTTGCTCATTCAAGAGAAAAAGGCAGAGCTGTGGATCTAATTAGAGCAATGTTGTAAAGTTAGTCGGCATTTATCTCCAAGAACATCTTCCATGTATAGCCCTGCTTTAGAATATATAAGGCAGTCCTTTCTTGGTCTGAATGGTTTAAATCGGGATCTAAAACCATTCAAGATTTGTTTGAACAAGAAAATCCTGTTTTCTTTGGAGCAATTTTGAAGTAGGCATAATTACAGAGTTGCAAATGTGATGCTCTGCTTAAGGAGCTGTCAGCATTTCCATAATAAACCTCTATTTTCAGGGGTTAACATCGTTGCCAGAAAAAGGGGAACAAAAACACCCTTATGGGCTGAAACTTGGCATTATAGAGTTTTATTCTGGGAAGGAGTTTTCCTAATGAAATTGTGCAAAATTAATTTACAAATGTACCTTTTGCAAAACTGACCCCATTACTTTTTGAACACGAAATAAAAGACAAAAGCAGTAGTTAATTTTGACTGCTTCTGTCATGCACTCCTTTTTAAAAGGGGTCTGGTTTTAATACAATGAGCCCAATATATTATGCCTTAGAGGAGGCAGCATAGATTGAACGAGGAGCCAAGGGCTCCTGAGTTATGAGATTCCAGCCACAGACTTATGGAGTGGACCTGGGAGAACCATTTCACTCTTCTGTCCACATTTATGATATGGACTTGATTCACCATTCTGTGGCACAATGTGTAAGCCACTGTGCCTGTGTGCAGTGGGTGTGTAACACATGGTGAGTATGTGTTACAAGTCCCCCTTGGTATGAGCATTCCAGCACCAGCTAATTCTGGAAAGCCCTAGTGTGATGGTCAAGACAAAAGCTGATACCTCTGAGGTAGTCCTCCTCCCCTCCCCCAAATGGGCATGGTTTAGCCAAGAAGGAACATTGAGTGCAAAATTCTACAGTGTGCTGATACTCAGGCTGGGTGTCTGGGAAAAACTTGACATGTGGGACTAATGTAAGGAGGTCAGACTAGATGTTCACTGTGGTCCCTTCTGGTGCTGGAATCTATCCATATAAAAGCAGCAGAGCTGTTAGGCTGCTCTCATCTAATCTGCACAGCAGCTGTGCAAAAAGTCTACTGAGTAGTAACATAAACAACATATATATAAAACATCATCAGAAAATGTGGAAATGGTGGAGGTGTTTAATGACTTCTTAATTTCAGTTTTCACTCAGAAGGCTGGAAGCAATTGAACGCCTAACATTGTAAATGCATGTGAAAATGGGTAGGTTCAGAAGCTAAAATAGGAAAAGAACAAGTTAAAATTATGTAGATAAGGTAAATGTCTTCAAGTCACCGTGGTCTGATGAAATTCATCCTAGAATACTCAAGGAGCTGACTGAGGAGATATTGAAGCCATTAGCTATTATCTTTAAAAAGTCATGGACTACAGGAAACATTCCAAAACACTGGAAAAGGGCATATATAATGCTCATCTATGAAAAGGGAAATAAGGAATACCCATTGAATTACAGACCAGAAAGCTTAACTTCTGTACTAGAAAAGATAATGGAGCAAAAAATTAAGGAATCCCATTTGCAAACATCAAGAAGATAATAAGGTGATAATTAACAGCATGGATTTGTAAAACACATGAATTTGTAAATTACATCAAACCAACCTGCTAACTTTCTTTAATAGGATAACAAGACTTGTGGCTAAGGGGAAAGCGGTAGATGTGGTATATCTAGACTTCAATAAGGCATTTGTTACAGTCTTGCATGACCTTCTCATTAACAAACTAGCCAAATACAAATGAGATGGAGCTCCTGAAAAGTAGATGCACAATTGATTGGATAACCATTCCCAGAGTGTAGTTATCAAGGATCCCAGTCATGGTGGAAGAGCATGACAAGTGGGAATCTGCAGCGATTAGTTTTGGGACTGGTTCTCTTCAATATTTTCATCAGTGATTTAGATAATGGCATAGAGGGTACATTTGTAAAGTCTACTGATGACACCAAGCTGGGAGGGGTTGCAAGTGCTTTAGAGAACAGAATTATAATTCAAAATGATCTAGAGAAACTGGAAAAATGATCTGAAGTAAATAGGATGAAATTCAAGAAGGACAAATACAAAGTACTCCACTTTGGAAGGAGTAATCAGTTACTCACATACAATATGGGAAATGTCTACCTAAGAAGGAGTACTTAAGAAAGGGATCTACAGGTTATAGTGGACCACAGCTAAATATGCATCAATCATGTGATACTGTTGCAAAAAAAGCAAACGTGTTTCTGGGATGTATTAACAGGAGTGTTGTAAGTAACACATGAGAAGTAATTCTTCCACTCTAATCTGGGCTGATTAGGCCTGATTAGACTATTTTCAGCTCTAGGCTCCATATTGCAGGAAAGATGTGGAGAAATTGGAGAGGGTGCAGAGGAGAGCAACAAAAATGATTAAAGATCTAGAAAACATGACCTCCAAGGGAAGACTGAAAGAACTGGGTTTGTTTAGTTTGGAAAACAAAAGAGTGAGAGGGAACATGATAACAGCTTTCAAGTAGCTGAAAGGTTGTTACAAGGAGGAGAGAGAAAAATTATTCTCCTAATCTCTGAGGATAGGACAAGAAGCAATGGGCTTTAATTGTAGCAAGGGAAGTTTAGGCTGGACATTAGGAAAATCTTCCTGTCACGGTGGTTAAACACTAACAAATTGCCTAGGTAGATTGTGGACTGTCCATCACTGGAGATTTCTAAAAGCAGTTGAGACAACAACAGCTGTCAGGGATGTCTACATGGTGCTTGGTCCTGCCATGAGTGCAAGGGGCTGGACTTGATAACTTCTCAAGGTTCCTTACAGTTCTGTAATTCTACAAACATGTAACAATTTCAGCCTCTTTGTCCTGCCATCACCTGCCACCCCCTCACGAGTCTGATTCTAGAACATCAACATTCCTGAATTAAAATGTTTATTTGCCATGTGGTTTAACATTTAATTGCAGATGCATGAGCTGCCCCAGTTTGCAGGAGTTGTACTTTGGATGCATGGTGCTCCCTGGCCAGAGAATGCTTCCCATGATGCACAGCAGTTATGGGACTTCTCTGATACATTGTAACAGCCTAGATAAGTTCAGGTTAATGTTGAACCTCAGAGGAAACAAAACATTTTCAAAAGCTTCAGGGGGTAGCCAAGTTACTCTGTACAGAAAAAAACAACAAATGGTCTGGTAGCACTTTATAGACTAACAAAACATGTAGATGGTATCATGAGCTTTTGTGGGCACAGCCCACTTCTTCAGATGACCGGAGTTTTGAGTTTAGGACATGCAGACCCAAAATAAATAGGGGTATGTCTACACTACAGAGCTAATTCGAACTAACTTAGTTCGAATTAGTTAATTCGAACTAAGCCAATTCGAACTAACGCGTTTAGAACTAAAAACTAGTTCGAATTAGCATTTTGCTAATTCGAACTAGCACATCCACATTAAGTAGACCCTGAAGCGGGGTTAAGGATGGCCGGAAGCAGTGCCAGCAGGGCATCAGAGGAGGACTTAGAGCGTGGAGATGCTGTCTCAGGCTAGCCGAGGGCTGTGCTTAAAGGGTCCCGACCCCCACCCCGGACAGACAGTTCTCAGGGGTGCCCCGTTAGCAAAGCAGTCCTGGCTTGGGGAGCCCAGAGTGCCCACACTGGGCACATCACAGCACTCGGCCATCAGCCCGGCTGCACTTGCCGCAGGCTGCCATCTGGGGAGAGAGGGCAATTGGGGGGCTGCAGGACAGCTTCCACCCCCAGAAGCCCGCAGAGCCAGCCCAGACCTCCCCATCGGGGGCTCGTGCCCCATTCCTCCCTTACCTCCTTCCACTTACCCTTCCCTAGCCCCTCTTCTTGATGTACAAAATAAAGATAATGTGTCTACCAAAATGGAATCTGTCTTTATTGAACAAAACTGGGGGAGACTGGGAAAAGGAGGTGGGAGAGGGAAAGAGAGAGGCTGGGAGAGGGGAGGGCAACTAAAATGATCAGGGGTTGGGAACAGGTCCCATATGAAGAGAGGCTAAAGAGACTGGGACTTTTCAGCTTAGAAAAGAGGAGACGGAGGGGGGACAGGATAGAGGTCTCTAAAAGCAGGAGTTGGGTGGAGAGGGTGCATACAGAAAAGTTCTTCATTAGTTCCCATAAAGAAGGACTAGAGGACACCAAAGGAAAGGAATGGGTAGCAGGCTTCAAAGTAGTAACAGAAAGTTGTTCTTCACAAAGCAAAGAGTCAACCTGTGGAACTCCTTGCTGCAGGAGGCTGTGAAGGCTAGAACTGGAACAGAGTTTAAAGGGAAGTGAGATCAAGTCATGGAGGTTGGGTCCATGGAGTGCTATTAGCCAGGGGGTAGGAGTGGTGTCCCTGCCCAAGGTTTGTGGAAGGCTGGAGAGGGATGGCACGAGACAAATGGCTTGGTCACTGTCTTCGGTCCATCCCCTCCAGGGTCCCTAGGGTTGGTCGCTGTCGGCAGACAGGCTACTGGGCTAGATGGACCTTTGGTCTGACCCAGGACGGCCATTGTAAGCTCAGGGCTCAGGGTCGGGGGTCTCAGTGGACCCCCTTGATTTTCATGCACACCTGCTCCTGGGTGGCCAGGCTGGCAGCTATCCTGCCCAAGCCGGCCACTTTCCTGTGCCTAGTGCGGAGATCGTGGACAAGGTCCACGATGTCCGCACTAGCCCAGGCGGGTGCCCACCTCTTGCGGTCCCGGGCAAGCTCCCAGGAGCTGCCAGCCTGGTCCCGGGAAGAGGGGGAGGGCTGGGGGGACATCGGGTGGGTGGCTCGATCCGTGCCAGGTGCAGGGTTTGCTGGCTGGGTGCTGGCAGGCTTGCACCTGGCACGGGCACCGTAGCCAGCCCGTGCCCCTTTAAGGGGTCTGGGGCCGGGAGGGGGGCAGACGAGTTTCCCTGGTGTTGGCCAGAGTGGCCACCAGGGAAAGCTGGGGAGGGCTAGCCTCCCACTAGTTCGAATTAAAGGTCTACACAGCCCTTAATTCGAACTAGTAAGTTCGAACTAGGCTTAATCCTCATGGAATGAGGATTACCTAGTTTGAACTAAGCGCTCCGTTAGTTCGAATTAAGTTCGAACTAATGGAGCGCTAGTGTAGTGCCTATGAAAGTTAGTTCGAACTAATGTCCGTTAGTTCGAACTAACTTTGTAGTGTAGACATACCCTGGGAGTTTTCAGTTTGGGAAAACTCAACATGAATGGTTTTCAGTTTGAGTTGACCCAAAACTAAATGCTTTGTTTTGATTTTCCCAATTGACATTCAGCAAAACAAACATTTTCTGATGGAAAATATCAGTTTTGCAGAAACTGCATTTTACATCAGACATCTTTTGATGGAAAGTTCCTGACCAGTTCTCATCACTACCTTTTCCTGATATGTTGTGTGTCACAAAGTTGTGCTGCTGCATCAAAATGTCTTAGACTGCAACTCATGCAATATCATGTCAGTGTTACCAAATCACCAAGCAAAGGGTTTTCTTCTACCAACTAGTGTAAACTAGCCAACATGCCAAGTAGTCTAATGGGGTGTGAGACAAGCCTTGTAAAATCAGGAGTGCCTTATGATGGTCAGGGTGGTTGTCAACCTTAATCAGCACTACTCACAAATGCATGGCCCACCCACACAGCTGGTGGCCAATGGAAACAAAAGTCAGGCTCCTTTCTGCTGGAAAACCTGTAAAATCGACACCATTTACCAGATGTTCCAGTAGTTTTATGGGATCTACAAGGCCTACTGTAAGTAGCGCTATAAATGCACAATCTGAGTGTTATGCAATGGAAAAGGCTTTAATGAACTCTGGAACACCTGTCCAGAATGCAGCCTAGTTCTTTTCAAGGGAAGTAATCTTGGATGTTTTGACTGGAGCTCTACAGAAAGTAAAGCTGGTTCTGATTTGCCAAAGGCAATGGCATAGAGAACACAGGCTTTAGTAGGTTTATAAATAAATACACCTTGGGTGGGGAGAGAGACTTTAATGTTCACATTCTCGTGGGTCTAACCCTGTGAAGCTAAAATGTGGGGATTCTAAATCATCAAAGCCCACTGAAGTTAATACAAAGACTCCCATTGGGGTTGATGGGCTTCGGATCAGGTCCCAAATTAATACTTCAAGTGGCATAGTGATAGAGTTTGTTGATCTAAAAGCAACTTTCAGTGTTAATTTCCACACACATGGGGGCCTCCCTCAATTTTGCCTAATTCTTACCAAAGGCATTTCCAGAGAAGACTCCTGAATCCTTCCTTCCAGCAGAGAGATTGACATGATTCTCCCAAATTAAACTCTCCACTTCCTGTCTCCTGGATGCACATAAACACTATGCAAACGCTCCAGTGTCTATGTTCTGATGCTAGCATTTCTTTCGGTACTAGCTGGCAGGAGGTGCTGATGCCGGAAGCATTGCTCTTCCACCACCGCAGCGTCAGTGTTCTGCCTTTGCGACTTGTCTCAACTCCGCCAGTCTGGCGGTGACGAGAACCAAAGGTGCTGCAGGACCGGAGCCTCTCTCATGGCCGCATGGCTGCTGCCAAGCCACCTGGCTGGCTATGAAAAAGAAGACTTTCTCTTTAATAACAGATGGGGGTAGTGAGACATGAAAATTAGGACATATTTTCATTTGATATTGGAATATGATGAGCATCAGTTATTTTGGGAAAGAGTCCAGGGAATACTTGGAGAGAGTCTAAAACTGCAGATGAATCCACAGGTTTATTTTATTGGGTGATTTCAGTTCTGCCAAATATTTGTAGTGTAAAGAAATCATAAAAATTGCTGGTGGTCCTAGCCTGGCGGGTACTTTGCACATATTTGAGACAGTTGTACGAACTGTTACGAGAATGTTTGATCTATTAGCTTAAAAACAAATTAGAGTCTTCAAGAGAAATAAATGAAGTATAGACGATAGAAATATATTTCTCTTATCTTAGGAAGACCAGGAAATTTCACCCCAGGATTTATTTGTATTTAATTATTGCAATTTGGCTTTCCTCTACTGTCTGCATGGTATGTTAGTCTGTCTTGCTGCACTCTTGGTGCTGAAATAACATTAGTACCCTGTTAATGATTATCATTGTCAATTACGCTTTCTGGTTACATGCACATTATAAGAAATATCAGTTTGTTTTAATAAATCTTCAAAAGGCAGTCTAAGCCTGTGTCTTATCTCCATTTTGCTTTGTAATTTTTTTATAGTTATGATATGAAAAAAAAACATCCCATGCTTCCTGAGATCAAGAATGGACATCTTCCAAGCACTGAATATTCTTACAGTAGAAAACAGACAGAAGGGTTTTAACATAACTCTTTAAATGAACTAAGAGGGCTACTCAAAAGTACATGACCAGATAGAGAGAAATTTTATACAGGCCTAGCTTATATAAAAACACATTCATAACATTCAGTTCTCAGTGTGGTTATGGATCATGCACATAAACAAAAAAGTAGCGTACATATAGTGACCCTAGTTATCTGGTTTATTGTGAAATATATTGAAATTTCCAGATTTTTTCAATGCACTGTAATATACAAATTGCATTTCTGGTGGGGTTTTTTGTTTGGAAACTTTATTAAGGCAGAGCTGCAATAAAATGTTAACATACTGCATCTTATATTACTTATTACTTATTCAGGATAAAGTTAAATTTAAAAAATCTGGCTATAGGTTCTGGCTTACTTGCTGGGGAACCCTCCTCTTCTGAGCATGCTAAAAAAGAGTGACCAAATTTCCAAACATCTATCCTCTTTTTGGTGCATCTCTTGTATAAGTACTTGCTGTGAACGTTTTTCCATTATAACAATGCATAGACATATTTTACTATACCACAATTCCATCAGAGGAGTTACATTTTCTCAACAATGTGTGCTGCAAAGTTTAGCTGCTAAGAATAAAAAAATACATTAATTTGTATCTCTGTTTAAAATGTAGATCCTTTTACATTCCTGCTTTTAATGAACTTTTATCTCTAGGAAAATGATTTCAATATGTACCTGACCTGGTAAAAGAGCTGAATGCCCTCAATTTCCATAGACTTCTGTAGAACAAGAAAAGACCCATATAAAAACATTGTACTTTTAAAGGAAATTTTGTTCTACAGAACTGTGCAAAATTTATATTTGAACCTTTTGCTCATGCAATATTTTCATTCATTGGGCCTGCACTGAAATGCCATCTCAGAAAGGAACATTTTAACCAAGCATTCTTTATGTGGTCTTCAATTAATAAACAGGAATACTCCTTTCTAAACCTGTGGGAAATGATTTTTCTGTTTGCTGCTACACTATATGTAACCTAAATGAATGGGGGCATTTATATAGTGCCCTTTCATGCTGGGATATCAAAGCCCTTTGCAAACACTGATTAGGTGGGTTGATGTGCAACCACTGACCAGCGGCCACCTCTGAGGTGACATGTGGTTGGCTGGCAAAGCACCTGAGAGTGTCAAAATTAGATTTTTTACATGGGATGTGTATGGAGGTAGGGAAAGACCAGCAGAATTCATTTCACATGCACACATACCTAACAATGAAATGCAGTTATAGCCCCTGCTTGATATTCTTCCATCCCTGTCATGCACAGGTTAGCAGGACAACAAGATGAAAGCATCTTCTCCCACTGCATCACCAGTCTGAACCTCGTCACGGCCACAAGCTATTAGCTTATGAAGGCTTTTGAGTGGCTTGCAGGAAATGGGTTTGGTGATCTTAGCCTAGTTTCATCTTGACGGGTATCCACACCACAAAACCATCATCATAACTGGCACTGGTAAGATCTCAGAAGAGAGGTCATGGACGGAATGGGCTATGGGGAATAAAGTACTCTTCCCATTTCTACAGCTGGTTTCTTTAGGTTAGAGCTCAGGGTGGTGTGGTCACCCAGGAGCTGCCCATGTTTCACCAGTGTAGGGGAAGAAAAGAGCAATTCAGTTTCCAGAGTTGTCAATTCACAGCCTCCTTGTGTTCCCAAAGCCCTCAGGTGATAATTTAGGTAACTCCTAGGGTGCATTAGTAATGGAGACAACTCCTTTGGACCTTGTGTGCTAATTGTAGTTCTCACCTGCTTCTGTCCCTATCCCATTAAAAATGGACATCATAAATGATTTCTATGGGAAGTTTGTATTGAATCTGGATCCTGCACAGTTAACCATTAACTTTTCTGATACAAAGTGGAATAGACTCTGATATATAGTGATAAACTTCAAACAGTTTTCCTTATAATAAGGAGGCAATAATATTTTGCATTTCTACAAAACCTCCTCTGCAAACATTTCAATGGGACTTACAGACAGTGAATGAAACATCACATTCCCCAGGTACCATTTTACAGAGGGGAAAACTGGGTGGCAGGGAGCTTATCCATCAAGTGCTAACTTGGACAAAACTCCTTAGGAGCTCAGGAACTCAGCCCTTAAGCTATGTCTAGACTGCAAGATTTTTTTCGGAAGAAGCTTTTCTGGAAGAGAATTTCCAGTAATTTTTTTTGAAAGAGAGCATCTACACAGCAAAAGCGCAATGAAAAAGTGATCTGCTTTTTCAAAAGATAGCGTCCACACTGATTGGATGCTATCTCGCATTTCAGTTGTGATTACTGTGGATAGAGTGGCCACCAGGGCACCTGTGATTGTTCCTGGAGGTCTCTTCTTTCAAAAAACCACTCTCTTCCGCGTCCACATATGCCTTTTTCCGAAAAAGCTTTTTCCGAAAAAGTCATCTTCCTCATAGAAAGGGGTTTACTGCTATTGGAAAAACCCCTCTATTCTTTCTACTTTCTGTCAAAAGAATGTAATAGCAATGTGGACATAAGTGTCATTTTTCTGGAAAAACAGCCGTTTTCCGGAAAAACTCTGCAGTATAGACATACCCTTAGTATGTTCTTGCCACAAATCAGTAAAACAGTTGAGACTAGACCCCAGATTTCCTGACTGCCAGTCCTATGTTTTAATTGCAAGACCTTGCAATATGTCTGAATGTTTTAGATGGTTACTTTTGGGGCAGGACTGTCTGTTTGTTTAATGTTTGAATAGCACCTAGCAAAGTTCTGATCCATGATAACATAAATATAAGATGAAGACATATTTATTATTATTAACTATTATTATTATTATTTCTCTCATCCTTAGTAGGTATCCTGCATGAAATAGAAACAGAAACCTTGAGACTTTTCTGCCACTAATGTTATTCCTTACCTTAAACCATAATCCTTAGAACCATCTCCAGAGTAACTAATATCTTAGCTAAACTATTTTGATTTCTAATGAAAAAATAGTACACAGTAGCCAATTAAATCAACAAAGGCTCCATCTTTATGCTAATGTTCCTTTAACAAAAAGGCAAAGGCCCAATTTATACACAGAATAATTTTCTACAGCACTATTACAAACAGCACTGTGGCCTCTTAGGTATTTTGTTATAGTCAGTGAAGTAAAAGGGACTGGTGTTTCGGTACCTAAGCGTGTCTAGCTGAAGTAAATATGTTTATGGGAAATGGATTTTATCACTCTGTAGAAAATACAGCAAGTAGATTAGAATGACTTTTCCTGAGCCAAAACACCAGCTCTGAATGCCCTTTCTGTTGAGAAAGACTAAAGCTAGAGTTAGTTTAACTCTCCAACTCAGGGCAAGTCCTTTAGCATATCTGAATCAGAGAAATCTCTGTGAAATATATAAGAACCAGAATTCCATACTGAGAAGAGAACTTTGAACTTTGTGCATGCATCTCCACTTTCACCAGGAGTAGGTATACTTCTACATTGACAGAAAGCACTGTAAGCATTTGTACTGAAGTCAAGGAAAACACTAGGTTCATTCCAAAGAAAGGATTCCCAGGAGGCACATTGGTCTAGCTGTATTAGTGAAACTTTTTGTTTTAAAAATATGGAGCCAAATTCTATTCTCAGTTGCACCCATGAAGCTCCACTAACTTTTAAATGGATCTGACTTATCTCGCTTGTTGACTCATTTATGGTCTTGCATGTGTACAACTGACAGCAACAGCTGGCCTAGGGGCTACGTTTCTGTCAGCAGCATTTGGTGGTGATCCAAGGTGTATTAACATTAATGAGAAAAGAAAAAAAATAGTCTTATGGTAGGACATAATTGCTTAGACACTGTTGCAGAGAACTATGGTAGGATTCTTTGGCTTACAGGAGAAGGAGGGCTACTGGAGGAGATGCGCTGTTCAATGTGCAATACAATAAAGCTCTGATTTTGACTGGAATCCCTGGACAATACTATAACAAAAACAATGATTTACATGCTTGCTGAAAAAGGACTATTTCTTAGGCCATCACTCCAAGTGTGATCAATATATCATGTGCACATTTCTCAAAATTTGGAAATGCAGGGTCTGATCCAGCTCTTACTGAAGTCTTTAAGCTGATTTTAAAAGTAGCTGGATTAGGCTCCAAGTCTGTTAAGAGGCTCACAGGTACGTCTACACTGCACAGATATTTTGGAATAAACTATTCCGGAATAGCTATTCTGAAATAGTTTATTTCAAAAGAAGACGTCCACACTGCAGAGAAGCAGGCTTTCCTAATGTAGACATGCTATCTCGATTTAGAGCTGTAGGAGGAATAACTTAGAATGGCCCTGGTGAGGGGCTATTTGAAAATAGCAGAAGTGGAGCATTTACACACGCCTTATTTCCAAACAGCTATTTTGGAATAGGTGTTATTCTTTGTCGAATGAGGTTTACAGAAGTCAGAAAAAGCCATCTGTTTTTCAAAATTATTTCAAAATCATGGAATTGCTGTGTAGACTCTGGCATAGTTATTTCGGAATAACAGCCATTATTCCGAAATAACCTTGCTGTGTAGACACACTCACAGTGGCCATCATTTAAAGGGAGTATACAGATAGTCCTCATTTCTTGTACAGAAGAAGCTATATCAGTAAAGCTTAGTAAATGTATGCCAGTAAATTATATTGCAAAGTATTTAAATATGAGGGTCAGTGTAGGTGGAAGGAGAATCCAGTGCAGAATAAAAAGTTCTGCAGGCCGCATTTACCCCAGATGTGCACCAGGAAAGAATTTGCCCCCAGATGCTTTGGAGTAAGCAAGTGAGAAAGAAATCTGATGGAAAGAGTACCCTTTTCCCTGAATGTGTCCCTATTGAGAAAGGAAGGAAGAAGAGGAATGAGACATTGGTTGTGGCGTCCATTTGGAAAATGTTTATTCAGGCCACAGATTCTTAGAATGACTCCTTTCATACAACACCCACATAGAGGAAGATATAAAGCTGTGGATTCAGGCCAAATTCAAGTCTGCTTCATCTGTTCAAGATAAACTGGCCTTTAATGGAACAACTCATTGACAAGTCCTGAGTGATGGTTTCCCATTTTGCTGAGGGGATGTCAGCAGTATCTCTGCCCAGCACTTTTGGGGCAGTTCACCAGAATCATAGGAATGAAAAGAAATGATTTGTAGACCGAGTGCTGTCCCTCAACAATGTAATTGCTTGGCTCTAGATTGGGGCTTGGCACTCCACTGGGCTTTTTGGTTTCCCAAAGCAGCGCTGGCGTCCAGCAGATGCTTGAAACAGTCCTTCTCATTGTAGTTCCCTTTGTCAATCTGAGGGAATTTGGTATCTCCCTAGTTTGGACCCTCAGCATCTGACATTCCAACTGGCTTCATGATATTGCTATCCTGTTAGACCAGGTAAATATATTTTTTGGCTCTTCTACACAGTTTTTTGCTCCTCAACTACCTTTCCCGCTCAGAAGGCTAAATTACAGTACACGGAACAGCCAATCAACACAAGCCGGGAAATTCCAAGTTAATGTTTCTATTCCCCACTTAATTCACACTGCTGTACATCAGCAACGCAGGGCTGTGAGAAACATGGGGACTATTCTGTATGGTGCATGCTGCATCTAAGAGGCTTTCATAGAATCATAGAATATGAGAATTGCAAGGGACCTAAAGAGATCATCAAAGCCAGTCCCATGCCCTCATGGCAGGGCCAAGCACAGTCTAGATCAGTGTTTCTGAAAGTCCTCCGCGAAACCACTTTAAGAAACACATTCACTGGCTGCCTCAGTTTGTTTATTTACTGGCACTGCAGTCACAGAGCCTCGCGGCTCCCATTGGCGCCATTTCATCCTTTGTAGCCAAGGGAATCCGCAGAAAGCGGCGTGGGCTGTTTACTGCTTCCCGCGGCTCTGCTTGGTGGCAAAGAGCGAAACGGAGCCAATGGGAGCCGTGAGGCTCCATGGACACGTTGCCAGTAAATAAACAAACCGGGGCAGCCAGTTAATGTGTTTCTCAAAGTGGTTTCGCAGAGCACTTTCAGAAACACTAGTATAGACCATCCCTGATAGATGTCTGTCTAACCTGCTCTTAAATATCTCCCGAGATGGAGATTCCACAACCTCCCTGAGCAATTTATTCCAGTGTTTAACCACCCCAACAGTTAGGAAGTTTTTACTAATGCTCAACCTAAACCTCCCTTGCTGCAGTTTAAGCCCATTCCATCTTGTCCTTTGATGAAAAATTAGTCTTTGCCTGAACCCCCAAAGTTCTAGGACTATTCAGACTGTTCAGCTAAGAACAGAAATGACTATGATGGAGGTCTATACAGTCATGAATTCAAAATGGTCATAATTCAAAATGATCTGGACAAATTGGAGAAATGATCTGAGGTAAACAGGATGAAGTTTAATAAAGACAAATGTAAAGTGGGAAGCAACTGTCTAGGCAGGAGTATGGCATAAAGGGATCTACGGGTTATAGTCGACCACGAGCTGAATATGAGTCAGCAGTGTGATGCTGTTGCAAAAAAAGCAAACATGATTCTGGGATGCATTAACAGGTGCGTTGTGAGCAAGACATGAGAAGTCATTCTTCCGCTCTATTCTGCGCTGGTTAAGCCTCAGCTGGAGTATTGTGTCCAGTTCTGGGCACCACATTTCAAGAAAAATGTGGAGAAATTGGAGAAGGTCCAGAGAAGAGCAACAAGAATGATTCAAGGTCTAGAGAACATGACCTATGAGGGAAGGCTGAAAGAATTGGGTTTGTTTAGTTTAGAAAAGAGAAGACTGAGGGGGGACATGATAGCCATTTTCAGGTATCTAAAAGTGTGTCATAAGGAGGAGGGAGAAACTTGTTCATCTTGGCCTCTGGGAATAGAACAAGAAGCAATGGGCTTACAGTGCAGCAAGGGAGGTTTAGGTTGGACATTAGAAAAAAGTTCCTAACTGTCAGGGTAGTCAAACACTGGAATAAATTGCCCAGGGAGGTTGTGGAATCTCCATCTGTGGAGATATTTGAGAGTAGGTTAGATAAATGTATATCAGGGATGGTCTAGACAGTATTTGGTCCTGCCATGAGGGCAGGGGACTGGACTCGATGACCTCTCGAGGTCCCTTCCAGTCCTAGTGTTCTATGATTCTATGAATGGTACAAAGAAAGTGACTAGGGAAGAATTATTAACCCCTCCACATAACACAAGATTCAGGGGTCACCAGTGAAATTAATATTCAACAGGTTTAAAACCAAAGGAAGCGCTTCTGACAACATACAGTCAACTTGTGGGACTTATTTTCAGGGGACATTATGAAGATCAGAATATAACTAGGTTCAGAAAAGAATTAGATGAGTTCATGGAAGATAGGTTCATCAATAGTTGTTAGCCAAGATGGCCAGAGATGCAACCCAATGCACTGACTGCTAAAAGCTGGGACAGTACAACAGAGGATGGATCAGAGGATGGAGTACCTGCAATTGCCCTGTTCTGCTCATTCCCTCCGAAACTTCTGACATAGCCACTATTGGAAGTAGGGATGTAAAGAGTCATTTAAAAAGGTAACCATGGACCTTCTAAAAATCTTAGCGGGTACATGGTTCCAGGGCTGGATTACCCAATAGGCAGACTAAGCACGTGCTTAGGGCACCAGCAAAGCAGGGGGACCAAAAAAAGCCCGAGATTTTACGGTATAGTATTGTTTTTATTTTGAATTACATATGGGGGGGGGGTATCATCAGCTTTTCAGTGCTTAGGGCCTCTAAAGGTCTTAATCTGGCCCTCCATGGTTCCACGTGCTTTTCGCTCTGCAGAGTCCACAGCGAAGCTTCCCTAGAAGCAGGGCAACCAGGGGCTGCCAGTCTTGCTCCCAGAAAGCCTTTGTTCCATGCTCTGCAGGCAGCTGTGGTGGAGGGGCCGGGCTGGGCCAGCCCTGCCAAGATAGGGGCAGAGCAGCCTCTGCCTGTGATGGGCCCCACAGGGCTGGAGCAGCCTCTTGCCAAGGGTAGGCAGGGAGCTGCTCCAGCATGTAGTGGTTAACTGGAACTGGTAAGCCTCACCCGTTAAGGGTTATTGGTTAACCTTTTAGGGTACGTCTAAACTACATGGCTCCGTCGACGGAGCCATGTAGATTTGTTGTTTTGGCAAAAGCAAATGAAGCCGCGATTTAAATGATTGCGGCTTCATTTAAATTTACATGGCTGCCGCGCTGAGCCGACAAAGAGCTGATCAGCTGTTTATCCGCTCAGCGCGCTAGTCTGGATGCTCCCCTGCCGACATCAAAGCCCTTTGTCGGCAGCCCCAGTAAACCTCATCCCACGAGGAATAACGGGGCTGCCGACAAAGGACTTTGATGTTGGCAGGGGAGCGTCCAGACTAGTGCGCTGAGCGGACAAACAGCTGATCAGCTGTTTGTCGGCTCAGCGCGGCAGCCATGTAAATTTAAATGAAGCCGCGATCATTTAAATCGCGGCTTTATTTGCCTTTACCTATGTGTCTAATCTACATGCCTCTGACGACAGAGGCATGTAGTCTAGACACAGCCTTACATCCCTAGTTGGAAGACAGGCTACTGGACTAGATGGACCTGATCCATTAGGGCTGTTCTTATGGATTTCCTGGCTCATGTCACAGCCAGATCTTTCAAACATTTTATTTTGTGTGGTTCAAGATTTTTGTTTTAATTACAACAGATTCCCTTCTCCTTCCCTCATCAGAACCATCCCAATTAAAGATGGATCCAAGACATAACATTTAGATCTGGATTCAAACTTTTCAAACTGTGGGTTGAGGCTGTTTAGATCTGGGATTTTGTTCAACCCCTTATAGGCCCTGATCCTGTAGTCCATCCCTATTCAGAAAATCACATAAGCCTGCTTCCCTTGACTTTGATGGGACTTAAGCAGGTTTTTTAAATACTTTATTGAATTGGGGACCATGGAGAATTGAGGTTAATACCGAAGTTGGAGTTTGTGCTCACCGCAGAACTCAAGCATCTCAAAGAATGAGGTGTTTCAACTTCATTGCAAAATGTGAGGGCTAATGACAGTCTTCCTGTCTGGATCACAGCTGTGTCAGAGGGCTTGTCCACATTTGGATTTTTCAGTAAGGACTATCTCTAATTACAAAGTCAAATGACTTGCCCATCCATGACTTGCGTTCAGTGTGTTGGAACTAAGCGTTTTATTACAAACCTCTGCTGTCAGACTCTATTGACAATATTAGACATAGGGAATGCAAGACAGGAACTCTCTGGAGTCTTTTAGTCATTTGTTAATATGTATCTTCTTCCACAAAGACTGTTGACAACATAAATGGTGATGCTCTCTTGAAATATGTTCTCTGTCTTGTCTCCGTCTCTGCGTTGATGTAATATATGTATGCAGTACAGATGTATAGACAGACTTGGGGGGAGGAGATCTTTTTTTTTTTTTGTCTTGGAAGACTTAATTCTCTTTCTTCGAAGATTGGATTCGGACTTAGTTTGCCTGTTGACTCATTTCTGGACCTCAGCAGCTGCACCTCAGTTCTTCCATACAGCCACATCGGCAGACAGTCTCTCTCCTCACATTCCTGGTGGCGTCCTGGTTTTTTCTGACCTTGGTGTTCTAATAGTCATGGGTTAGCACAGACTACCCAGCTGGCTGAGTTCCTGACTCTCAGGCCTTGTTAGAGACAAAATGCCGACTTTTTACTGCTCCGTTTCTTTCCATAAAGTTAATCATGCAGCCTTCTTTTTACAAGGGAGCTGACCCCTTGGCCTTTCTTCCTCTTGGCATACTGAAGATTCCTCTTGCTGCCAGAATCACCCCCCTCTTCTTAAGGCAGTCTAGTAAATAAAATGAGCAGCTCCCAAAAGCAAGGGAGAAGCTGCTTGTGTAGGAGTCAACCCCCGTGGAATGCGTGCCTTGTGCCCTTATGTCCTCATTTCATTAAAAGAAATGGTTGGACATATGTATATATTTCTGGTGTTAGAGATGGATCCAAACCAAGACTCTGTATCTAAATACATACAAACTTTGGGAATGTTCAAAGTACAGACAGGGATCTGGTTACACCCTTTTTGGCTAGGGCTTATTGCTTGTTTGCATAATTCAACACACAAATAACACCAGGCTCCAGTCAGAAAAGTTGCTGACATGTCTAAGAATCCAAATGGTAAAGTCTTCTAATGTAAATCCCACAAACCTACTGCCGAGGAACCTGGACCTCTGAGCAACCAAGCTCTCAGCCAATGTTACACTTTCGCTGTTCAATAATCATTATATTTTATTAAAGAAAACATCAGTTTTCAATGAGACTCCAAACAAGCTGTTCTAAAATCTTGTTTATTTAAAAAAAATATTCCCTGCCTTCTGACTTCACAGCCTCTTTCCAGTGTCTCATGCTATAAACTGTGGCCTTTTGTTTCATTAATCAACAAAAGTCATCCCTTAAACATTTCCATGCAGTCATTCTCTTTTCTCAGGTTTAGTCATGGTTCTCTCTGAGGTTTAAATTTTCCCATGCTAGTGAGAACAAGATTTTTCAGGCTCTCACTGAGCTGATACCTGTCTGTACAATCTCACCCATGTGTGATGGCAGATTTTGATAGCATAGTTCATCAACTGCTTTATTTTGCTAGGCCTTTCCCCTATTCAGGTGTCTCTATCTGACCTTACCTTTTGCGGCTTCACCCTTTCTTTCCGAGCGAATTGTCAATTTCTCAAAATACTAGAGAATGTTCTAAGTTCCAACATTCTATTTGCCTCCTTTAAAGGGACTGACCCATCAGAAAGGGATTTTTTCCCATCCTTACTGTGGTTGTTCATAGACTGTGGGCCACTTTTTTCTTCTCCTCATTACTATTCTCTCACTGATTGTAAATGTACTGACCTTAGTGGAATTACTCCTTTGTAAATGAGAATTTGATCCTCTCACTGAGCTGTAGGATGGAATATGTTCAGGCTCTTTACGAAATCATGGCAAGAGAAGGTCCAGATTTGTATCTTCCATCTTTCAGATCAAAGGATCCAAAAGTGCTGTACAATTCAGTCAGAAAATCAGAGGACTTAAGGTCACAGCACTCTGACTAGGCAGAAACAATGGCGCTCAGGGTTAAATGGACAGACAGCAGGACTTCTGTCATTACTCTTTATCAACAAAAGAAGGGTAACAGCTTACTGTGCTGGTTGCCAGAATAGGGGTGTACATGTGGGGGAAGTAGAATTAGGGAGACTACAGGCTTTTTCTTCCATCCTTCTTGCTTTCTCAATGTAATTGGCTCCTTCTTCATCTCTCCCTGCTAAACACACCCTCAGTGCTGTTGCCCATGGAATGTGTTGTGAAAAACCTAGTATATCCCTAGGACCCGCCAACGGGGATGGGAGCAAAGGGAGCAATTGTCCTGGGGCCACCGCCGGCTGCAGCTTGGAGCCCCCGGCCCTTTACATCACTGCCAGAGCCCCGTGCAGTGTGCTTCAGATGGTGCTGAGAGGGTGGTGTGGTCTGTGCAGCACTGAGGGGGCTGCATTGACCCCACCCACCCTTTCCACCCAGGGCCCCGCCCCTTCTGGAAGCACCCCTCCCCCACCTTTCCCAGGAGCCCAACGAGTCTGTAGGCTCGCCTGCTTATACCAAAGCAGATCCTTGGCTCAGTGGGGTCTGGGTCCCAAGGTACATCAGCAGGGCAATGGATGAATGAGCACCAGGAGTCACTGCATACAGGTGGTAGCTGTCGACTGTCGATCTCTTGCCGGTTCAGGACTCTTGTATGAGGAAATGTACTTTAGCCCACCCAGGTCACATAGTAACTCAAACTGAGGGTAAGGGGAACAGCAGGGAGCCAAATGACAATGGTTGACGCCTGTATCTGTGGGTGAAGGCATAAAGTCTTGGTGGCTATAGGCCATTATAGTTTTAACTATTAAAAGAGGAATGCTGTTTTTAAAGTGCAGGCACAGATCTGCGTGTTAGGAGACCTGGCTTCTGCCTGCCTGCCCCCTGCGGCATTCCTTGGGTGAGTCTCTCTGCCTTTAGTCTCCCAAGTTATAACCTGGGGATGATATTGGTCTATTTCACCAGGGTGCTGAAAAGCTAAATTCATGAAGGTCTGAAAATCGCTTTGAGGTCCTCTAAGGGCAAGTGCTATCAAAGAGCAGGACAGTATTGTTGCTTTATTTTGTGCATCCTATATTGGAAAATATATTGGACACTATATTTATCTGCTACACAACCGGTCATTTTCTCTTGCCTCTTCATTTCACAGTGCACATGCCAAGGCATCCCAAGCACAGCAAAGAAAATGAACAGGACTTTTCAAAGGATGAAATATCTGCAGGGCTCGCTCTGCCTCCTTACAATTGTGTGTAAGATCTTTAAGCTGGGGCCTGGTGTGTTACGCTGGGGAACAGGCAAGCCGACGGGAATTGGGGAGAAACAGGGCAGCTGCCCTGCGATGTGGTGATTCAAAGGGGCCCCAGGTTTCTGTCTGCAGCAGAAGTGGTGACCAGAGTCCTGACCCCCTTTAAATTGTTGCTGGAGCACAGCTCCGTGCAGTTCTGAGGGCTAGAGATCCAGCGCCACCGTCTAGGTGGGGCTGAGAACTTGCTGCTCCAGCCTCATATCTTCCACCAAAGGCCCCACCCCCTCCCAGGGCACGGATCTGGCCTCTCCCCCACCTGGCCTAGGAGCCCATGGAAGCTGTCAGCCCCCCTGCTGGGGAATGATTAAAAAGAACTCCCTTCTGGCTGGGCCATGCTGAAGAATAAAAATGTCAGTGGACACACCTGTCTTTGTGCGGCGAGCCGTTCCCTGGATCTCATGTCGCTGCATGGGCATGCTCTGGGAGTTCAGATGCAAACTGTAATTGGGTCTTCATCATTACTGTAAACTGTGTGAATATGGGAAGAATTCCCCCATTTGTGCAATTTGGTGGAAGCATCCTTATAGAGGCAGCACGGTTCTTCTGGAACTGAAGCATTCTGGGAAAGTGATGCAAATGTATTGACTTCCATGACCCATTTAGTGTTTTGCTACACTTATAGACAGATCAGACCCTGAATGTAAGCAGAAAACACTTTAGGACATCCAGATGGAATCATAGGCTGATAAGCAGACTTTGTCCAACATCACGTAGAACATTAGGGTAGCAGTTACACTAACATTGCAGAAGCTGTAGCATGCTCTCTACTGTATTTAGTCATAGCTCTGCCCTTCTTCTGCTCCTTTGCAGCACCACACGGGAACTGGAAGAGAGCAGGGCCTTCACTTCCCAGCCCATCAAAGGCTTGTACCTGCACAAAGGGAAAAAAGAGCTTGCTTGCTACTTCCTTGCACGCTATGCATGGACATTCAACATTACTCAGTTACTTTACTCAGCTGTAAAACTGAGAGTGATTAAAGATATCTTGTGGGGATCAATTCATGTTCTGCAGAACTTTAAAGATGAAAAGTCTGCCTCAGCAACTTCATTATTAATACTCAAATTTTTATGTCTAGTAAAAGTCAATATGGCCCTTCTGTTTATTGCTTCCTTATTACAAGAACTAGCAGACATTTTTGTGCTTCAGGGTAGAAACTGATCACCAGCTACAGATAGGATGACTTTCTCTCTGTTAATTTAAGAAAGATAAAGTTAAAGGGTGACTTGATTATGGGGTATCTACATGGGTAACAAAGATTTGATAAAGGGTTCTTCAACCTAGCAGGCAAAAATCAGACAAGATTCAATGTTTAAAAGTCGAAGCTAGACAAATTCAGATTGAAAATAACCCATAAATGTAACAGTGAGGGTAATTAACCACTGGAACAATTGATGAAAGGTTGTGGTGGCACTTTTAAAGTCACTGGCAACTTTAAAATCAAAATGAATTTATTTTGAAATATATGTTCTAATTCAACCAGGAATAACTTGGGGGTGGTTATAAAGGAGAGCTGGCTAGATGAGCGCAATGCTGAGCTGGCTTTACTATCTATGAATCTTTCATTGAAGGTTTGGTGTCCACACTTTGAGACATGTTATTGGCAAAATGGACCACTGCACCATTGGCTTGTGCTAGTAACAAAATTGTGATGTACTCTCTGTATGAATTAAAGATCACCTTACACTCATGCATTTGGCTGGTTCAAATTCATTGGAAACTAGATTCAATCGCATTTTATTCCAGCAGAGATCATAGGCTCAACAGCCCATTGAGACGGGTAATATCATTTACACCATAACAGAACTTGGGTTCAAGGTGACACTGATAGCAGTTTCCTTCAAAAATCAATGCAAGGGAAGACAGAAAGAACTAGGTAGGGGAAGCACGGATGCATATTACTGAACAATGTTCCTGTCTGACATTTTGTAAGAACCTGGAATCTCATTGACTCATAGGTACTGTGTTTCCAGACTTGACTCACTGGTTATTAAAACCATAAAATTGCACCATGTGTCTTATGTTTTCCAGAGGCAAAACAGCATATGAATATTATTAGGCTTAGTTAATCAAAATCTTAATTTTTTGTGCGTGTTCAAAGATTCCAAAAGGAACAAGTAAAGAGAGAAAACTAATCTGAAGCAAGCAAACAAACAACTAATTAACTAAATATGAATCCCATCTAACCTTTCTAGACATGTTGCTGGTATAATGTGCTGCCTCAGTCTAAATTGCTGTAAAAAAGTGTTAAGCATTTCCATGTCCTCTTTCTTGCATCTATTGGATTTGTGTTGATTGCTGAATTTACTCTGGAGCAGCCCACATGTAACAACAGGGACATGGCTCACTGGTGGGAGGTTTCTATAATCTCTGATGCTAATGTAATATACACAAATAATGGGCCCCAGAGGTGGCAATTTTGTCACAGTGGCCCATGTCAGATGGCTAATCACCCCTTTGGACAGGATCTTCCACAAAGTCCCAAGAGCTCAATTCCTTTGTCTTCTTAGGAAATATATCACTGAAGTTCTTTGCCCTTCTCTTGGATAGTCCAGTGAACCTTTGAAATGGAGTCTTCTGAAACTTACCCTCCCTTCCCCAAAAAGAGTTCATTCAAGTTCTAGGGAAGGAGACATAGAGTCGGGTGGTGGAGGAAGTTCCACATTAGTTTCTTCCCCAACTGGTTTATGGTATAATGCAATACAGATCTATTCCTGTCCCATTTTCCCCCATGTAAATAAATGACCACCTGACATATAATTGTCAGTCAACTTTCATGACATCTGGCAGGATGCATTGGCTTGTCTGGGAGAAACCCATTTAGCCACTCTCCAGACTTGTATAGTAAACCTATTTTAATCCCTGGTTTCCTTCACCATACCTCAACCATGCAAGAATATCAATGATGAGTGTGATTAGTTTTCCAAAGATTTCTTATGTGATACACCTCAGCTAGAACCATAGAATCTTTGAAGATTAGGATTGGAAGAGACCTCAGGAGATCATCTAGCCCAACCTGCTGCTCAAGAAGGACCAATCCTAACTAAATCATTCCAGCCAGCTCTCTGTCAAGCCTGGCCTCACAAACCTGTAAGGATGGGGATTCCTTACAGTCTAAGATATGAATGAATTAATGACCACACTGGTCATTTCATTTCTAATATTAATACATTATGTGAATTTACTATATTAATGAATTAATGACCAATCTGGCCAAACCAGGTTAAACCATCAGATATTGGGGAGCTCTTTGCCCTCTGGCACAGAGATATTCTTAGGTTACAGGGCCTCATTTAATTTTAATGTTTGCTAACTTTAACTTGGATCTTTAAATCATTTAAGAATTATGTGTTAAATAAATACATGTTCAATCAGGGCTTGTCTACACTATGGAGATGATCTATGTTGCCACAATCAATTTTCCGGGGTTTGAATTAGTGGGTGTGGTGAAGACCTGATAATTTGAACTGAGAAGGCACTCCCATCAGTGCTGGTAGTTCTGCTCCTCACAAGGAGTAAGAGAAGTCAATGGGAGCGTGTGCTCCCATCAACTTCCCGCTGTGTGGACAGTGCCAAAACATGATTTAAAATACTTCAACTCCATCTATGTAATTAAAGTAGCGGGAGTTGTGTATCTTAAAAGGACATTCCCCTTTAGTGTAGACCAGGACTCAGTTGTTTTACAAGTAAGATACCCATTACACTGAAACTGGGCATTGCAACTGAAGACTTGTGTATTTTATTTTTGTGTTAGTCCAGCCTTGAGACAAGGTGCTTTCAGAAGTGTATGTGTGTTTGAAATATAAGTCATAGTGTTCTCCTCACGTGCAATGTATATAGCTAGGTAAGATTATTTTCTATGTTCTTTGTTCAGGCCTCTTAATCTGTTTGCAATCTAATCCCTGGGAGTGACTCCCTCCTACATAGGGAATTTATATTTGTTCCTTATTTCTTGCTTGATTTTTTGCTTGCTTTGTTGTTTTACTAATCTAAAACAACAACATATCCAGGCTAAATTAGATACTTTCACATTATCTATGCAAGAGCAAATCATAACAATAAATGTGAATGACCTGTGGATTGTCTATTTTAGAGAACACTTACTGATAGGCATACTTTAAATGTTACCATTTTCTGAAATCTGGTGTGCATAATTTAGTTATTTGGTAATACAATCAGTCCTTTTCAGTGTTGCCCATGAATTCTGGTTTAGTAGATGTCATAATTATTGCTTAGCTAGCAGCCTCACTTTACTATATCATCTGATAAAATGGCACATTTGCAATGAGAAAATGTTCAGCGTATTTGATGAAGAATGGATATTTTATCTTCATTCTGTTTCCAGTGGGCTTTGAAATGTCTACAGTGAAAGAGCTGGTTTGATTTCCACTCCCCACAAATTTTCACAATGATCACAATATTTTGCCTTAAGCCAAAAGCAGAGGGAAAAAGAAATCTGGTTTTGTTTCCCATTGAATGAGAGGACTCTATTTTTCTCAACTCACCTTTCTATAGCTACAGAGGAGAAATCTTTAAGTGAAAGTTATAACTCTATGGTTGTGTTCCAAGGACAGGGTAGACCCACTGCTTAGTGAGGAGGGAGAAGCAGTAACAGGGAACTTGGAAATGGCGGAGATGCTCAATGACTTCTTTGTTTCGGTCTTCACCGAGAAGTCTGGAGGTGTGCCTAACGTAGTGAATACAAGCAGAGAGAGGGTAAGTTTAGAAGATAGGATACACAAAGAACAAGTTAAAAATCACTTAGGAAAGTTAGATGTCAGCAAGTCACCAGGTCCTGATGAAATGCATCCCAGGATACTCAAGGAGCTGATAGAGGAGGTATCTGAGCCTTTAGCTATGATCTTTGAAAAATCATGGCAGACAGGGGAGATTCCAGAAGACTGGAAAAGGGCAAATATTGTGCCCATCTATAAAAAGGGGAATAAGAACAACCCAGGAAACTACAGACGGGTCAGTTTAACGTCTGTCCCAGGGAAGATAATGGAGCAGGTAATTAAGGAAATCATATGCAAACACTTGGAAGGTAATAAAGTGATAGGGAATAGCCAGCATGGGTTTGTGAAGAACAAGTCATGCCAAACTAATCTGATAGCTTTCTTTGATAAGATAACGAGCGTTGTGGATAAGGGAGAAGCGGTGGATGTCATATACCTAGACTTTAGTAAGGCATTTGATACGGTCTCGCATGATATTCTTATTGATAAACTAGGCAAATATAACTTAGATAGGGCCACGATAAGGTGGGTGCATAATTGGCTGGATAACCGTAGTCAGAGAGTTGTTGTTAACGGTTCTAAATCCTGCTGGAAAGGGATAACAAGTGGAGTTCCTCAAGGGTCTGTTTTGGGACCCGTACTGTTCAATATCTTCATCAATGATGTAGATATTGGGATAGAGAGTACGCTTATTAAGTTTGCAGATGATACCAAACTGAGTGAGGTTGCAACTTCTTTGGAGGATAGGGACATAATTCAAAATGACCTTAGCAAGTTAGAGAAATGGTCAGAGGTAAACAGGATGAGGTTTAATAAAGAGAAATGCAAAGTGCTCCACTTAGGAAGGAACAATCAGTTCCATACATACAAGATGGGAAGCGACTGTTTAGGAAGGAGCATGGCGGAAAGGGATCTAGGGGTCATAGTGGACCACAAGTTGAATATGAGTCAACAGTGTGATGCTGTTGCAAAAAAAGCAAATATGATTCTAGGTTGTATCAACAGGTGTGTTGTAAGCAAAACTCGTGAAGTCATTCTGCCGCTCTACTCTGCACTAGTTAGGCCTCAGCTGGAGTACTGTGTCCAGTTCTGGGCACCACATTTCAAGAAAGATGTGGAGAAATTGGAAAAGGTACAGAGAAGAGCGACAAGAATGATTAAAGGTTTAGAGAACATGACCTATGAAGCCAGGCTTCATGAACTGGGCTTGTTTAGTTTGGAAAAAAGAAGATTAAGGGGGGACATGATAGCGGTTTTCAAATATCTAAAAGGGTGTCACAAGGACGAAGGCGAAAATTTGTTCCTCTTGGTTTCTGAGGACAGGACAAGGAGTAATGGGCTTAAAGTGCAGCAGGGGAGGTTTAGATTGGACATTAGGAAAAAATTCCTAACTGTGAGGGTGGTCAAATATTGGAATAAATTGCCAAGGGAGGTGGTGGAATCTCCCTCTCTGGAGATATTTAAGAACAGGTTAGATAGACATCTGTCAGGGATGGTGTAGACGGAGCTTGATCCTGCCTTGAGGGCGGGGGGCTGGACTCGATGACCTCTCGAGGTCCCTTCCAGTCCTATTATTCTATGATTCTATGATTCTATGTTTGTGCTCATATTTGTCTGGAAGCCAGTTTATGCCGGCAGATTAGGACCATTTTGCTTTGCTTTGCTTTCGTTGTGGGGAAACTGCTGCTACCTAGTTAATTGGGGTTGAAAATCTGTTGTTGAAAAGGAAATACTTTTATACCAGTGTTCACCATAAGCTGTGCCCTTGTGCGGCTGCTCATGAGAAATCCAAATGCCGCCCAGTTGATTAGCAGAGTGCCCGTAGCTAATTTCTATTCACATATGCCTTGGTGAACATTAAAAAAATGATTCTGCTCATGGGAGGAAAAGATTAGAGGGAGCATTGTTTTACACCCACAGTAATGTTATCTTAAGGAACTCATTGCCACAAGATCTAATTGAGGCCCAAGGGCGTAGAGGGATTTGAAAGAAGCGTGGACATTTGTAGGAGTGCTAAGAACTTTCAAAGTTACTCTGAAACAAACAAGCAGTAGCCAAAAAAAAAAAAAAAAAAAAACCCTCACCCTAAACCAAGAATTTTTGAATGGATATAGACTCTTACTTCAGGGTTCAAAGCAACCTATTGGTCTTAATACTGGAGCAAGTATATAAAATTCTACATAGTAGAAGTCAGAGGAGATGATGTAATGGTTTCTTCTGCCCTTTGAATCAGTGAACATGTAATTAATGGGGGTTGGGGAGAATTTCCCATGGGGCTGGTTATTCTCTAACTATCTACTGCTGGTCTTCTTGTGCCTTCCTCTGCAGCATCTGGTACTAGCTGTCAAACTGTCTGAAGTGGCTAACAAATGTGGAAGCCAACCTCAGGGCAGGCTGCTACAAACCAACCCAAATTGGTTGTCTGTTCCATAATTGGATCAAGTGTGAACTCCTCAAGCACTTTAATAGCCTTAACATGGAATTACAGACAGGACTCTTCGAGTGTGTCTACACAGCACTTTTTGAAATATGCTAAGCAATTTTCATTACACAAATTGTGTAGCTTATTTTGAAATTTGGCATTGTCTATACAGTGCCAAATTTTGAAATAAGGCACTATTCCAAAATGTCCCTTAACCCAGGGACATTGGAATAGTGAGCCTGTTATATTTTGATATAACGGGCTTGCTCTTAAGATGCAGAATAGTTATTTTGGGATACCAGAAGTATCTTGAAAGAGCTCTGCTCTGTAGATGTAGCCTTAAGGACCCTGATCTGTCTTGCCAGCCAGACAAGCCTGCCTTTATGATAGATGGTATTTTATACCAAAAATCACAATATTCAGTTTACTCCCAGTCCCAAAGGGGCCGTTACTTTTCCCAGGCAAATGGATAAAGACTCATCTATGTCAGCGAATGAATAAAAACTAATTGATATAAAGCCAGGAAGAAAGATGAAACAGTGGACTGCCCATGACAAACTATGAGAACAAGTTTGTTCACATGAAAAGGGAAGAAGTGTTTACTCATAATAGATTTTTACTCAAGAGATTCTGAAAGAGCACAACTTTGCAGGAGTCATAATGTGATTAGTCACCTAAAATACCATCCCAGCCAGGCTTGATATGTTGTACCTGAAGAGAGAAAACCAGATAGCAGACCACAATTTGTACATGAGGAATTCAAACAGGCTCCTCTCTCATACAGAAAGCCATGGATTGCCTTTAAAGATAGACCAGATCATTTAAAGGCTACTTGAAAAAGTCAGAGTAGAGAAGAGTGAGCCTATCTGAGGTACTTCAGCTAACAGATTCCTAGGCCATGTCTACACTACACAGAAAATCAACTCAGCTGCGGTTGATCTTG
Source organism: Pelodiscus sinensis (assembly GCF_049634645.1). Lineage (NCBI taxonomy): Eukaryota > Metazoa > Chordata > Testudines > Trionychidae > Pelodiscus > Pelodiscus sinensis. Next base: position 11,747,211 of record NC_134713.1, read on the forward strand.
TGGGGTTCGATTTAGTGGGTCTAGTGAAGACGTGCTAATTTGAAATGAGAGGGTACCTCCATTGGCACCAGTACTCCAGTTCCTCATGAGGAGTAGGGGAAGCCGATGGAAGTGTGTGCTTCCATCAAACTCCTCCTGTGTGAACAGTGATTTAAGATACAGCGACTGTGTTCTTAAGTTGACGTTGTGTTAAAATAGATGTTGTGTATCTTAAGTCAACCTACCACTTTACTGTGGACCAGGCCCTACTTTAAACAGTAGAGATATGGAGGCTGGGCAAGTTTGGTATGATTCTTGAACTTCTGAGCATATGTCACAATTTGGTCCACCACAGCCTAGATCTGGCTAGCTTCCTGTAACTCTGCAAAGGTCATTTATGTTCTCATTTTTTTTCTTGTGGAATGCTGAGAGGGTTTGAGTTCAGAAGTACAGTTATGGTGGTGGTGTTTATGTGTGCACGCATGTGTGTGTGTGTGTGTTATTTTTTGAACATTTGGTCATCTGGTCTGGATTTTCTAATTAATATTTAGTACATGCCCCTACAGTTTGGAATGGGTAGAATTTAAATGTATAGAATTAATTATTTTATTAAATATCTCAGCGTCTTGGAATTTAAAAACCCTTTTTTAAAAGGACATGGGTTCCCAAGTGAGTATATGGGAGCCTGGCTTGATCAAAGCCAGATATTAATGCAAGGATAATTAATGCTAATGCTATTGCATTGATTATATATATATTTCCAATCCCCACTCCCAAAGAATATTCAGATCCAGGGTTCTGGGGAGTTCTAATGAAGAGGTAGGCGCAAGATATAAAGTTTGGAATTAGATCCAAGTTTTGAAACCACACACACAAATCCAGGGATCCATGTTTTCATTCAGATATACTTTAGCGTCCAGGAATGATTTTTCACAGAGCTGAGATGCAGCCACTTGTAAGGCTGCACAGCAACTGGTTAACAGTGTGATACTACACCCTCACAACTTTAGAACATTGTATGGCAACTGAAGCTGCCGGACCCTTGAAATGGATGGGTTTAGAGAGGCAGAAGGTATATTCCCATGTTGGGGTGCAGCCATGACAACAGAACCCTCACGACATAGGATTTTCAAGTACCACAATTTTAGGACTTTGGCTTCACTTCTCATCAGAAAGATGAGGCTGTAGTGTGGTGCAGCTGTCTTGAGGAGCAGCTGCAGAGTGAGGTGTACATACACAGTCTTAATCTAGCTTTATAAACACAACCAGAAAACACAATATACAAGAACACCTGCAACACGCTAGATCATTAGTGGGAGTTGTATTACTCATTCCAGTACCTTGCAGAAAGCACCCCTTACCATTATAATGGGGCATTGGTTCAGTACTGACTCACTGGCAAGAACACCACCTACTGAACTTCCAACACACTTACTACAGCACTCTAGGGGGGCTGATTCTACAGTGTTTGTCCCCTGAGGCTAATTTTCCAGTGCTTTATGACTTCTGCCATCATTAGCAACTACGCACAGAGAGTGAGAAAGGAGTATTAAGAGGCAGTTTAGCCTCCGATGAACATTTATACACAAGTTCACAAGTCAATGGCAATGGAAAAATCCGGCCTTAGTTTTCCCCCCTAGAGCACAGGTTCCCAAACTGGGGGGCATGAAGAAATTCCAGGGGGGGCTGTGAGGTGACCCAGTCACCCCTATCAATCTCCCCCCACCAAGGCTTGCTGGGGCAGGGGGAGGTTGGAGCGCCCAAGGCAGACTTCAAAGGGCAATGCCTCCTCTGCTCTTAAAAGGGCAATTTTTTTTTTTTTGCTCAACAAGTTTTGCTGCAATTTTTTTGGTGTGTGTGTGTGAGGGTTTCTCAAAAATCAAAAATGAGACGTGATGCTGAAAAGTTTGGGAACCACTACACTAGAGGTTTCCCTTCTACCAGATCCAGCCCTGTTTAGTTTATGAGTGGCAAAGAAATCACAGCTTGATTTAGTTTGGTTACAGGCTAGATAAAAGCAATGATCAAGCACAGCAAACAAAGAAACCAAAACCCGAAATGAATTAAGATGTCTTGAAAGGTTAAATACAGATGCTATTCCTTCTCAGACAACCTCAGCATGCCATCTGTTTAGTCATTGTTTGGTATCAGCACTGTCAGGCATCACAGCAGAAATAAGTTTTTAAAGAAGATTTCAAAGAAGGCTTGGCTCTAGACGAGGGATGAGTAGTGTCTTTAAAAAGGGTTAAGGGCAGTGTTCCCTCTAAGATTTTCCAACCAAAAGCGGAGTGAGTTTTGGCTTGTGCACCAATATTGAAGTCATGTGCACTGGTTTGGATGGGTGCCACCGTGGTACCCAATTTATTAACACACACATGTTCCCGGCTGCTGGAGCAGACACCCCACTCCCACCATGCAGTATGTCCTGTTCCCAGCCACCAGTGCAGACCTTGCCCTCCCCTCGGACCCCCACCGTGTGGCAGGTCCTGTTCCTGGCCCCAGCTGCCAGAACAGGCCCCAGCCCCCACTGCCACGTGGCAGCCCTGGCCACCGGAGGAGGCCTCCCCACCACCACCACGTGACCGTAGCAGCTCCCTCACCATGCCATCTCAGCCGACCCTGCCTACCGGAGTCACGAGTGTGTGGCTCTCCAGATGAGGTGGGCGGGGGAAGAATTTTTTGTGTGCAGCCACGCAGGAGTGCACCTTGGTGGGAGCTATGGTTAAGGTTGATGAGAAGCACAGTTGTAGACAAGATTTTTACTGTGCTACTTTTTTATAAAAGGTTAGCAGTTAGCTTTTAAAGATCATTTGCTAATGCTTACTTAGTCCTAGGTCTAAACCAGATTTCCTCAAGGAATGTTGAATCATCTACTCACCCACGTATTGAAAAGCATTTCACTTAGCCTGGTTCCTTTGAGCAGTGTAGACACGGATTAACCAGTCTATATATGGCCCTTCAACACTATTCTGGTTGGCACTTGAGCTGAACCAAAATCTGTTTTGTTTTTTCTCTGAAATACCACAAACTTTGGTGGTTTGGAGACAAATGGAAGCTGGAATTGAAGCGCCTCTCATTTTTGTTTTGATTTTGTAAAGCCAAAACCCAGCTTCCTCATCCCATCTCTAGTTAACATGGTTTGAACTCTGGTATAGACAGAGTCTGTCTGTAACGAAGGAAGCCAATATCCAAAAGAAGGATAAATTTTCAAGAAAACTGCAGTAACTTTCCATACAAATCTCGGAGACTTAAATGCATGTTAAAGTGTCATATAAATGTTCAGTCCACACATGATATTTCTTTAGGAAAAGAATTGGATTCTAATGGGGAATGAAGATGGACTTCTAAAGAGCTGACTGCTCTTGGTGTTAACATGCCACAGAAATGAGAGTGAAAGCTTTCAGCTTCATTTGATTTGCAGTGTCAATTTACTACCTGGAATACAAACTTGCCTATAATGAAAACAATTTTTTTTACAACATCAGAATTTTCAGACGCCAGAAATAATGAAAGAGACTAGGTAGGTGAGGTAATATCTTTTCTTGGACCAGCTTCTGTTGGTGGAAAGTACACATTAGTGGAGGAACAGCTCATCAGACCTGAAGAAGCGCTCTGTGTAGCTTGAAAACTTATACCTTCATCAACAGAAGTTTGTCCAATTAAAGATATTACCGCCTCTACCTTGTCTCACTAACATCCTGGAACAATCATGACTACACCACCATTGCAAACAACAGTGAGAGAAATAGCAATAATATGATATTAACACCTAGTTACTCAGATTCTCCTAGAACTGTTACTTAATTGGGTCTTTGTACCCATGACAGTGCCTTAATATTTGCACTGGTTTAAAAATCTACCTGAGTGTGTTATATAGAGATGCCCATTCCTATAGTTTTTCAGCACTACCCAACATTCTACATAACATCCAAATTCAGTTATGAGGGCAGTACTGAATACAGAGCTGGAAACCACAACCTGGATCTCCAGGCACTTGCATTTCCCTCAGAGGCTGCTGCATCAAAGTGTCATGTAGATATAGGGCTTAATCCAAACAGGAGTTTTCCTAACGTTTTCAGTGGGCATTGGATCAGGCCCCTGGTTTGTATGCTGTTTGCAGATTGGGGGAAGGTGTCCAGCCAGCATGCACAGCAGCATGCTTGCCTGTTCAGCCTCTTCTTTGTTGATTTTGTGTCTGAAGCCACTTAACTATCGGCAGGCAGGAGTTGGCAACCAGCTCCAGGAGAGTAAACTCTTCAATCTGTCATGCCTCAAGGCAAATAGTAAAGTCACTGAACAGCTAATTCGGGAACTGCTTTTTGCTGTGCCTGCTGCTGACTGGTTGTCCATGTAAGCCAAAGCTCCAAACACTGGGCATTTGTTTTAAATATAGAAGCTCTAAAAACACAACCATCTGCCACTAGGATTCCCATGGACTTTGCATGAGTAAGGGCAGTATGATTTGGTTCCAAAACTGTCCAGAAATTCATGGTGCATTCAGCATAGGCAATTGTGTTCCTTGTGTGAAGCCCTAAAGAACAACGAGTAGTCCTATAGCATCTGAGGGTATGACTACACTACCCTCCTAGTTCGAACTAGGAGGGTAATGTATGCATACCGCACTTACTAATGAAGCCCGGGATTTGAATTTCCTGGGCTTCATTAGCATAAGCGGGGAGCCGCCATTTTTAAATCCCCACTGCTTCGAACCCCGTGCAGCGCGGCTACACGGGGCTCGAACTAGGTAGTTCGGACTAGGATGCCTATTCCGAACTACCGGTACACCTCGTTTCACGAGGAGTAACGGTAGTTCGGAATAGGCACCTAGTCCGAACTACCTAATTCGAGCCCCGTGTAGCCGCGCTGCACGGGGTTCGAAGCAGCGGGGATTTAAAAATGGTGGCTCCCCGCTTATGCTAATGAAGCCCGGGAAATTCAAATCCCGGGCTTCATTAGCAAGTGCGGTATGCATACATTACCCCGCTAGTTCGAACTAGCGGGGTAGTGTAGACATACCCTTAGAGACTAAGAAAAATATACATATAGTACCATTAGCTTCTGTGGGCAAAACATACCTCCTCAGCTGAGCAGAATGAAGAAAAAAAGGGGGGAACCTCTCAATAGATAACAGAAAAAGAAGGAAGAGGGGGAAGGGGAAAAGTACCTGTCAGTTGCACTGCCAGGGCTAATGAGGCTCATTAAGTGGGCTGGAAGTGTCCCATACTTAGCTTTTATGTCAACTGGGTATTGAATATAATGGCCTATCCAGTCCACGTCTTTGCGCAGGCCCTGAGAGATAGTGTCAGATTTGAATATGAAGGTCAGTTCTGAACTTTCTCTCTGTAACAGGTTTTGAAATCCCTTCATGGAAGAATGGCTACTTTTAAATCCATTAACAAGCCCCCGGCGAGGTTAAAATGAGGATTTTGTGTATTACTGTACACATCTGGGTGCTGCTTACCAGGAAATGTTAGGGCTAGAATTTGGGCTTCACAAAAGGTGTTAAAACAAGGTTGCTCTCTTTCTATTAGACTGTGCTGTACATGCCTGGACTATATACACCAGGGCTGCGTCTAGATTGGCATGATTTTCCGGAAATGCTTTTAACGGAAAAGTTTTCCGTTAAAAGCATTTTCGGAACAGAGCGTCTAGATTGGCACAGACGCTTTTCCGCAAAAGAACTTTTTGCAGAAAAGTGTTCGTGCCAATCTAGACGCGCTTTTCTGCAAAAAAGCCTCGATTGCCATTTTCGCGATTGGGGCTTTTTTGCGGAAAACAAATCTGAGCTGTCTACACTGGCTCTTTTGCGCAAAAGCTTTGTGTAAAAGGGACTTTTGCCTGAATGGGAGCAGAATAGTATTTCCGCAAGAAGCACTGATTTCTTACAGTAGGAAGTCAGTGATTTGCAGAAATTCAAGCGGCCAGTGTAGACAGCTGGCAAATTTTTCCGGAAAAGCGGCTGATTATCCGGAAAAACTGGCCAGTCTAGACACAGCCCAGATGTTCAAACTGGGTAAGTGATGCATTGACTATTGTGTCTATATAACACTTTTCTTTAAAGGCTGGCCTAGAGAGCATATAATGATAATCATAGAATACTAGGACTGGAAGGGACCTCGAGAGGTCATTGAATCCAGTCCCCTGCTCCCATGGACGTAATGAACATTCTCCTGCTGCTGAGCTGCTACAGAGCTGTGGTTTTGGAGCCAAGGCTCCTGGGCCTACTGAAACCAATCACTTCAGCAAGGATTTGAACTTACTCTGTCAATCCATGTGCACCATGTATGCAGTCGCACAAAGTGCAACTCTGAGTCCACCATCTTTTAGTTACAGAGACTAGTCAAATGTTTCAGGAAGCCCCCTGTTCCCTAAGCTGTGTTCTCAAGTCAGGGGGTTACTGTTTGGGGATTGTATTTACCTGCTCCTATTGAACCTGGGAAAGGATGTGCCAGATTATCCCATGTGTGACTATTTTAGACTGGACTGAGTCAAGTCAGCCAAGTTGCCTATTGTTGCTACAGAGATATCATCACAGGCCATCAAGTGCTCCTATGAAATACACATAGTTGTGCCCACAAAAGCTCATGATACCATCTATATGTTTTGTTGGTTTTTTGTAATTTATCTTGTACAGACTAACTCGGCTACCCCCCAAAGCTTCTGAACATACCAACAAGACACTCAATTTTAGTTTTGCTGTATCAGGTTACATGACTGGGAAATGCCTGAATATTTATTGGCATGGACACCGGGTTCCGAGGAATAGTGTTTTACCCTATGATGGTATATTTGCTTCCAGTGTAATATAAATTACAAAGTTGTTGAATACACAGTGTGTGATTGTGTTAATTCTAGCAAGTTTTCAACTATGTGGCAAATAATGTAAGGTAAAAATTTCTTTTAGCTGCCCTGGTGATCCTGTCAGGAAGTAGCAAGGGGAAAATACCCTGAAAATTAGTAATAAAAAAAATCAGTTTTTGACAATGAAATCAAAATCAAAATTTTGGATTTTTTGTTTTAATTGAAAAACTGGAGAAATCCATAAAAATTAGAGTGAAATAAATTTTTTTAGTTTGTTCTTAAAATTTTTCTTGAGAAATACTTATATTTTTTTCTACCATCACAAATTCCTTCATTACCTGAGATGTTCAACACCGACACAAGCATGTTCCGAGTGCACCGGTTCATTTTATCATGTGACACTATGCATCACAGAGAAGACAATTTAGGTTTGAGGATAGTGCTGTACTTCAACAGGGTACTAGAGTGTTGCAAGAACATCTAGTAACGTGCTACCAGTTTTTTCAGAGTTTCAAGCACATTTTTAAGAGTCCTTTTTTTTTAATGAACAATCTAGCTAGTGAGTCATTGGGTTTCATTACAATTCCCTTCTGAGGAACCCAAGGAATAAGCCAGCTGCCACAGTGCAATTTAAGAACCATTACTGTCCGTACCACTTATGGCTGCATTAGTAAAAGCAGATGTATTCTCCCACTCATGCTGCTTGATGGAGGTACACAGATCTATTTCTGTCCCCACCCATTAAGACTTCCTTGATTTGGGAAGAGTTAGCATCCCTTTTCTGCCATTGCTCAGTCAAAACATCTGTGGAACCAAGAACATTGCGCTTTTGCTCCTGCAGGCCTGCCTGGCCTCGCTCCTGGAAAGCCCAGCACAAGGTTGTGAGGAAACAAGACACTGACTTTCTGGCAGCTGTGGAATGACACCAAGAGTACTAGAGGCTTTCCAGCCATCTGACATCCTCAGTGCAGATGAAACTGGTTTCTTCTGCTGGGGCTTTCCTGACAGGCTGGAAGAAGGGTTTGCAGGAGAGAAAAAAGCTATGGACCATGGTGTGTTGCTGCACTCCATAAACTGGGATGAAGAGATGGCCTCTGATGGTGACTGGAAAGAGCAAATGCACTCCTTGTTTTCCTAAGCAAAACACAAAGTTGTCCTTGATCTACAGAAGCTCTGTGAATGTATGGATGGATGCAGTTTATTCTGGGAAGAGCTGAAACAGAGAGCTGTGCCTACAAGACTGTCACACGTGTCTACTGATGAACAATTGCTGAGCTCAGTGTTTCCCAAATAGTGTTCTGCGGAACCCCAGGGTTCCGTGAAGTGAAAATAAGGGTTCCATGTGAAAATTCCATTACAATAACATTTTATGATTTTTTTTAAAAAAATTATAATTAATATTTAAGAATTTATGAATTTTATTGAAAATAATTTTAATTTGTGTTTGCCACAATAAGCGTACCTGTGTAATGCCAACGGAGCCAGAGAGTGGGGATGATAATGTCACTACTCAGCGCTACGCGCGCAGTCAGTAGTGTGTTCGCCTGTTATATACCACCATAAATCCCCGTACTCACTCTCAGGGAGCGTGGATCACGTGGGTGACTGAATACAAATATACTAGCACCACGTCAGACAAAATCGAAGCTTCAGCTGTCAAACCAGTTGCTTGTATGGGAGTGCACAGAGTGCTCTCGCGAATACTTTACTTCAGTCTAATCACCGAATTTCTTGTATTTAAAAATGTAACCATGACAAATATAATTTGACTACGATAGATTAATCTATGTGCAATTAAACTAAATGTTGTTCTCGTGACTTTGTTTAGCATTTGTTTATTATTATCCTTATTTATTTGTGGTCTACTTTTTCAGCTCCATATATAAGACTTATTAGGAGTTCCATGGCCAAAATAAAATTGAGTTTAAAAGGGTTCCATGGCCAAATAAAATTGGGAGACACTTGCTTAACTCATTCTGCTAATGCAGTGCCACCTCACTCATGTAGCTGATGGACATGGGTGCCATGAAAAGTCACCACCATGTTCACTTTAATGCTCACATCATTCCCTCTTTTGATGCTGGCCTACATCTACAACACTGACTGATACACTTCCTCTTGCTGACAAGTCATGGGCTGCTGGCTACTTTTTTCCCCAAAACCAGCTGCTTCAGTAAGGGAAAGTTTGTAGCAGCAAAAGAAAATGCTGGCCCTATAGGCTTTGATGTGCTAGCTGATGTTTCAGTCCCTAAAAATCTAACAGCAGAGAAATTGGAGCCCATCCTTGAATCTGATAGTTGTTTGCACATGAAAAGTATGAGCTCACTGATCCAGAACTCCTGGAGACAATAGTATCCGTGAAGTGCCCACATGCTGATGTGACACAAGGGGCACAGGAAGATAATGCATCAGATGATAAACCAGAGGAGCCTTCCTTTACAGAACAGTCACAGGTTGTGGACATTTTCCACAGAATATGCCACAATTATGCTTTTAAGAAAGGTTATTAGGCCATGTGCAAAACTGAGGAGGATTACAGGTCAAGGAAGCAAAGCACAGAAAGCAGAAAACAATGGGGACATTTTCTTCTTAAAGACGTTTTTAATCTATTTTTACATTGCAAACAAGTAAAAAATGTTTTATTCCATGTGACGCAGGAAGAGACCTCACTGCAAGTACAGTACTATTCAGCATGCCAAGACATTATCGTGTCAGCATTTCATACGTTTTCTTTGGTGGTTTAAAAATGGCTTTTCTTTATAGAATTGCATGCTGTTGCCTTCTTTGGGCTCCAGACCAAACAGAGATTTCCCAAGTTTGCTCTCAGCATCGAGGTACAGCACATACTGTAGCCATTTCTGTGTGACACAATTCATCTTCATTAGCACCTTGCATCAAACTTCAAATTAATAAGAAAATTCACTTTACAATGTACAGTATTCTATGCTTATATTTCAATGTATCTCCCTGAAAACAAGTGCCTTCCGCTTATTGTCAGGTTCCAGATCACATCCCGCTTTTTGTTGGGATCCAAGACTTTGCTAGTAAGGGGAAATCTGTTGTACTCTCCCTACCTCAGAAGAACAGGAAAGTGGTCTAGAACAGCTGGGGACTGTAGCTCATCTCAAAGCTTCTAAGTCAAAATTAACCGCAGTGTGGCTGTAGATAATATAGAGGCCCAGCACCTATGAAGATTATGTGCCTTTGGCTGTGTATGGTATATAAACTGTTATTCCCTTGCTATAAAGCATCATAGTCCCTAGTTTAAGAGATTGGTGATAAAATACAGGACCCTTATCTCCAGGTCACTCAGTTAAATCCAGCTCAAGTTTCTAGTGACTAAAGATTTTTACTCTTCAATGGGTGTAAGATGAACTGAGGTCTCAATGCAGTTCCTGCTAAACCACCTACAGAGCCTGTGTGGACATCTCCTGGTGAAGCTCCTACACAGTCCACAGCCAAGGGCGCCATTTTGGGAGGGTAGGAGGGGTAGCAGCCGTGTGCTCCGGGACCTGGCTAGCTTTTAATGCGGTTCCCCAGATGCTAAGGGAGTGAGGGGAAAGTGCTTGCATTCTGTGCGTACCGCTCACACCTGGCTGGTGAAGGGAGCTGTTGTAGTCGCACCAGTGCTGAATGAAGGGGAGTAATCACTTCTCTAGATCTGCTGGCAATGCTTCTCCTAATGCACCCTAATATGCCATTAGTCTTTTTGGCTACAAGGGTACACTGTTGACTCATCCACTATAAACCCCAGGTCCTTTTCTGCCGAGCTGCTGCTTAGCCAGTCAGTCCCCAGCCTGTAAGCATGCTTTGGATTCTTCCATCCCAAGTGCAGGATTCTGCACTTGTCCTTGTTGAATCTCATTGGATTTCTTTTGGCCCAATCCTCCAATTTGTCTAGGTTACTCAAGACCCTATCCATACCCTCCAGCGCATCTACCTCTCCCTCCAGCTTAGGGTCATCTGTGAACTTGCTGAGAGTGCAATACATTCCCTCATCCAAAATCAGCCCTTGGGACTAATCCTTGGGGTATTCTGCTTGAAACTGACTGCCAACCAGACATCGAGCCGTTTATCACTACCCTTTGAGCCCAACAACCTAGCCAGCTTTCTATCCATCTTACAGTCCATTTATCCAATCCACACTTCTTTAACTTGCTGGCAAGAATACTGTGGGAGACTGTAGCTTTGCTAAAGTCAGGGTATATCACGTCCACTTCCTTACGCATATCCATAGAGTCAGTTACCTTGTCATAGAAGGTTACCTTGTCATAGACTTGCCCTTGACATGACAGGAATCCATGTTGACTATGCCTGACTACTTTCCTCTCTTCCAAATGCTTCTAAAGCCCTGCTAAGGACTTATTCCCAGAGTGACCAACAGGAAGTGCCATGGTGGTGAGTTACATGGTGGTTTGTTTCGGTCTTCACCGAGAAGTCTGGAGGTGTGCCTAACGTAGTGAATACAAGAAGAGAGAGGGTAAGTTTAGAAGATAGGATACACAAAGAACAAGTTAAAAATCACTTAGGAAAGTTAGATGTCAGCAAGTCACCAGGTCCTGATGAAATGCATCCCAGGATACTCAAGGAGCTGATAGAGGAGGTATCTGAGCCTTTAGCTATGATCTTTGAAAAATCATGGCAGACAGGGGAGATTCCAGAAGACTGAAAAAGGGCAAATATTGTGCCCATCTATAAAAAGGGGAATAAGAACAACCCAGGAAACTACAGACGGGTCACTTTAACGTCTGTCCCAGGGAAGATAATGGAGCAGGTAATTAAGGAAATCATATGCAAACACTTGGAAGGTAATAAAGTGATAGGGAATAGCCAGCATGGGTTTGTGAAGAACAAGTCATGCCAAACTAATCTGATAGCTTTCTTTGATAGGATAACGAGCCTTGTGGATAAGGGAGAAGCGGTGGATGTCATATACCTAGACTTTAGTAAGGCATTTGATACGGTCTCGCATGATATTCTTATTGATAAACTAGGCACGGTCTCGCATGATATTCTTATTGATAAACTAGATAGGGCCACGATAAGGTGGGTGCATAATTGGCTGGATAACCGTAGTCAGAGAGTTGTTGTTAACGGTTCTAAATCCTGCTGGAAAGGGATAACAAGTGGAGTTCCTCAAGGGTCTGTTTTGGGACCCGTACTGTTCAATATCTTCATCAATGATGTAGATATTGGGATAGAGAGTACGCTTAGAATCATAGAATCATAGAATCATAGAATAATAGGACTGGAAGGGACCTCGAGAGGTCATCGAGTCCAGCCCCCCGCCCTCAAGGCAGGACCAAGCTCCGTCTACACCATCCCTGACAGATGTCTATCTAACCTGTTCTTAAATATCTCCAGAGAGGGAGATTCCACCACCTCCCTTGGCAATTTATTCCAATATTTGACCACCCTGACAGTTAGGAATTTTTTCCTAATGTCCAATCTAAACCTCCCCTGCTGCACTTTAAGCCCATTACTCCTTGTCCTGTCCTCAGAAACCAAGAGGAACAAATTTTCGCCTTCCTCCTTGTGACACCCTTTTAGATATTTGAAAACCGCTATCATGTCCCCCCTTAATCTTCTTTTTTCCAAACTAAACAAGCCCAGTTCATGAAGCCTGGCTTCATAGGTCATGTTCTCTAAACCTTTAATCATTCTTGTCGCTCTTCTCTGTACCCTTTCCAATTTCTCCACATCTTTCTTGAAATGTGGCGCCCAGAACTGGACACAGTACTCCAGCTGAGGCCTAACTAGTGCAGAATAGAGCGGCAGAATGACTTCACGAGTTTTGCTTACAACACACCTGTTGATACAACCTAGAATCATATTTGCTTTTTTTGCAACAGCATCACACTGTTGACTCATATTCAACTTGTGGTCCACTATGACCCCTAGATCCCTTTCCGCCATGCTCCTTCCTAGACAGTCGCTTCCCATCTTGTATGTATGGAACTGATTGTTCCTTCCTAAGTGGAGCACTCTGCATTTCTCCTTATTAAACCTCATCCTGTTTACCTCTGACCATTTCTCTAACTTGCTAAGGTCATTTTGAATTATGTCCCTATCCTCCAAAGAAGTTGCAACCCCACCCAGTTTGGTATCATCTGCAAACTTAATAAGAGTACTCTCTATCCCAATATCTACATCATTGATGAAGATATTGAATAGTACGGGTCCCAAAACAGACCCTTGAGGAACTCCACTTGTTATCCCTTTCCAGCAGGATTTAGAACCGTTAACAACAACTCTCTGACTACGGTTATCCAGCCAATTATGCACCCACCTTATCGTGGCCCTATCTAAGTTATATTTGCCTAGTTTATCAATAAGAATATCATGCGAGACCGTATCAAATGCCTTACTAAAGTCTAGGTATATGACATCCACCGCTTCTCCCTTATCCACAAGGCTCGTTATCTTTTCAAAGAAAGCTATCAGATTAGTTTGGCATGACTTGTTCTTCACAAACCCATGCTGGCTATTCCCTATCACTTTATTACTTTCCAAGTGTTTGCATACGATTTCCTTAATTACCTGCTCCATTATCTTCCCTGGGACAGACGTTAAACTGACCGGTCTATAATTTCCTGGGTTGTTCTTATTCCCCTTTTTATAGATGGGCACAATATTTGCCCTTTTCCAGTCTTCTGGAATCTCCCCTGTCTGCCATGATTTTTCAAAGATCATAGCTAAAGGCTCAGATACCTCCTCTATCAGCTCCTTGAGTATCCTGGGATGCATTTCATCAGGACCTGGTGACTTGCTGACATCTAACTTTCCTAAGTGATTTTTAACTTGTTCTTTGTGTATCCTATCTTCTAAACTTACCCTCTCTCTGCTTGTATTCACTACGTTAGGCACACCTCCAGACTTCTCGGTGAAGACCGAAACAAAGAAGTCATTGAGCATCTCCGCCATTTCCAAGTTCCCTGTTACTGCTTCTCCCTCCTCGCTAAGCAGTGGGCCTACCCTGTCCTTGGTCTTCCTCTTGCTTTTAATGTATTTATAAAAGGTCTTCTTGTTTCCCTTTATGCCTGTAGCTAGTTTGATCTCATTTTGTGCCTTTGCCTTTCTAATCTTGCCCCTGCATTCCCGTGTTGCTTGCCTATATTCCTCCTTTGTTAGTTGTCCTAGTTTCCATTTTTTATATGACTCCTTTTTTATTTTGAGATCATGCAAGATCTCCTTGTTAAGCCAAGCTGGTCTTTTGCCATATTTTCTATCTTTCCTACACAGCGGAATTGTTTGCTTTTGGGCCCTTAACAACGTCCCTTTGAAATACTTCCAACTCTCCTCAGTTGTTTTTCCCTTCAGTCTTGCTTCCCATGGGACCTTACCTACAAGTTCTCTGAGCTTATCAAAATCTGCCTTCCTGAAATCCATAACCTCAATTGTGGTGGTCTCCCTTCTACCTTTCCTTAAGATCATGAACTCTATTATTTCGTGATCACTGTCCCCTATACTGTCTTCCACTTTCAAGTTCTCAACTAGTTCCTCCCTATTTGTTAAAACCAAATCCAGAACAGCTTCTCCTCTGGTAGCTTTTTCAACCTTCTGAAACAGAAAGTTGTCTCCAATGCAGTCCAGAAACTTATTGGATAGCCTGTGCCTCGCTGTGTTAGTTTCCCAACATATGTCTGGATAGTTGAAGTCCCCCATCACCACCAAATCTTGGGCTTTGGATAGTTTTGTTAATTGTTTAAAAAAGGCCTCATCCACCTCTTCCACCTGGCTAGGTGGCCTGTAGTAGACTCCTAGCATGATATCACCCTCGTTTTTTACCCCTTTTAGCTTAACCCAGAGACTCTCTACACAGCTATCTCCTATGTTCATCTCCACTTCAGTCCAAGTGTGTACATTTTTAATATACAAGGCAACTCCTCCTCCCTTTTTTCCCTGTCTGTCCTTCCTGAGCAAGCCGTACCCTTCCATACCAATATTCCAATCATGCGTCCCATCCCACCAGGTTTCTGTAATACCAATGATATCATAGTTGTATTTATTGGTTAGCAATTCCAGTTCTTCCTGCTTATTACCCATACTTCTCGCATTTGTATATAGGCATCTAAGATACTGATTTGATCTTGCCTCCCTGTTGTGCCCTGACCCTCCTTTCTCCTTGCCATTATAGGCCGTAGTCCCCCCCATTTCCAACCCATCTCCCAGTCCCGCACATTCAGCACTTACCTGTGGGCTTTGCTCACCTGCCCCCGACAAACCTAGTTTAAAGCCCTCCTCACAAGGTTAGCCAGTCTGTGTCCAAACAAGGCCTTCCCACTCCTGGAAAGGTGAACTCCATCTCCGCCAAGCAGTCCTTCCTGGAAGAGCACCCCGTGATCAAGGAAGCCGAATCCCTCCTGGCGACACCATCGTCGCAGCCAGGCATTCACCTCCAGGATGCACCTCTCTCTGCCCGGGCCCCTACCTTTGACAGGAAGGATAGAAGAGAATACCACCTGCGCTCCAAACTCCCTCACCCGTACTCCCAAAGCCCTGTAGTCACACTTGATCCGCTCAGTGTCACACCTGGCAGTATCATTTGTGCCCACGTGGATGAGTAGCATGGGGTAGTAGTCAGAGGGCCGGATAATCCTCGACAATGCCTCCGTAACATCTCGGATACGGGCCCCTGGCAGACAGCATACCTCTCGAGATGAGCTGTCAGGGCGACAGATGGGTGCCTCCGTTCCCCTCAGAAGAGAGTCTCCAACCACCACTACTCTACGTTTCCTCCTCGCAGTGGTGGCAGGAGACTGCTCAACCTTGGTGGTGCAAGGCCTGGTCTCCTCCACTGTGGGGGGTGACTCCTTGTCTCCTGCTGAAAGTAAAGAGTAACGGTTATGTAACAACACAGTGGGAGGGTTAGGAGCAGGGGTGGAACACTGCCTGCTGCCGGAAGTAACCAGCTGCCAGTGCTCACCCTGCACCACTGCCTCCTCCATAAGTGGCTGGTCAACAGTCCCACATCCTAGGACAGTGACCTCCGTGGACTCCACAGGAATACTGTCCAGGAATTCCTCATGGCTTCGAATGCTCCTCAGCCTGGCCACCTCCTCCTGTAGCTCTCCCACCTGCTGCCTGAGAGATTCTACCAGCAGGCACCTTTCACAACGGTTGTCTCCCCCAGCCTGGAGATCACTCAGTGGGAATTGCAAGCCACAAATACAGCAAGACCACACCAGGACCTGGGTAGAGGCATCCATGCTCAGGTTCTCTGTCTGGATACAGGCACAGGTGGAGGAGACAGGAGAAGTACTGGCACAAGCGCTACGGGTCTTCATCACCATCAGTCACTCCCTCTGCCCAACTCCCTCTTCAACTCCCCTGTCTGCAGTCCCCTGGTCGCACTGCTCTGGCTTTTTAAAGCCTGCTTGCCTAGGTCAGGCCTGCCCCCTTCTGAGTCACACAGGGGAAGGCTGAGCCTGAGGCTAATCAGAGGCAATCAAGGGAACAATGGCAGGCTCTCAGTCCCAACTGCCACAGAAGCTGAAACTGAAACTGCTAGCACTCCCTGGAATCAGACTCAATTCACACTTCAAACTGTAAAATTCAAACAGTCAGGCACACACACACACTCACACCACAGCTTGTACTCTCACCGGGTAGCCTCTTCGGCGGTGGGGTCGCTTTGCTCTCCCTCTTCAACTCCCCTGTCTGCAGTCCCCTGTCCGCTTCGCTCCCCTGGTCGCACTGCTCTGGCTTTTTAAAGCCTGCTTGCCTAGGTCAGGCCTGCCCCCTTCTGAGTCACACAGGGGAAGGCTGAGCCTGAGGCTAATCAGAGGCAATCAAGGGAACAATGGCAGGCTCTCAGTCCCAACTGCCACAGAAGCTGAAACTGAAACTGCTAGCACTCCCTGGAATCAGACTCAATTCACACTTCAAACTGTAAAATTCAAACAGTCAGGCACACACACACACTCACACCATAGCTTGTACTCTCACCGGGTAGCCTCTTCGGCGGTGGGGTCGCTTTGCTCTCCCTCTTCAACTCCCCTGTCTGCAGTCCCCTGTCCGCTTCGCTCCCCTGGTCGCACTGCTCTGGCTTTTTAAAGCCTGCTTGCCTAGGTCAGGCCTGCCCCCTTCTGAGTCACACAGGGGAAGGCTGAGCCTGAGGCTAATCAGAGGCAATCAAGGGAACAATGGCAGGCTCTCAGTCCCAACTGCCACAGAAGCTGAAACTGAAACTGCTAGCACTCCCTGGAATCAGACTCAATTCACACTTCAAACTGTAAAATTCAAACAGTCAGGCACACACACACACTCACACCACAGCTTGTACTCTCACCGGGTAGCCTCTTCGGCGGTGGGGTCGCTTTGCTCTCCCTCTTCAACTCCCCTGTCTGCAGTCCCCTGTCCGCTTCGCTCCCCTGGTCGCACTGCTTATTAAGTTTGCAGATGATACCAAACTGGGTGGGGTTGCAACTTCTTTGGAGGATAGGGACATAATTTAAAATAACCTTAGCAAGTTAGAGAAATAGTCAGAGGTAAACAGGATGAAGTTTAATAAAGAGAAATGCAAAGTGCTCCACTTAGGAAGGAACAATCAGTTCCATACATACAAGATGGGAAGCGACTGTCTAGGAAGGAGCATGGCGGAAAGGGATCTAGGGGTCATAGTGGACCACAAGTTGAATATGAGTCGATAGTGTGATGCTGTTGCAAAAAAAGGAAATATGATTCTAGGTTGTATCAACAGGTGTGTTGTAAGCAAAACTCGTGAAGTCATTCTGCCGCTCTACTCTGCACTAGTTAGGCCTCAGCTGGAGTACTGTGTCCAGTTCTGGGTGCCACATTTCAAGAAAGATGTGGAGAAATTGGAAAGGATACAGAGAAGAGCGACAAGAATGATTAAAGGTTTAGAGAACATGACCTATGAAGCCAGGCTTCATGAACTGGGCTTGTTTAGTTTGGAAAAAAGAAGATTAAGGGGGAACATGATAGCGGTTTTCAAATATCTAAAAGGGTGTCATAAGGAGGAAGGAGAAAATTTGTTCCTCTTGGTTTCTGAGGACAGGACAAGGAGTAATGGGCTTAAAGTGCAGCAAGGGAGGTTTAGATTGGACATTAGGAAAAAATTCCTAACTGTCAGGGTGGTCAAATATTGGAATAAATTGCCAAGGCAGGTGGTGGAATCTCCCTCTCTAGAGATATTTAAGAACAGGTTAGATAGACATCTGTCAGGGATGGTGTAGATGGAGCTTGGTCCTGCCTTGAGGGCGGGGGGCTGGACTCAATGACCTCTCGAGGTTCCTTCCAGTCCTATGATTCTATGAAACCCACTTATACTAATCCTTTAAGCATTCTTGTGGCTCTTCTCTAAATCTTCCCGAACTTCTAACATTCTTTGCACTATGGACAAGCCTGAATGGGCTTGGTGCAGGAATCACCTGTGTTATGCGGAAGATCAGACTGTGTTCATAATGATCTTAAAATCTACAACTATACTGTGTGAACTGTTGAGAATAGCTCTGCTGATCGGCTGTTCTACACATACACTGACACTGTACAGAGATATTTTGTGTTCATGGCTGACTTTAATTTGGTGTCACATCTAAATATTAGCTTCACTTATGCCCTCTGCTTGATTTATCAGTAGCTGGGAAAGTGGAATTAGGCTAAAACAAATTTCCAGTTCCCGCTCCTCTCATGGACAAAAAGAATGATTCTGAGACTTAGAGCTTTCCTTTCCTTTCTCTTGTTTCTTAGGTTGCAACTAGAAGCTTAGCGATTTTATGTGGAGCCCAATTTATACACTCATCTCCTAATAATAATAACGGTAGTCTGTCATGTCCGACAATGACATCTTGAGCTTGCACAGGCTCTTTGGTTGTGGACTCGCATGTGGCTGAGGAGTCCAAGCCTTGAACGGAATGGGCGTTCACAGTGGGTGCAAAGGAATTTTCCTGGCTGTCAGTGTGGCTGCTACTGTTGCTTTTCTCCTTTCATGAGCATCAATCAGGCGTATGCATCGCTGCTCTTTGAAGTTGTCATACACGTGTCGTACGAGAGCACCCCAGCCTGTTCGGTCTTCTGCAAGCTGCTCTAGCTGCTTTGGCTTTAATCCAGCATGAGCAATGTTGGCCTTTACACAGTCTTTATACCTCTTGCGAGGCCTACCTTGATTCCTTTTGCCCTGGGAGAGTTCACCATAGAGGAGTTGCTTAGGAATTCATGACTCCTCCATTCGAATGACGTGCCCTATCCAACGAAGCTGGGCTTTCAGAATTATGGCTTCAATGCATGTGGTTCCTGCTCTGTCAAGGACTTCCAAGTTTGTGACTCTGTCCTGCCATCACATGTGCAGTAATGACCTCAGGCTGCTTGTGTGGAAGCACTCCAGTAGTTTCACGTTTCCTGTACAAGGTCCTGGCTTCACATCCATATAGGAGGCTGGTCAAGACTACAGCCTTGTACGCTTTCAGTTTAGTGGACTGTCAAATATTGTGCTGATTCAACACTTGTGCTCTCAGACGTCCTAATGCCTGATTGGCTTTCCAGATCCTGGCATTGATTTCTTTGTCAAGGGAGCCATCACTGGCTATCATGCTATTTAAATCCCGGGCTTCATTTGCAACTTCAGATGACTACATTAACCACCCTAGTTCGAACTAGGGTGGTAGTGTAGACATACCCTCATCTCCTAGGCTACGTCTAAACTATGATCCTCTTGCGGAAGAGGAAATGCAAATGGAGCGCTCATTTGCATTTCCTCTTCCTTTCCCTTTTGCGCAAGAGATTTTTGCACAAAAAAGTGCTGTGTAAATGGTACCTTTTTGTGCAAAACCCCCTTTTGCACAAGAGCCGTTCTTCCTCATTTTTTGCACAAAACCCCCTGTTTTTGCACAAAAAACTCCTTTTGCGCAAGAGCCATTCTTCCTCATTTTTTGCACTACCTCCCCTTTTTGTGCAAAAGGAGGTTTTTGTGCAAAAAGGTGACATCTACACAGTGCTTTTTTGCACAAAAGGGAAAGGAAGAGAAAATGCAAATGAGAGTGCAACATATGCAAATGAACACTCCATTTGCATTTGCTCTTCCGCAAGAGGATTGTAGTTTAGACGTAGCCCTAGTGTCCCAATGGAAACTCCTGCAAGAAGCCAGAGAGTTGTACGTAGTGGGAGAAAGCACAGATTGACTGAAGGAGGCATGTTTCTTCACTGAAAGCTGGCAGCGCCTGCTGCCTGGACATGGAGTCACTACTAGGGATAAGATGGTTATTCAGTGTGTTTTTGTCTGCGATGTATAATGCAGGTACAGTCTGTGGACACTCTGTGTATAGCATCATGTGAGGCATAATGCTGGTACAGTCTTCAGGATCCCTGTCTCAACCCACAAAGTAATGTGGCCTGCATGCCTTCAATCTCCCCTTAGAGCTTTTACCACAGCCTTTTTCAGAGTTAGTTGAGCTTCTGTTTAATTTAGTTCAGATTATGAGCACTGGGCCAGGCCACCCATGTCAGAACACTGGTTGAATGCACATCCACAGGAACTAACCTGACTGCTGGACAAAGCCCAAGCCAATAGATTTTGCAAAAGACTTCTCTCTGGGCATCTGGGGATAGAAGATCCTTCCTCTCAGGTTTGAGATCTCTGGTAGGGTCACTCTGCCACAGCCTCAGGCTGGTGTTATTAGTCCAGTGGGTATATCAGCCCTCAGCCTCTGCCCCAGGGAGCAGAGAGTAACTATGGAGATGCCGTGCAGCATACCAGGGCGGTGGACTTCCTCCTAATCACCCTATCAATGGACGAGACTCCTAATTTTATGCCAGTTCTGCTGTATTGTGTTAGATCCCTCAGAAAATGTAATATCAATGTGACCGAAGCGGCAGGCTTCCCCCAAGCAGTATCAGAGTCCTGTTGTGCTAAGTGCCTTATAAATGTATAGCTGAAACAAAAAACAGGACTATATAGCACTTTAAAGGCTAACAAGATGGTTTATTAGGTGATGTGCTTTCATGGGCCAGACCCACTTCCTCAGATCAAATTGTGGAAGAAAATAGGCATGACCATATATACCAAAGGGATACAATCAAAAAAAAGTGAACACATATAAAAAGGACAAATCAAATTTCAGAACAGAGGGCGGTTGGGGGGGGAGGTAAATGTCTGAGCTAATGATATTAGAGGTGATAATTGGGGAAGTTATCTTTGTAATGGGTAAGATAATTAACGTCTTTGTTAAGACCCGCTGTCAAATTGGTCATGGCAGGACCAAATAGTGTCTAGACCATCTCTGCTAGACATTTATCTAACCTACTCTTAAATATCTCCACAGATGGAGATTCCACAGCCTCCCTGGGCAATTTATTCCAGTGTTTGACTACCCGGACAGTTAGGAACTTTTTCCTAATGTCCAACCTAAACCTCCCTTGCTGCAGTTTAAGCCCATTGCTTCTTGTTCTATCCTCAGAGTCCAAGATGAACAAGTTTTCTCCCTCCTCCTTATGACACCCTTTTAGATATCTGAAAACTGCTATCATGTCAAGGGTACAGAGAAGAGCGACAAGAATGATTAAAGGTTTAGAGAACATGACCTATGAAGCCAGGCTTCATGAACTGGGCTTGTTTAGTTTGGAAAAAAGAAGATTAAGGGGGGACATGATAGCGGTTTTCAAATATCTAAAAGAGTGTCACAAGGACGAAGGAGAAAATTTGTTCCTCTTGGTTTCTGAGGACAGGACAAGGAGTAATGGGCTTAAAGTGCAGCAAGGGAGGTTTAGATTGGACATTAGGAAAAAATTCCTAACTGTCAGGGTGGTCAAATATTGGAATAAATTGCCAAGGCAGGTGGTGGAATCTCCCTCTCTGGAGATATTTAAGAACAGGTTAGATAGACATCTGTCAGGGATGGTGTAGACGGAGCTTGGTCCTGCCTTGAGGGCGGGGGGCTGGACTCAATGGCTTCTCGAGGTCCCTTCCAGTCCTATTATTCTATGATTCTATGATTCTATGTCCCCCCCTCAATCTTCTCTTTTCTAAACTAAAATCCAATTCCTTCAGTCTTCCCTAAGGCTGTGTCCAGACTCAGGGGTTTTTTCGAAAAAAGTAGCCTTTTTTCGAAAAAACCTCACCTGCGTCCAGACTCAAGCCGCGTTCTTTCGAAATTAAATCGAAAGAACGCGGCTTTTCTTTCGATGGCGGTAAACCTCATTTCACGAGGAAGAACGCCTTCTTTCGAAAGTTCCTCTTTCGAAAGAAGGCGTTCTTCAATGTAAATAGGGTTTCTTCGAAAGAGAGCATCCAGAATCACTGGATGCTTTCTTTCGAAAAAGCAAGCCGCTTTTTCGAAATTTCAACGTGCAGTCTAGACGCTCTCTTTCGAAAGAGGCTCTTTCGAAAGTATCTTTCGAAAGAGCCTCTTTCGAAAGAGGCTTGCAGTCTAGACACAGCCTAATAGGTCATGTTCTCTAGACCTTACACGGTGTTCTTAAACTTAAACCAGTGACTTCATTACCACCCTGTCAAGAGAACAGGGTCTAAAACAATGTAATTGGTGTCTGGGCAAAGGAGAAAAAGTGGAACAAGACATTCTGGGACAGATTCTTAGCTGGTATAAATTGGTGACGCTCTTTCTTTCTTTCTTTCTTTCTTTCTTTCTTTCTTTCTTTCTTTCTTTCTTTCTTTCTTTCTTTCTTTCTTTCTTTCTTTCTTTCTTTCGTTACCTGTAAGGCCTCTATTAAAGAGTGTTTTTTAAATTTAAATACATTTTGTTGGTATACACTGAAAATGCATTCTTCATCTCAACTGAGTGGAATTCAATGGTCTACATTTTAGCTTAGAGGATGATTGTACCACAGCCTCTTGCTGGATTTTGTTTCAAACAGTATCTCAAAAATATTCTGGCCATAAATAGTAACTTTTCTCTGCTGCTTTTGTTTGGGGAAGTGCTTCACAGTTAGCTGGGATTGCTTGCTGTATTTTGTATATCATACACTCTGATAAACAGGAAACAGGCTGACTTGGGTAATTATAGTCCTGTCAGCCTGATAGGTCATCATTAGCAAGATGAGGGAGCAGCTAATATTAGATTCAATTAACAAAGTATTAAAAGAGGGTAATACAGATCAACATGGGTTTATAGGAAATAGATCCTGTCAAACTAACTTGTTTTTTTTTTATCAGCTGACAAATTTGGTTGACAAAGGTAATAGTGTTGAGATAATCTAATTAGAATTCTGTAATGCATTTGACTTGATACCACACATTTTGATAAAAAATCTAGAACAACAGAAAATGAACATGGCACACATGAAATTAATTAAAAATGATTCACTGATTGGCCTCAAAATGTAATTGTAAATGGGGAATCATCATGCAGGTGTGTTTCCAGTGGAATCCCACAAGGATCAGGTCTTAGCCTCTTTACTATATACAATTTTGATCAACTACTTGGAAGAAAGTGTCAAATCATCACTGATAAAGTTTGCAGATGACATAAAAGTTGAGGGAATAATGAAGAGGGCAGGTTACTGACTCAGAGTAATCTGGATTATTTGGTAAATTGGAACAAGCAAACAATATGGCTGTGTCTACTCTGCACCCCTTTTCCGGAAAAGGGATGCAGATTAGACCAGTCGGAATTGCAAATCCGCGGGGGATTTAAATATCCCCTGCAGCATTTGCATTTACTTGGCTGCCGCTTTTTTCCGGCTTGGGGATAAGCCGGAGAAAAGCGCCAGTCTAGACGTGATTCTTCGGAAAATAAAGCCTTTTCTGGAGGATTTCTTATTCCTACTTATTCCTTACTTTTCAATGTACGTTTTTAACAGCAAAAATAATTAACAATTTATGTAGGATTGTGGAGGATTCTCTATCACTGACCATTTTAAAAACTTCAGTGAATGTTTGTCTGAAAGATCTGCTCTAGGGATTATTTTGGGGAAGTTCTGTGGCCTGTGTAGTACAGGAGATCAGACCAGTTGATCGTAATGGTCCCTTCAGGCCTTGAATCTATGAATTTATGATCTATACATTCCACATAGCTGCTAAGTCTCCTCAGTTTCCTCAGTCTCTGGCTACTTTTGCAGTTCTGAGAGATGTGTTTTTGAAGTTTTTCTTGCATTTTGATTCCTTTTTATGATGGAACTGTGAATAAAACTTCACATTACTCATTGAAACGGCTTTGTAGAGGTCTTTATTGCAAATAATCAGAACTGCGGATGGGGAGAGGTGCAAAAGGGGCAGTTGCCCCTAGGTCCAGCAATTCACTGGCTGCTGATGCCACTACCACAGAAGCAGCAGTGGCGAGAACCTGAGGCCCTTTAAATCATGGCTGGAGCACTAGGAGGCGTGCTCTGGACAGCTCTGAGGGCTGGCTTGGGGGAGAGGGGTAGTGACTAGCACAGTATGGCACACTCTGGGTGGTGCAGAGGACTGGCCGCCCCCATCCCTGCCCCTTCTACCTGAGGCCCCAGCCCTTCCGGGAGCGCATTGCTGGGCTCCTTCTCAGGGCCCAGCAAATCTGTCAGCTCCTCCACAAACTTAAGCCAGTATTTCAAAGAAAGGCTTCCTGAGCTGTAGGAAATGATGCACCTTACCAGGCTGCCTCAGACACAGCTCTCAAAGCAAACTCCCTTTAATTGGTACTGCAGTCAAATTATATTCACCTTTCGATACTCTCTGGGCTTTATATAAAATGAAATAAAAGAATCTTTCACTGACTCCAACAAAATAGTGTAATTCGGTTAGGCCCTTCACATGCCGGGCTTTTGATTAAGACAGAGAGACCCTTCTCCTTCTGCGCCAGCTTCACCCAGAAATGCCACACTGGAGGAGACAGACAGCACTTTTTATCTTGCCTGCTGGGTCCTTTTAGCCACTGGAGGACCAACGTTGGCTGATCACACCAACAGCTGATCCTAAGCAGCCTCTCTAGGCAGCTCCTGGAGGTCTAAACTTTTTGCCATTTTTTTTTCTTTTTTACCCCACCTGCCTTGGAGAGGGTGAGCCAAGACAGGGGGCTCCAGTAAGGGGCACAGAATACCTGGAATGACCTGTCACATAGCCATGTCACATTACCACTGCTGGCACCCGCTGTGAATTGGAACCCCTGGAGCTAATAATCAGCTGATGTAAATCAGCATTGCTCCTCTGACTTCAGTGCAGCCAGGCTAATTTACACCAGATGAAAACCTGCGCCCATAAATTTTACTTGCAAAATGCTGGTGGCTCTCTAAGCCAGCTCTGATGGCCCCTCATAGGAGCAAACAGTTTTTACTTCATAAGCTCCGTATAAACTAACAGAATTTTTATGTTCAACTATAAATTTTATATTCATTATCACAATAGAGATATAGAAGCTTGATATGATTATTGTTACTTACTAAGCCCAAGGGGCTTGATTCAGTGGGAATTACTGGTATCCTGTGGCTGAGAACAAGGACTGTGGAGTGGAAAAAGTTGTTTAGGGCTGTCCAGGAGGCTTTAAAAAAAGTAGCGGTATGAAAATGAGCCAAGGAAACTTTTGGCAGAACATCAGAAAAATATTCCTAACAATGAGGTCTATTAGTCTGTGGAATGGTCTCCCTAGGGAAATGGGGGAAGCTGACTAGACAAAGCAATGAGGAACATATTGTAGGGAGCAAGTCTGCAATGGCAAGATGACCTAATGGTATTTTCCAGCTCTAATTTCTATAATTCAGCCAGTTCACGGGTGCACTGTATGACTACTGTACTCTGCCACATCAGCTACTGCTTTGGGCAGTGCTCCACAAAGCCAACAGTCAGGATGGGAAAGGCACTGATGCTTTAACTTCTAGACACCTTTACAAGTTTCTATCTTGTGTGGGTTGCTTATGGTAGGGTTATGAGAATACAGGCAGTCCCCAGGTTACATACAAGATAGGGACTGTAGGTTTGTTCTTAAGTTGAATCTGTATGTAACTTGGAACTGGTACATATTGTAGGGGAAACTCTAGCCAAACATTTCTCCAGAGCTTAGTTTTATTCTCCCACACTTCACTTCCCTCAGTCCTTTATTCTCAAGCTGAGGTGTCTGCTGAGAAAAGCCGCTCCGCGTCTCCCTGGTCTGCTGGGTGGAAGCAGCTAGTGCGGGGTTGTCTCACCCCGTTTGTAAGTAGGGATCTGATGTAAGTCGGATCCATGTAACCCGGGGACTACCTGTACACCATTCTTGATTCTGCACCATAACTCTGTATGTATCAAATGTGACCTTTTTCATTCTTGTGCTATTGTTTCTTTGTGTTTTCTTCCCGGGTTTTCATTTCTTTTTTCTTTCTTATCTGTGCATTTGTTTACAGTGTTTTTCACATTTAGAAACTATTCGTTTTGATTACAATTTTTCCTGGACAAATTTGTTGGAGTTTATCATGCAACAGATAAGAGACAGGCTCAAGATGCAAGACTCAGAGCCTGCTGCAGAAGTCTCAAAGTTTGGGAGTATTCATGTGATAGCTGCTATCTTCATAGATCTAATGATCTGCTTCAGCTTGAACAAAAGAGCCAAGCTATTCTATTTCACTGCTATAACATACCACTATCCTCTGGGGTTTAGGCATAGAAGGGGACACATAACTTACAGACTAACAGATTACTTTTGTGTATATGTGGTTTTAGCTGTAGTGTTAGTGGCTAACTAATCATCAGGAGATAGTATCATTGTTTCGTGAGTATTGCTCCTTTAAATATGTCAGCATCAGTTAGTGCTGGTTGGGAATTTCTGACCATGTTTTTTTGTAAAAACATTGCTTATTCATTGAAATGAAAAGTTTTTATGAGAAAGGACCTGTGGAATTTCTTAACTTAAATTTTTATGAAAGTAAGTTTATGTATTGTTGAATTGCCCTTTGGGCATTTTCAAAATGAAAAATTCTGGTTTTCCTCTTCAAAATGTTTTTTGTTTAAATTGTTAGCTCACTGGAGTTACCTTTTATTTTTAAAAACTGTCAAAATCGAAACATAACATTTTGATTGACACAAACCTAATTTCCCCCCCAAATGACTCAGTTCTAAGTGGAGGAAGTAAATTGGCATGGCTCCATTGAAGTCAGGCTGATTTATACTAGTTCAGGATCTGTCCCTGAAAGTGGCATGTTTCAGAAAATATAATAGGCCTATTAGATAAGGAGGGGAACAAATTCACAGCTGGTCTATTCTGAGTATAATTCCATTGAAGTTAGTGGAGCTGCATTGCTTTACACCAGTTCTGAATTTAGGCCATTTGTAAATTTGGGATTCATGTTTGGTTTTCAGTCGAGTTTGAATCTGAGGGCATGATTCACATCGACCTCTTGTGCACCTCCCACATACATACATGCATGCTCACAAACACCAATCAAAAGAGCAGTTTGCTGGACAAGATAAGTAAATGCAGAGTTTACAGATGATCAGCTCTGCATTCAGTGGAAAAAGCTTCTAGCAATAGAAATTACCTGTAAATGTTCAGAAAAAAACTAATAAGCAGTTAGTAAGTAATGACTGATTGGAGAACACATTAGGAGAAAATAGGACCAGTTTCCCTTATAAGAAGAGACAATTAAATGTGTCACCAAAAGTTCTATCATCACTCATTTCTTCTTACCAATTCCTATATAGTCAGGTGCTAATTTCTTTACAGTTTCTGAACCACCACACATAAAGTAGGAATAAAATGATGAACCACTGAATTCTGCAAAGACATATCTAGTATCTATATAGCTGTGCAATGTCTAAATTATGTCAGGCATTGTCCATGAACTTGTTATTTCCATGGGGCAAGAAAAAGAGAGAGAAAGAAAGATCCAGAAATGTTTTTAAAAAGTCTTTGTTAAGGATTATGAGGAACAAAGGTTGGACATTAAATAGAAGAGTACAATATAAATCTCTTTTTTGTGCTATATGGCTATAAGAGTGGAGTACAAAATGCAGAATGAAATGCTTTTTGCTGAAAACTTTAAAAGCGCTATTCATTGGTTCAAATGGCACCCTAAAGAAATGGAGCTTAACAAACCAATAAATATAACACTATCCAGAGCTCCATTCTTAGTAGGAAAAATATAGCTTTGCACTCCTCCAGTGTCAGAATTTGTTTATTTTTTAGTATGATCATGTAAAGTTCTAGGTGTTTGGCCGGCACCATCACAGAACATCTCTTCTTCTCACTGTTCACTAGGAGGAAAGTTGTCTACTTTTAGAAGCTCCTGCCTATCAATTTCATCGAGTGACCATTGACTTTTGTATTGTGGGAAATGGTAAATAATATCTTTATTACGGTAAAAAATACACTTTGCTATTCACCTTTCCCAGACCATTCATGATTCAATTTTTATCATTAATGGAGATTATTTAGATGAGAGGGCAGGGAAAAAGTCAAGTTCAGATATCACCCTGACCTTCTGAGATAGGCGTTTGTGACGACTCACTGAAGGGTACGTTTTTATTGCTCCAGGTTAATTCATGCACATTACTGCCATTGACATTACTGGGAGACGAGCATACTCCTGGATGCATACATATGGAACAAGGAAGACCATTGTGTTCCTTCTGGTACTCATACTTCTTACGTTTGCATAGCATGTTACATCCTAATGGGTTCCCTAACACTCTATCCATCACTCACTTCATCCACTACTGAAAAAGGGAGGCAGGCTGAGGCAGTGGGACCCCAGGGACAGGGCTTTCAGTCAGACTTTTAGGAAACCTGGGTTCTATTCCCGGAACTGCCACAAGTCTGCTAGGTGACTCCAGACAAATCACTTCTCATTGCCTCACTTGTAAAATGTCAAGAATGACCACGACAGCCTGGTTCCTTTGTAAAAGACTTGGAGATCTGTGGAAAATTAATTATTTGAGACAGATATTAATTATTGTGATTATTATTATTTAGGCACCAGACTGGGAAGCAGAGGTTCTGGAATAATTTCATGGCTCTACCACAGTGTCCAAATGTGCTCTAAGTTGCTTATTCTTTATGTTTCAGTTTCCTGTATTCTGCTTGTATGTTGTATCCCTCTTTCTTGTTTATTTATCCTATCTCCTATTATGCGTATGCACAGTAATTAACACACTGGGGCCGTGATATTGCCTGGTGCCTCTAGATACTACTGCAACAAACAAACAAACAAACGTAATTACCTCTAGTATGGAAAGTGACTTCTTTCTTGTAGATTCCATTATAATCCTTCTGATAATCTCTGCTGGTTTCTGTTCACACACCATGAACCCCCCCAAACCGAAGCACTGATAGATAGACCCCCTGTCTTGTACTAAAACATAGTTGCCAAATAGATGCAATTGAAAATATTTATCTGGTATTCCCAATGGGGCTATTTAACTGTAATTACCAACTGGACTTTAACTAGGGCATTGGGCAGTACAACCCTTTCTCCTAAGAGAAATGCCTGTGATAGATGGGCAGATTACAAACGGTCAGGATCTCAGATGTTCATCTCATCTGAGAGAGGGCACCCATCAACACCACTGCGTCCTCCAACACCATACTGGGGCATAGTTTCAGAAGCAGTACTGACTCAGCCAGTGAGGAATCTCATCCACCCACCCATCCACTGGCTCTGCTGACCTTTGCAAACACTCTACTCCTTCTATAGAATCTCATCCTCTTCTTGTTACAAGTGAAAAACAAAAGCACACCATTCATATGTGGGTTTCCATCTGAGGAAACCTGCTAAATCGCTCCTGACTGATCTTAAGACAAATGCCACCTCTTAGTAATTGATGAAGCATAGCATCAATATTTTCCACAAGATGACTGATTATATTTCTTTTTCCAGGTACAGCTCTTCCAGCTTTCATATTGTTCTAAGTGCCGTGCTAGACATAAAGAAGAAATGACCGCCCCTTTCTTCATACCACAAATAACTTGTTGAAACGATGATTGAAAACATGTGACTGATGCAGCCTGGGTAGTGGGTAAGGAGTCTGACCACAATAGTATGTAGCATGTGTTTCCCCCATTATTACAGGTAACATTTAAAATGTAGAATACTCAGATTCAATGTATTGGAAGCTGGCCCCTTCCAGATGGCCACAGGGCATGTAAAGCAGATCTATTAAGTGCTGTGTGCACAGAGCTCTGTAAGCTACATTTGTCTAGCCTGGGATGGGGGACTGGACCATTTGTCTTTTACAGAAAATAATAATGTGCAAGAGGCAAAAGATAACTTTGTGTCTTTCTCATTCCTTAACTGCAGGATGTTTTCCAAATCAGAGGGCATGTGCTATTCCCTTGCCTTCTGTGGTATCTTAAGATGTGAGTTATTACCGTGAAATGATCAACTGAGAGCCAATAGATTTAATATATTAATGCATAAACCTCCACAATATCTGCAATCCCACTAAAGTCTATTGATGGCTTTAATAACAGGAGTAGATGCTAATGAAGCATTTTAACAGCAGAGAAATAATATTTACTCTGTGTATAGAAGCAGTGTGTGCCCATATATAAAGAAACTTTGAAAGGTGTGGTTATCACAAGTTCATTACATGTCAATGGAATTAAAGTAGACTGATTGGGTCTGCAGCACCATGCATGTTGTGTATTGGAAAGTATAGCCTTAGCCAATACATATCTGGCTTTTAGCTCACCCAGTAGAGGCTCATATGCTAAGCTCCAGAGGTCCCAAGTTTGATTCTGCATGCTGGTGCTACATAGGCACTTTGGGTATGTCTACACTTCATTCCTCTTCCGAGAGAGGAATGCAAATGCAGACACCCAAAATTGCAAATGAAGCGTGGATTTGAATTTCCCGTGCTTCATTTGCATAATCGTGTTATGGCGCTATTGCAGAATAGCGCTATTTCAAGAAAAAAAGGGGTTATTTCGAGATAAAACCCTTCCTTTGAAATAACCCAAAAAATGAGGAGTAAGGGTTATTTGGAAGGAAGGCTTTTATCTCGGAATAACCCCTTTTTTCTCTAAATAGTGCTATTCTGCAAAGCGCCATAATGCGATTATGCAAACGAAGCACAGGAAATTCAACTCCGCACTTCATTTGCAAGTTCATGTGTCTGCATTTGCATTCCTCTCTCGGAAGAGGAATGAAGTGTAGGCATACCCTTTGAAAACATACTCTATAATCCTGAACACAAATGGAAGACTGGAAAATGATTAGACAAATTACTGGCACAGGACAGAAACCATCTGTTATTCTGATTCAATCAAACTTCAAGGAAGTGCCATTCCAACACACCCCTTGACCAAACAAGGTAGGTTGGCCTGAACTTCAAAACATAGGAGCTGATGGTTGACCCTTAACATGGACCTAATTTTCACCTTCAATTCCAGCCCCACCAATAGACTGAGAATGTGGCCAAGTATGTGAGTTAAAATGGGAGCTTCCTGGCATAGGTCCAGGGTCACCACGGTGGCTATGAGAGCCTGAGCTGATTCTCAAGATTTGCCATGCATCACATTGCTTTTCATCTGAGGTCCTCTTCTCTGCAGAGAGCAGATGCAGCCCTACTTAGCTGCTGGCAGGAAATAGTTCAAAAGCAAAAGGATGCATGAGAACTCTGAGGCTGGGTTGATATGGGACAGCTAAGTGAAAAAGCCTATACTATAATAGGTATTTGTTTGCACACTATAATTATCGGGGGGAGGGAGAACTGCCAAATCAGTAATCATAGGGCTACATTCATGCTAAATTCTAGACCCTGGCAGACTCCCCTAGCCATGTACTGTCTGGTGGAGTGGTAATGAAGTTTCCATTGGGATGCAAGGAGTCAGGTTGTTTTATGGAGGTGTAAACTATATCTCGCTATGCCAAATTCAGTGAATCTGGACCAATGCCATCGATACTAAAGCCCTTTGTCTCAGAGGGTTTGAAGCCATATCACCTTCTACTGGGATTTTGCCATATCTCATGAACTAAGGAGGGCTGTGATATTTAGATGGGAGAAACACAAGGAAAATCTGGGTTGTTGAGTAAAGTGGCATAAGTGAGTCAGTGTGGTACTCTTTTCCTTGAATTACTACTGATCTAGTGCTCCTGCACAATGCAGTGGGGCCCTGTGCTGCTGGCGGAGTTGCTCTTTGGATGAGATATTAAACTCATAAAACTCAGAGGAGGTCCTGAACACTTGTGGTCATTAAAAATCTCATGACTTTTTGCAATGACTTTGGTGTCCTGGCCAAATTCCAACTTGGAACACTGTCTAGCTAAACTCACTATACACTTTCCATTTATGAATGTATCCTTCACTTCTTATCCTAAACTGGTGTGTAATTTTGATGATCCTTTGTTAAACTGCTCTTCCATTTCACTCCAGACAAGGCCAAAGTGGGTAAATGATAGTAATGATGATAATTAATGAGGAAATGAAGAGTTAGTGTAACTTGTATATGAGGCTTAGAAAAATGTTTTGGGTTGAAAAATGCTAGATGAATGGAAGTTAGTAAGTCTCTTTTTGGGTTTATAAGAACTGTAG
Organism: Pelodiscus sinensis; assembly: GCF_049634645.1. NCBI lineage: Eukaryota > Metazoa > Chordata > Testudines > Trionychidae > Pelodiscus > Pelodiscus sinensis. Next base: position 11,779,378 of record NC_134713.1, read on the forward strand.
GTAAGGTTCTTTCTATTGAATCACACATTGGGTACGTCTATACTACAGAGAAGATCAAAGCTGCCACTGCCGATCTTCCAGAGTTCAAATTAGCTCGTCTAGTGAAGACATACTAATTCAAATTGAGAGGGGCGCTCCGGTCGATGCCGGTAGTCCTGCTTCCATGAGGAGTAAGGAAAGTTGAAGGGAGAGTGTTCTCCCTTCGACTTCCGGCAGTGTGAACAGCGCCAAAAGCCGAGTTAAGATACTTCGACTTCAGCTACAGCAATTAACGTAGCTGAAGTTGCGTATCTTAATTTAACCTTGTCCCATAGTGTAGACATACCCCTATATAATTGATATCATAATAAGCAGCACACTTTTATAATAATTAGCAGCACTTCGAATTTTAAACTCAGACCATGCATTGGACATGCGACAAATAATTATTGCTTACAGTTCTCATGAGATGCATCCACACAAGAAAGTCAGCCTAGCAAACTAGGACTCAGTGTTTATATTGGGTCACAGTCATCAGTATGTCAAGCAATGCCCAACACATTTCTCATTATTGTCTGAATGAAAAGGTCAGCTGTGTGAGAATCCAGGTCTGCCATAGACTATTACAATACGCCACATCCACATAACATTGGCTTCAAGATTTTCAGTTTCACGGTCTTACACAGCGAGAGCAACTTAAGAAGCCTCCTGTTTAAAGCCTGATTGGTGATTTAGAATGATTTATAACAGTACTAAAACCTCCCACAAAAGACAAATTAATACTCAAGATGCTTTTTCAGCACCTCCTTTGAGAAAGAGGGTTTTGGTTCAGTGCCAAGAAGTGGGAGGTAAGTATTTCTACTGAAACACAAATGGGTGGCAAGATCTGGAATAATATTTTGGCACGAGATAGGATCTAAATTTTTGTAGTTTCTTCTCTTTATAAAGCCTGAAAAAAAACCCTTTCAATTTCTTAAATTAAATGTTCCCTAATAAAATCAGTTGGTGGGAAAAAGAACATGAATTTAAGTTATGGATAAAGGTCTCTTCAAATGCTTTTTGCACATTTGTGTCTTAACACCCCCCGATCTGTTGCTCTGTTCACTGTGTTTTAAAATAACAACTACTTTTTTTGGCTCTAGGCAACATATTATATTACCATGAAAATTCTAGCTAAACCCTTCAGGTTTGTAATTAGAACTATGGAGAGAAAACTTAAGTCTGCAGCACTTCAGCAGATGAAACAGTGGAAGAATTCAGTGCAGGAAGTGTGGGGGTGAAAATGAATGGAGTAAAACAATGGGGCATATAGGGGAAAAAGAACATGTCCAAAGAACAATTATGTATTCCTTAGTGCCATGTGCACTGCTTAACAATGCATGGACTAATGTTAGAGAGGGCTGAGGCAAAGGAACAATGAAGTGCAGAACAGTAATCGAGGATAAGAGACACAAGGGATTCACACCATAGGGGGTCAGTGGCTGGAGTTAGAAAGGTAGGCTTATTTAATCATCTGCAGCAAAGTAAAGTAATCAAATCTCATGCTCTGAGTCATAAACCATAATTTTTATTTTTTATTTGGTCTCAAGAACATTGCACAATTAGATGATGTTTGTTTTGTGTTGCCAGATCTAGATACACATTTTGGTGGGTCAAGCGGTCTTACTGAGTTCTTAAAAAAGGTATAAAACACAAAGTAGGAGAGGACATGAATCTGGATAAAATGAGAGTCTAATTCTGCCTTTATTACTCTGACAAAACTACCAGTAATATCAGCAGGAGAGATGACAGAAGAAACTTCAGAGCATGGAAGGGACAATTAAAGCAATAAGGCAAACTTTGGTAATGGAGGAAAGAGGGTAAGTTGAAATACAGTAAAACCTGTGCTATCTGGAACTTAAGCATCCAGAAAACTGTAGAAACTGGCAAAAAAACCTGGGGGGGGGGGGAGAAGGAAACTGGTCCTTTAAGTGCTGGGATGCTCTTTAGACAAGCATGCAGCATGTACCTGGGGGAGGGGTGAACGGCAGTCAGAAACAAGAAGCAAGTGTCTCGGCTCCCCCCACGGCTCATGGCTCCTCTACCAGGCCACATCCCAGTCCCCGCATGACTCCCGTTCCCTCCCATAGGTCCCGCATGGTTCTCATGGTTCTCCGTAGGCCCCGCATGGCTCCTGTGCTCCCCACCCTTCCCGTAGTAGGCCCTGCATGGCTCCCACCCTCTCCCACTGAGATAACCAGAATTTTTAGGTTACCAGCACACCCTAATCCCTGGGTGTGCTGGATAACACGGGTTTTACTGTAGTTAAGTATCTTTTGATTAACTAAGGAACAGTGAAGGACATTTATTTACTTAAAATATATTTACCCTGCCTCTCTATTTAAAATATTTCAGGCAGCTTATCATTTTTTTAAAAAACACAATAAATAAATGTATATAAAGTAAAATACAAGACCCCAAGGGGGAGGCCATAAAACCTGCTAAACCACTTCAAGAGGAGGGACACACACACACACACGCACACCTAACCACCAATAAAACCATGGGTAAAAAGGGTGGCCTTGGCCTGACACCAAAACAGTGCCAAAGTTGGCGCAAGGCAAATTTTCCAGGGGAGAGAATTGCATAGGCTAGGGGCAAAGGCAGAGAAGGCCCTGATCCACGTAGATGTCAACCATATCTCCATAAGTGAAGGAACCTCCCCAGCTGACCTCAATCCCTGGGCTGGTTCGTATGGGAGGATACGGTCCTTCATCCCGTTTAGGGCTTTATAAGTCAGAACCCAAGATCTTGAATTGTGTCTGGAAACATACCGGAAGCCAGTGCAGCTGCCAGAGCGCCGGCATAATGTGCTCCGTGTTACGAGTATTAGTTACAACTCAAGCAGCCACATTCTGGACCAGTGGAAGCTTCTGAGGATGCTTCGAAAGCAGCCCAACATAGAGCGCATTGCAGTAATCCAATCAGGAGATGACAAGAGCATGAATCACTGTAGCCAAGTCGTTCTTATTTAGGGAGAGTCACAGCTGGCAGATCAGCCAAAGCTGCCCAAAAGCATTCCTTGCCACTGAGGAAATCTGATTTTCAAATGTTAAAAAAGGATCTAGGAGGACTCCCAAACTGCGTACCTGTTCTTACAGGGGGAGTGTGACCCTGTCCAGAACAGATAACACACCATATTCCCAAACAGATGGCTTCCCGATCCACAAGACTCAGTCTTATCTGTATTTGGCTTCAACCTCATTCTGTTCATCACTACCTCTAGATGGGTTCAGATTGATCGCTGCCACACCTGGATCCGATGTCACAGAGAAATAGAGTTGGGTGTCACTTGCATATTGATGGCACTGTCCTCTAAATCTCCTTGCAACGTAGGCCTGATTCAATGTCCCCTAAGTCAGTATGAAGACTCCCATCAACTGCTAATGGTTTGGATTCTGTCCTTGTGTGAGGATTTCAGAGTTAAATTTTGCTTTTAGTAAAAGGAAAGTAAATGGACAAAAAAAGAAATACTTGGACAAAATTCTTTTCCTTGGTTTTCATAGAGGTGAAGGACTAGACAGCAAGCAATAAAGGTTTGTAAGGAACAAAGGGATTTGGAGATAAATTAGGATTAGGAAATTAGGATTGTGTCAGAACAGGCACGGGATTAAAAACTCTTTAGCTGAAAAAGGTGTTGGACCATGCACTGTCTATCCTTGACCTCAGAAAGAAATGGCTAAAGAGAAAGGAGAAATTTTTATCTTTGATATTTATAATCCTTAAGGAAACAAAGATGCACTGAAACAAAAAACAGGACTATGTAGCACTTTAAAGACTAACAAGATGGTTTATTAGGTGATGAGCTTTTGTGGGCCAGACCCACATACTCAGATCAAATAGTGGAAGAAAATTGGCATGACCATATATACCAAAGGATACAATCAAAAAAATGAACACATATGAAAAGGACAAATCAAATTTCAGAACAGAAGGAGGATGGGGGGGGGGGAGGGAGGTTAAATGTCTGTGAGCAAATGATATTAGAGGTGATAATTGGGGAAGCTATCTTTGTAATGGGTAAGGTAATTAATGTCTTTCATAGAATCATAGAATACTAGGTTTGGAAGGGACCTCGAGAGGTCATCGAGTCCAGTCCCCTGCCATCATGGCAGGACCAAATACTGTCTAGACCATCCCTGATAGACATTTATCTAATGTACTCTTAAATAGCTCCAGAGATGGGAATTCCACAACTTCCCTGGGCAATTTATTCCAGTGTTTGACCACCCTGACAGTTAGGAACTTTTTCTTAATGTCCAACCTAAACCTCCCTTGCTGCAATTTAAGCCCACTGCTTCTTGTTCTATCCTCAGAGGCCAAAATGAACAAGTTTTCTCCCTCCTCCTTATGACACCCTTTTAGATATCTGAAAACTCCTACCATGTCCCCCCTTAATCTTCTCTTTTCTAAACTAAACAAACCCAATTCCTTCAGCCTCATAGGTCATGTTCTCTAGACCTTTAATCATTCTCGTTGCTCTTCTCTGGACCCTCTCTAATTCTTCCACATCTTTCTTGAAATGCGGTGCCCAGAACTGGACACAATACGCCAATTGAGGCCTAACCAGCACAGAGTAGAGTGGAAGAATGACTTCTCGTGTCTTGCTCACAACACACCTGTTAATACATCCCAGAATCATGTTTGCTTTCTTTGCAACAGCATTACACTGCTGACTCATATTTAACTTGTCGTCCACTATAACCCCTAGATCTCTTTCTGCCGTACTCCTTCCCAGACAGTCGCTTCCCATTCTGTATGTGTGAAACTGATTGTTCCTTCCTAAGTGGAGCACTTTGCATTTGTCTTTATTAAACTTCATCCTATTTATCTCAGACCATTTCTCCAATTTGTCCAGGTCATTTTGAATTATGACCCTATCCTGCAGATTAGTCGTAACCCCTCCCAGTTTGGTATAATCTGCAAACTTAATAAGCGTACTTTCTATATCAATATCTAAATCGTTGATGAAGATATTGAACAGAGCTGGTCCCAAAACAGACTCCTGCGGAACCCCACTTGTTATGCCTTTCCAGCAGGATTGTGAACCATTAATAACTACTCTCTGAGTATGGTTATTCAGCCAGTTATGCACCCACCTTATAGTAGTCCCATCTAAGCTGTATTTACCTAGTTTATTGCTAAGAATATCATGCGAGACCGTATCAAATGCCTTACTAAAGTCTAGGTATACCACATCTACCACTTCTCCCTTATCCACAAGACTCGTTATCCTATGAAAAAAAGCTATCAGATTGGTTTGACATGATTTGTTCTTTACAAATCCATGCTGGCTGGTCCCTATCACCTTGCCACTTTCCAAGTGTTTACAGACGATTTCCTTAATTACTTGCTCCATTATCTTCCCTGGCACAGAAGTTAAACTAACTGGTCTGTAGTTTCCTGGGTTCTTCTTATTTCCCTTTTTATAGATGGGCACTATATTTGCCCTTTTCCAGCCCTCTGGGATCTCTCCTGTCTCCCATGATTTTCCAAAGATGATAGATAGAGGCTCAGATACCTCCTTTGTTTAGACCTAGGTGTAAAGTGTCAAATTTAAGCATGAATGACAGTTCAGAGGATTCTCTTTCAAGTCTGGTGTTAAAATGTCTTTGAAGCAGGATGCAGGTAATCAAGTCATTGAGACAATGCCCTTTCTGGTTGAAATGGCAAGAAACTGTTTTTTCTTTGTGATCCTGTCTAATATCTGTTTTGTGGGCATTGATTCTTTGGCGAAGTATCTGAGATGTTTGTCCAATGTACATAGCAGACGGACACTTTTGGCACATGATAGCATAAATTGTATTTCTGGATGAGCAAGAATCTGTGTTCTTGATCTTATAACTCAGTTGGTTAGGTCCAATAATGGTATCAGCAGAGTGAATATGTGGACAAAGCTGGCAATGGGGTTTGTTGCAAGGGAAGGTTCCAGGGTTGGTATTAGTGTGGTATGTCCTGTGGTTGTTGGTAAGAATCATCTTGAGATTTGGTGGTTGTCTATAGGAGACTATGGGTCTGTCTCCCAGAGCCTCTCGGAGTTTAGTATCCTGTTCCAGTATAGGTTGTAGTTTATTGATAATGTGTTGGACAGGTTTAAGTTGGGGGATGTAGGTGATGACAAGTGGTGTTCTATTGTTGGTTTTCTTGGGTCTGTCTTTAAGTAGATGGTTTCTAGGTATTCGTCTGGCTCTTTCAATTTGTTTTTTTATTTCTCCAGGTGGGTAGCTGAGGTTTATAAATGCATAGTAGAGATCCTGAAGTTTCTGGATGCACTGTGGGACTCAAAACAGGTAGGGACAGCTTCTGTACTAACATACACTACAGGTAATCACTCTAAAGTTAACACAAACCATTGCAGAATTTGGCCCATAAACTCTTCAAGGCCAAACCCTTCAGTACTGTTAGGACAAATTCCTTGTAGGCAACAGTGTCAAATGGGTGTAACTCAGGGTATGTCTACACTACAGCACTACTTCGAACTAATTTAATTTGAATTAGTTAATTGGAAATAAGCTAATTCGAATTAGTGCATCTAGACCTAAAAACTAATTCGAATTAGAGTTTTGCTAATTCGAAATAGTATGTACACACTGAGTGGACCCTGAACCGAAGTTAAGGCTGGCCGGAACCAGTGCCGGCAGGGCATCAGGTTAGGACTTAGAGCATGGAGCTGCTGTCTCAGGCTAGCCGAGGGCTGTGCTTAAAGGGAACGGACCCCCACTCCAGACAGACAGTTCTCAGGGTTACCTGCTTGCTTGTCTAACTCGATGAGGGACAGTAAAGCAGTCCTGTCTTGGAGTGCACTGAGTGCCCACACTCGGCACATCACAGCACTCGGCCATCAGCCCGGCTGCACTTGCCGCAGGCTGCCATCCGGGGGGGTCAATCGGCTGCAGGAGAGCTTCCACCCTGAGGAGCCCGCAGAGCCACCCCAGTCCTCCCCGTCGGGGGATCGTACCCCATTCCTCCCTCAACTCCTTCCACTTACCCCTCCCTAGCCCCCCTTCCTGATGTAAAAAATTAAGGACATGTGTTCAAAAATAGAAACTCTCCTTATTTAACAAAACTGAGGGCGGGGGGGATTAACCTCTGGGGAGACTGGGAAAAGGAGGTGGGAGAGGGGAAGAGAGAGGGTGGGACAGGGGAGGGGGAAACCTGGGAGGAGGGAGCTGGAAGGGGGAAGCCAGGGGAAGAAGGAGGAGGGTAAGTATAAAACTATGGTACGCCATATCTTCAGTACTGTGTACAGATGTGATCTCCTCACACCAGAAAAGATATTTTGGCCTTGGAAAGGGTTCTGAAAAGGGCAACTAAAATGATCAGGGGTTTGGAACAATTCCCATATGAAGAGAGGCTAAAGAGACTGGGACTTTTCAGCTTAGAAAAGAGGAGACTGAGAGGGGATATGATAGAGGTCTATAAAATCATGAGTGGTGTGGAGAGGATGAATAAAGAAAAGGTCTTCATTAGTTCCCATAATATAAGGACTAGAGGACACCAAATGCAATTAATGGGTAGCAGGTTTAAAACTAATAAGCAACAGTTCTTCTTCACATAACACATAGTCAACCTGTGGAACTCCTTTCCACAGGAGACTGTGAAGGCTAGAACTATAGCAGAGTTTAAAGAGAAGTTAGATAAATTCATGGAAGTTGGGTCCATGGAGTGCTATTAGCCAGGGGATAGGAATGGTGTCCCTGGCCTCTGTGTGTGGGAGACTGGTGATGGATGGCATGAGACAAATCACTTGGTCATTGTCTTTGGTCCATCCCCTCTGGGGCACCTGGTGGTGGCCGCTGTCGGCAGACAGGCTACTGGGCTAGATGGACCTTTGGTCTGACCCAGCACGACCATTCTTATGTTCTTATGTTCTAGGCTCAGGGCTCAGGGTTGGGGGTCTCACTGGACCAACTTGATTTTCATGCAAACCTGCTCCTGGGTTCGCATGTGGCCTTTGGTGGCCAGACTGGCAGCTATCCTGCCCTAGACAGCAGCATTCCTGTGCCTAGTGTGGAGATCGTGGACATCGGAGGCCTCCCCCCAAACCTCGATGAGGTCCATGATCTCCGCACTAGACCAGGCGGGCACCCGCCTCTTGCGGCCCCGGGCAGGCTCCTGGGAGCAGCCACACTGGTCCTGGGAAGAGGCGGAGTGCTGGGTGTCAGCGGGTGGCTGGCTCATGCCGTGCCAGGTGCAGGGTCTGCTGGCTGGGTGCTGGCAGGCTTGCACCAGGCACGGGCACCGTAGCCAGCACGTGCCCCTTTAAGGGCTCCGGGGACGGGAGGGGAGCAGAAGATTTTCCCTGGTTTGGCCCAGAGTGGCCACCAGGGAAAGCTGGGAAGGGCTAACCTCCAACTACAGGCACTCCTTGGGTTACATACAAGATAGGGACTGTAGGTTTGTTCTTAAGTTGAATTTGTATGTAAGTCGGAACTGGTACATATTGTAGGGGAAACTCTAGCCAAACACTTCTCCAGAGCTCAGTTTTATTCTCCCACACCTCACTTCCCTCAGTCCTTTATTCTCAAGCTGAGGTGTCTGCTTAGAAAAGCCGCTCCGCGTCTCCCTGGTCTGCTGGGGGGGGGGGGGCGTTAGCTTCGTGTCTCCCTGGTCTGCTGGGGGGAAGCAGCTAGTGCGGGGTTGCCTCACCCCGTTTGTAGGGATCCGATGTAAGTCGGATCCATGTAACCCGGGGACTGCCTGTAGTTCGAATTAAGTGGCTACACAGCCCTTAATTTGAACTACTTAATTCGAACTAGGCATTACTCCTCGTAGAATGAGGTTTACCTAGTTCGAATTAAGCGCCCCGCTAGTTCAATTTAAATTCAAACTAGTGGTTTGTATGTATAGCCGTTATTAAAGTTAATTCGAACTAATGGCTGTTAGTTAATTCGAACTAACGGCTGTTAGTTCGAATTAACTTTGTAGTGTAGACATACCCTCACATCTGAATTTGGCTTTATTTAAGAAAGAAACTGGGAAAGAGTAAAAAAAACTATGAAGCCAGTAAACTGCACATCAGGATGTGAAAGATAATTGCAAGATAGCCATGTACATAGCAGGGGAACAGCCACAGTGACAACAGTGATGAAAGAATGGGTCGATAAGAGGAAGTTGCTGACAGAATTACCTAAAACTGAAAGAGAAACGAGTTTTATGATTAAGGCTTTGGAATGGGACTCAGCAGACCAAGGTGCTACTTCTGGCTTGCTGAACTTTGACAAGTCACTTCATTTCTTTACATTTCAGCTCTCATCTGTACCGTTGGGGGCCACAATAATCCCCTTGCCAACTCTTTGTCTATCCAGCCTAGTCAGATTGTAAGTACTCTCACAATGAATGTCTACAGTGCCGGGTACAGGGGAGGTCTGAACTCTGCTGGAGCTTCTAGGTATGAGAATTATACAAATCAGTAATAATAATAAAGAAATCTCGCTAATGCTAATAAAATGGTTTCCTTCATTGCCTTGAAACATCATAAACATTTTCTCTTCTCTCTAACAAAAGCCATGCACACTTGCAGGTCAAGAAGGCTTTTCCCTTTCCAAAGCTCATGGTGCAGGGCATTGAAAATAGGGTTTCTAACAGGGCCATGACTGCATGGGTGGCCCGTGGGAAGAACAGCCTACTCGTGGTCTATATGTTGCAGGATCAGGGCCTTAATTATAAAAACTGTTGCTGCTGCCAAAGCTCTGACACTATGGAATAAACTGGTCAGAATAAAAATAGAAACAGCCACAAGAAATAGAAGCTTTTTTAAAAAAATAAATAAAAATTGACCACTAAGTGGGCGTGAAAAGAATATTACAGGGAGATACTTGCTAAAAAAAGAATGAGAAAACATGGGCTTAATAGATGGATTTCCCAGAAAACTTTTTTTGTTCCTCACATTTTCTGAAAAATCTAAACTAATTCTTTTTTCTGAGGGCTCTCACTTTTCACAATTTATTCTCCCTCACGGATGGCTCTAGCGATGGAAGGCTCATTTGTGCAGTTGTAAGAAGCTAGTTTTCTCTTCCTTTAAAATGTTTCACCCCACAAGCTCCCTACTTCTCCATTGGACTAAGCGGAGACATGGTTGTTTCCAGTCTTACCTCCCAGTATTGACTCCAAATATCTGAAGATAATTCCTCAGCTCCAGAGCCATATCTGTGTAATGCCTCCCTCTACTGGATTTGTACGTACAGATAAGACAGTTAATAGAAGGCTGTGAATCACTGACAGCATTGGAAATAGATGGGTTTCTATGCACATTCTGAAAAGGCTAGCTGGTTTCCATTGTGCTTACCAAGATTAAAAGTCGGATTTATGTCGCTTATATAAATAATGGCCAAAGGTGCTGTGATAGATGTCTACAGAAAGCTGTCAGGAGACAGGAACTGAAGTTTATACTAAAGTGTTAGACCGGTATTTAAGTAATGGCCAATAGAAAGAGGTGAGCCTTCTGGAGTTCGGGGCTAGTGAAATTTCAAACTGTTTTTTGGGGGTTGCAAGATTAACAGAACTGGTCTGAATTTGTTGATTCCCTTTTGTCCTGGAAATTTAAACCTATGCCCCATTTTGAATTCATTTTCATGAACATGTGCTTCTGGCTCCTGAGGAATCTATCATACGTCCAGGAGAGACTCTAGAACTGTCATAAATAAGTTCCCTATTGGCAATAAATATTGTCACAAAATCAACTATTTTCTACATGCAGTTGGGGAAAGACCCTGTTAAAGGGGGGAGGGGGAAATAGATGCAGCTTTACTTTTGGAGCATCTATTATCTCCGCATTCACTCTGTGCTGTAAAGTGCCTACGTCACAAGGGCTTGATCCTGAATGGGGACTCTAGGCATTACTACACAACTACTGGATTTCTCTCTTAGATTTTTTTTTCACTTTTCCCCTTCTTCACCTTTTCTCAGATCTCACTGGATTTGAAATCCATATCCTGTTTTTTCCAAAAACTCCCACTGACCTTAGAACTGGCCTTCGTTTGGCTGCCAGCCACCCCTGTCCTGTCCCAGCACCTTTAATAAAATTGGGACATATTAAACAATTGTGTATGCACAAGAGGAAGCAGACTTCAGCTCACGCTCTCTCTTAGCTGCATCAACTCCGCAAAGCTAGCCGGAGAGACAAATTTCTTGTCACCAAAGTCAGCAACATCAGCCCATCTGTTGAGCTACTTGTACATAGTTGCCTTTCAGACTAGAGCTGTTTTTTACAGAGCTATAAGTTGATTTTGTTGTTACCCCCAAATAGTCTCGAACCAGATGAACAAATTAGTTGGGGGATGAGGGAGGTGGCAGACTATCCAGAACAGACTTTGCAATGTTAGTAAACTGCAGTGAAACTGGACTGCAAAGAGGGTGTGGGAACGAAGAGAATGGATGCCATTCAGCAAGCAACATTAATTAGAATAATGGTTACCTTTTGTAACTGAAGAAATATTTTATCTCATGCTTTAACTGTGATTTGGCTGATGATGCTCATTAAAGGGAAAATGTCCTCCACCCAAAAGCCATTTATCAAAAATAATCTAAAGACGTTTTGCAAAACTCAGACGGTTACACTTAATCTTCCCCTCCCTTTCTCCTCTACTATTGATTGCTGTGTTGGAATATGTAACAGGGATCATGTTTCCTGTGGATAAAATTCCTCAATAAATTGCAGCTTGAATTGTAAAGGGTTGCGGAAGCTCAGTCCGTTGGCAAGGACACTGATCTTCATGTCCCTGTCAGTTATTTCTGAAGGTGGGCCTGGGTTAAAAGAACATAACAGTGGCCAGGCTAGGTCTGACTGAAGGTTCAGCTAGCACTGGGTTGGAGCCCAAAGGAGGGGGAGGCTCCCTTGCTAACTGCCCCTGGTTTAGGAGGGGCAAATGTCTACTCTAGTCCACCTCTCCTTTTCGAAAATAAGTGGGCAAGGACATTGCAACTCAAGAAGCTACATTTCTTCTTCAGGGTATGTCTACACTGCCACCCTCGTTCGAACTAGGGTGGCTAATGTAGGCATTTGAAGTTGCAAATGAAGCCTTGGATTTAAATATCCCGGGCTTCATTTGCATCTTGCCGGGCGCCGCCATTTTAAAATCCCCCTTAGTGCGGACTCCGTGCCCGCGGCTACATGCGGCACAAAGTAGGTAGTTCGAATTAGGCTCTCTTGTGGAACAAGGAGTAACGGTAGTTCAAATTAGAGAGCCTAATTCGAACTACCTACTCCGTGCCACGTGTAGCCGCGGGCACGGAATCCACACTAAGGGGGATTTAAAAATGGCGGCGCCTGACAAGATGCAAATGAAGCCCGGGATATTTAAATCCCGGGCTTCATTTGCAACTTCGAATGCCTACATTAGCCACCCTAGTTTGAACTAGGGTGGCAGTGTAGACATACCCTTAGTGAGGAGCTGAACCGCAAGGCCTTCCTGGTGAGAAGTGATACTAGGTGCCATTGGACTATCTGGCCCTCTAAGGACTCTATGACAATCCACAAAGTTTTCTCTTTTCCCATCTTTTTCCTCTCTTTTCAAAACTCTTCTTTGCCATTTATTCCTCCTTCTCATTGTTTCCATGTGATCTTTTTGCCAGCAGAAGACTCCAGTGTTTATGAGCATGTGGGATCCATACTCCAGGGAGACTCTCTTTTGAATAATTTGAATATGCCACATACTCAAACTGAGGGGCAGGAGATAAACCAGTCACTGGGGTGCTAGTGGTGAGGAAAAATCTAGGTTGGGGTACTAAAATGCTGATTTTTCCTTTTACATTTAAGAGATGTGGCTTTGCTGGTTCAGTTCTATAAAGCTCTTGCTTCATCTGGATTTATGGGTTTACGGTATCCAAATAAATTCACAGTTGACGAAATAATCTGTGAGCTTCAAAGAGCAGTTCTATGAATTACACTCAGAAAATATCCCGTTCTGTGCCTCCTCTGAACAAAACAACAACAGATGGTAGCCACTTCCTGTCCGGCTTCCACACCCTTTTCCATGCTGCCCTCGTGTACAGAAGGATCCCTTGAAGAGTCTGTGCCAAGCCATCTCTCATGCCTTATTCTGATCTTTCCTGGAAACAGAGAGCCAGATTCTGACCCCTGTCAGTCACTACTGCCATGCAAAACAGCCTTAAATCCAGCTCAGCTGGCTTCCTAGGAGTTCCTGTGCCACCCTCTCATGGATTCGGGAATAGAGGACATGCTGGAGATATGACCAGGGAAAGGAGGACATGGTCAGCAAGCCACAATCTCAATCAGCCCTCATGGCCAGATCTGGTGGCCAGATGTTGGCTGACAGATGTCCATGCAGGAATACGTACCCTCTGAATCTAGAGGAGAGTTGGTGACTGTACAATATGAAAATCAGAGTGTAAAGTAACTTAGCATGCAGAGGGCTCCAAAGTACTAAAATGCTGTGCAACTATAATTCCATCAAGCCGAGGCGTACTCCTCAGTGCTATAGTTCTAAGCATTTTAAAAGGGTTTCTAATGAGGCTGCGGCAGAAGAGACACAGGGCGTAAGGGTTCCAGGTGCAGGGATAAGGCAATTGTTAGCAGCGGGCCACCTTGTTGAAGGAAGTCAGAGTGAATCCAGATCCTTTGCTCAAATCAAAATAAAAACCACGCTTTTTTGATAAAGTCTTTCTTTAGTTAAAGACTCCTATAGAAACATCCACCAAGGGGGAGGAAAATGCCATTTTAGACTTTGTATGTTTTCTTCAGAGCTGTCGTATGGAGCACAGCTACCAAGCTGACAGACTATATAGAAATGCAATGGAGGGATGGATGAATAGATACTGAAGAGCATTCTTTCCCTCCCACACACATTTCTTTGATGAGTGAAATTTAGCCAGTAGCAGAGACGGTGCAGTGAATTACAGTGCTTCTCCTTGTGTGAGTAATAATCATTTACCAATGACTGCTGGAGAGCATCATGTATTTCCTCATGTGGGGCAGAACCTACCATAAACCTGAAACACCTTATGGGAGTGGCTAGATAGTGTAACATTGTTAGACTCACTCTGGGCTCTGGGCTGATTAGCTAGTGTGTCTATATCAGCAAAGGGACTGTGAAGATGATATTGTAGGTCCCATATTTGCTCTTTCTCTCTATAGTTCTATATCAGAAGCGCTCTGGTTACAAAATAAGAGATGACTTTTCTAACTCTCAGAGCTGCACATTCAACATCCAACTCCCATTAAAAGCTGCAGCAAAATTCCTCGTCAGGAGCAGGGTTGGGTCTCTAACTTTGGCCTAGCTCATCAAATATATAGGAAAAATCCATGTAGGGTATCAGCAACTTCACAAGACTCCTCTTGTGGAGTTGCATTTGAGTTGCTTCTGGGAGGTCTGTGGTAGCTAAAAGTGGGGTTTGCTTCCTCATGGAACTAGCCAGAGCACTGGCCCCACCCCACAAAAAGGAGAGATATAGCTTCTGTATATCCAGGCTCTCTGGACTTCTCTTATCTCTGTGGCGCCATGGTTACATCAGAGCTATATACCCACTGGTTCTCCTTCTAGTACCTTGCTCCAGAAATTCCTCCAGTGGTTGGGATTACTACCAGCTGTCCACAGAAGAGATTCAACAGATGGCTCTGTACCAGTGATGGACAGTCTAAGCTAGTGAGTGGGCCATATGAGTGGCCCTCCATCTCAGAGGGCCGCAAGATTGCCATAACCAAGATGGTCTCCCAGGATAGGGTAGTGTTCAGGGCCAGCCCACAACATTTTGGCATTTTGGAGCTCAAATGACACCACCTGACCCCTTGCTTGGGCTAAAACTTTGAAAAGTCTCAATTCTGCCTTTTTCTTATTCTACTCCTCTCATGGCACTGCAGAGAGAATACATATGCACCAGCAGCAGACACAATTTTCTACACACTGGGTCCTAGTGGCACCCCTTCTCCCTCCCAGTCTGGCACCTGAGGCAGCAGCCTCAGTTCACCTCATGGTAAGGCCAGCCCTGGTAGTGTTGCTAACTGTACTTGCGTGCCTAGAATTTGCGGGGCGTGACAACAGAACTGTAGCAGTGCTTTGATTGGATTCAGCGGGTGCGCACATCTCTCACAGTCCATAGGTGTGCAATCAGCATGCACCTTACATCACAGGACCTTGCTTTACGCGCGTGTCACATTTGTAATACTGGTAGGAAAAAAAATGATGTGGATGGAAACCATGGAATCTGGCAACCTGGCACGTAGGCAATAATAGTAAACAAAATGTCTTGCCGGCCACACCCAGATGCTCAATGGGCCACATACAGACCATGGGCCACAGGTTGCCCACCACAGTTCTGCACCATCCCCCTGTAGGCTACGGCAGTCCTATGCCTATGAGTGACTCCTCAGTTCTCAAAAGATCTTCTCTGGTGTCCAAGGGAGGGGGAGAAATGATGATTCAGAGGGTCTCATGGGGACGGCAGGATAATTTTTACCCTTACTTCCAACAGTGGCTAAAGAGATGATTACTACACAGGGCACTGCAGCAAATGGTCAATAGGTCAAGTCATTAGAAAATCATTCACAGCCAGTTGATGACTGAGTTGGTATCTCACACCCTGATGCGTGAGCTTGATGATCTTTTAATTCTGTTAGTTACCTTTTCAAGAGAGGTGCAGAGGTTAAATTCTTTCTGTGATACCAATACAACTGCTTAATAAACTGCCAGGCAGACACAGGGCACAACTACTACATTTTTCTTGAAATCTACTCAGATCTATGGCTACCAGAATATTGATTAAAAAAGCACAAAATCAGGGCTTCTTAAAACATCCTTCCAGTCCTGCATCATCTGCTGCAAATCATTCATTTTTATCCTACTAATTAATCAGATCCAGTGGCTCACCTGCAATATACATAGCTTTGAATAAAATTTTAAAATGCTATGGGAGAGATTTTCAAAAGTGCCTAAATGATGGAGAGTAAAAATCCCATTAACTTTCCATGGGACTTATGCTCCTAGGTCAGTAAATCCCACACCAGGTATTTGGAGATTATTTTGCCTTACTCATAGACATCCATTCAATCCTCTCATATATTCTTCTCCCAAACCTCCCTCTTATTTAGCCCTCACTTCTTTTCTCAGCACTGCATGCTTTTCCAAATGACACAGATGTATTCTAGGTTGCATAATTTTTCTTTTTCCATGAATGTGTTTGCAGTTGCACCTTCAGATAGTTTACCTCTGTGCCTGAGCTTCAGAAATGCTATACAGTCAAGAACCAACTATCCTCTTCTCTCTTTTCCTTTTCTCTCTTCCCTGCAAAAGTATCCTCAAATTGTTGTGTAGAACTGGCCAATGGGAAGAATAAATTTTCACCTACTTTCTTGAAATATCCTTAAAATTCTGAGCTTTAAAATGCACCACAAGATTCTCATGATGTGTTTTTTCCCATTCTTTTACATTTTCCTACTGAATCTCTCATAGTAATAAAGACTCTGACTCCGGAACTTATCTGACAATTTCACAGATGATAGACAGGCCAGAATAGAGTCTGGCTCACTCTCCCTATAGCTGTGTTGATTCAGTAAGGCTTGTAGGAATAAAACTTGTTTGTCAGTAAACTAAATGGGTATGATTTGCATGGACATAGATTCAAGTTACATTAGTGCAACAGCAATGATATAGATATGTTGACTATGAATATGCCTGTTATGTACAGGTTGAACTTCTCTAGTCCAGCACTCTGTGGTCCAACATGATTTTAGTTAGCCAGATGTTCACTTATCCCAGGTGTGACCAAGTTTCCTGCCGTCCCATAAAGTTTGTTTACAGCCACTAGTCCTGGATCTCAGTGTTCTGTGTTGTTAGTTAGCTTTAATTTATCCCTAATTTACTTCTAAGAGCCCAGTAAGCAGTGGAAGTGCTGGTAACGCTGCTGGACAATATTGATCTCCCAGCAAATTCTCTGTTTCAGCACCAGTCAGATCCTAAGGGTGCCAAACTAGAGAGATTCAACCTGTATTGAAGTCTACATCAATGCTTTCATGGACATCAGTAGTGTAAGATTAGCACCGGTAGTACAATCCTTTTTTTGATTACAAACATCCTTTAGTTCATACTTCTTCTATGAGGTGATGACTTCCAACATGTTTATGATGCATGCAGGTATGTATCAGAACCATGTTGCAAATCACTATCACACAGACCAAATGCAGGCTAAAATAAGCGTGCAATTGGAAAAGCGATTACAGTGCTGATCGTGTATTGCTGAAATCAATGAAATTGTTGATAGTAGGTTTAATGCATAGCAGACAGCTTCACAGTTGCCGTTGCACTGATATAATAGAAGAGAACTTGATCCTGTGTTTCTGTAAATCATATCCATTTAGTTTGCTGACTAAACAAGTTTTATTAATATATATAAACATGTATAAAAGGTATGTATCTATAAAATGTATATACATATATATATACACACACACGTTAGCCTTGCGAAACTAAGAAGCACTTTAAAATAGTCATATATCATTGCTGAAACTTAAAATAATAAAGGCAGAGTCCCTGACTGAAGGTTAGTGCTGTACAGTGAGTTCAAGATTTTTTTGTATGGAAGGAATAAACAGGATTTTTTTTCAGTGTCACTGATTTCAAAGAAGAAACACAATATTGTTTCTACAGGGATTTATGTCATAGAGTTTGGGGTTTGTTTTTTTTTTAGTTTGGTGTAAATCCCAGCTAGAAACAATACGTTTTTTGTGAACCACTCCCTGCAGAAAATTTGAGAAATAAATCTTTCAGTATCGCGGTTCAAGCTGAAGTTGAGCAGGACCTGAGTACAGAGGATTGGTGCTCAAAGGAAATAAATCATGCAAAATGAAAAGCAAAGGGGGTGGGGAAGAAAAATCTAATTAAATGCTCAGTGCCGTGGCAAGTGTGGTGTGTGTTCCTGGGGAAGTGTGTCTGGGGCTTAGGACCCAGCTTCCATAGCTTTGCTGTTCTGGGGCATATGCATTCTCGGGGGGAATGGGTGGTGGGAGATAGACACTTAGCGCATTTCTAATTGAATTACTTGAAAGAAGAATGACCTTTAGGCACCTCAGAACAATCATTGGGAGGCATCATGGGTAGTCAGTAATGTAGGTCGGGGAAGGCGCATCCTTCCCAAAACTGCCTACATGCCCAACCGCCAAAGGCTAAGGCCACCGGCAGGGAGGGATGGGGCCGGTGCACAGCACTGCAGATTCAGCCCTCCACGTGGCCAGGAACGATTGGGCTGGGGGTGGACAGGTCTCAGGCAGAAGGGGCAAGGTAGGGTGGGGCTGAGGCTGGCCTTCCCCAGCTGGACTTTCACCCACTGCCCATGGGAGGCATTCTGCCTCACACAGCCCCCTGAGAGATGATTCTCTTCTTGACTCACACTTCTCCCCTAGGCAAAGGGGAAGAGTCATCTACACCAACTCAGCTATGCTGTCAGGTGCATTGGGAAGGCAGAGCCCGCTGCTTGACAGAAGAAGAGGGAATACACAGGCACACAGCTCTCTTGCTCCTGTGTTTCCAGACCCAAGCTACGGGTCGCTTGTGAAAACGTGAAAGGAGGCGTTTTTATTCCTCCTTCCTCCCTTGCAGAGGCAGTATAATCTAAGCCAGCATCTTGCTCTAACATGCAGCTGAAGAGAAAATACAAACCAAAACAAAAACAAATAAATAAGCCAGGAAAGCTTTGTGCCAAAAAGAAGCACCAATCAGGAACTTGGGAGTACAATACTCCCACTCAGTTTACAATCTGTCCTAGTCCCAAGGACTACTGAGAGAGTAAGTTCCCACTCAGCATACTTAAGATGGAGGAGTGAGCCCTGAATGGCCACCAGCCTTTATGGTTTGTACCACTGCAACATATAAAAGGATGACTCTTCGGTTAGGTTGATAGATAAGGGCATGGAAGGTCTGGGTTGAAGTCCTGGCTATACTGACCCTCACCATGAGCTCTTTTAAGGCTTAATCCTCCAAAGTGCTCAGTGCCCTCAACTTCTATTGACACCAAGGGCATTACAGGGCCCTGTGCCCTCACACCGTACAGGATCCAGCCAGTCAATCCATAGGCCTTCAGAAAACAGCAGTTGTGGATTTGATACTCCCCCACTCTTCTACCAGAGGAAATCAAGAGTAACACCACTGCCAGTTAAATGTACTAGAGCTGAACGAGCTGCCTGGCCCAGGAAGCACTGAAGAATGTGCAGTGCAATCTGCAGATCTAAACAAAGGAGCTGGCTAATTTCCTGGAGAAAGTTACAGGAAATCTTCTCCTTGCGTACAAGTTTTCTATTGTAGGTGAGAAAAAGGAGAAGTTTTCAAACAACACTTGGGGTTTTTATATTCAGTATTTGTTCACTGGAGTGAAAAATAAAAAGTGTCTGAATCGGGTCATATCATTGTTATTATTGTTATTTTTTATACTTATTAATGTTATGGTTAACTTTATTCCCTCCTGTGTTATTGTTGTTATACCGCATATTAATGTAGTGCTTCTGTAGCCGAGAGAAGTATGGTTGAATTACAGTAACAAGCTACAAGCAGGAGGAAAGGACTGTGGTTTGGCTGGTCCACTATTAGATATACACCAGCACATCTGGACAGGAGATCATGTGACAAGTACAAAAGCCAGAAACATATCCTGGATACTATAAAAAATGGGTTCTGTTAAATTAAAAAGGCTTTAAATATTGGCTCAGCTGGTTTCTGCAAAACATTTTTTAGTAGTCTTGGAATGTGTTGCAAGATTTGTGATCACTACGAATTTGATTAAATATTGCAAATCTGTTGTGTTGTTAGTTTATTCACATAGGCTCCTAGTGTCTTGCCAGTTCTCCTGTGCTCTTGTAACTCAAGACATGACTCCTGAGTCTGGATGAGAACTTTGTGTCCTCAGAACAACTTTTGTGAAGAAAACCAAAACCAAACAAACAAAAAACCCCACGGCACTCCTTTTACACCATATTTTAGAGACACCCCATGCTGTAGCAGGTTTTCCAGGGCTTCAGGATACTAGACATATTTCAGAGGTTGTAGTTGTAATCTCAGGCCAGACCAATTGCTAAATTTCATCCCTATCTATCCTGCTTCACTAGACTCAGAACAGGACATTCTGCTATCCTTGATTGTTCTAATGTCTCCCCAAATAACCCTAGTGAACTGAGTAATCAACGGTTCAGATTTTTCTACAGGCAAGTGAATCTATTTCCTTTTTTGCACATGAGAGCAGCAGTTCCAGTGGAGCCGAAGATGGCTCGCCTGGGAACGATATTACAGGAAGACTATAATAAAGTGTTGCTGAAGACTGCCATAGGAAGTCAGGATGATATTTAATCTCATTTGCCTACTGTGGTGCTAAAATATCCACCACATACTGCAAAAGTATTTTCAGACTGATGGGGTGTCTAAACACTACACCAGAAAGGAAGGGGTTAAAGAGTAGCTATGGGCTAATTTAGCCTGGCCCTGCTACACCGATGCTAGGTGCTATGCCTCAGAGATGGGTTTAAAGAGGTGGGGGAGCCCAATATTTGGAGGCTGATGTGGAAGGCTGCCCCTGGGTGTGTCAAGAAGCCTGGCTGAAGGGTGGATGGTAGTCTGCCAGAGCCCATTTGTAGGAGAGTGGGCTTGACCCCTAAAGTTGGTTTGACTGAAATCCAGGAACCTGTTGTGAGGCACCAAACCAAGCGATTGCTGCTGAGAGCATGTACACTGGGAACGGAGCTGAAAGCCAAGCCCGGGGCCAGGCAGGGGATTCTTGGTGTCTTGGTTGGATTTTGACTGCACAACTCTGGAAGGGGTTGAATTCTTTCAAATGAGTTGGCTGGAGGACTAAGCCACATCTACAGGGCTGCTGCCTCACCCACGGCGCTCCTGCTGCACAGGCATTTCACAGCAGTTACTGAGTGCGTAGTTCTGCAAGTTCCGCTGTACACACGTTTCGATTTTTTGACGCACGCAGATGGTGTACTCTACGAGCGAGCGTCTTCGGTGTTTGGAAGTGAGACTCACTCCAGCCTCCTCCTCTCTTGGAATGCAAGCCATGTTATTTATTGCTCGCTGAGTGCCAAGTGTGGTTGGCGCTCCACACAGCAATAGGAACAAACATGAACCCTGATCCAAGGTACTTATAATTGAAATCAGACACAGTCAAGAGAGGAAGGATGCAGCGATAGATTGGAACTTTGGAGATCTGGATTGCATTCCCAGTTCTGTTACAGACTTCCTGTGTGACCTAGGGGAAGACACTCACTTTTGTGTGCCTCAGCTCTCCATCTGCACATTGGGAAAAATAATGCTTGATTCTCACTGCCTGTTTTTGTCTTACCTCTTAAGCCTGTATTCCGTGCAGAGTAGGAACTGTCTCTCACTAGGGCCATGTCTATACTATGAGGAAGATCCATGATGCTGCGGTTGATCTTCCAGGGTTCGATTTAGCAGGTCTAGTGAAGACACACTAATTCAAACTGAGAGGGCACCCCCATCAGTGCAGGTAGTTCTGCTCCTCACATGGAGTAAGGGAAGCTGACGGGCGTGTTTGCTCCCATCCACCTCCCACTGTGTGGATAGTGATTTAAGATATGTCGACTCTGGCTATGTAATTAATGTAGCTGGAGCTGTGTCTCTCAAGTCAATCTTCCCCTTTAGTGTGGACATGCCCCAAATATATGCACAGTGCCTAGCACAATGAGGTCTAGATGAGACAATAATAGTGACATTGATAATACACTTTATTGAAGTACATACCATACACAAGGCTTTAAAAAAGAATATTAAGGGCTACAGTGAGACCTTACTTCTTGTCCCGTCTAAGGGAGGGCACATAGCTGTATCCCTCTGGGGACAGACCTGGCAAAGAAGTGAGTTATCCCTATCCCCCTGCACATGTGGCTGTAATACGATTAGCATCGCCAAGGAGACAGCTTTCCTTCTATTCCCAGAGTGCTGATCTGGACAGGTAACACAAGTGGGTATGGCGATGGGTGTATGTCCCCTTCCATATCTGGAAGGACTGTCTGGCTAAGGTAAGTAACACTATTGATCAAATGTTGCAAAGCGAATCAGTCAAACGTCTCACCACCTTAACTCTGGCCCTTTGTGTGCCTACATCACAAAACAGCCTTAAACCCTGTAAGCACCTATTAAGGACTCCTGCAGCCATGATGACTCAGTCCTGCCCCCACTGAATTCAATAGCAAAGTTGCTACTGACTTCCCTAGTGGAAGATTAGGTGCTGAGTGAGCAGGATAGGTGGTAAATGAGGCAAGACTGTGTAGTGACCACGCGTTGTCTGGGATATTCCTGACTCATTTATTGGTGGGGTTGATTCTTATGCAGAGAGTGGGGTGGGAACTATACATTAAACAATGAATAGCTGAGTATCTAGAGAATCCCTTTACACACACTCACATGCACACACACCCAGCTCAGTTCATTATTTTTTCACGCTGCTTTGAGGAAACATTACACACGCAGCATGTACATGATGCTTCAGTTTAGGGAAGCTTATGGGAATCATTGGGTTCCATGTATTAGTCACAAAGATGATTAATAAGGACTTAAAGGTTCACATGCACATACTTCCATGTTAATGAAGCCCTCATGCCGTATGCATGAAGCAGAACACAAAGCTCCGGAAATAGTTCTCTTCAATGTTCTTTCCAATGCGCCTATTTTTTAGGCTGCAACAGACATTGATTTATTTGAAATCAGCATAAAATATGTACCAGCTCAGTAAATCCCAGAGAGGTTCTCAGCCCGGCTTGAGTGTCCTCATCAGGCAATAAATCAAGGAGGAAATAAAGTATGTTAAATAGCTTAACCAATCATGATGTGGAGAGCCACCAAATGGCTCATTTAAATACTTACAGGCCATTAACCAAATAATAGAGTTACCAGAGAGTCTATATATGTCGCTCTCATTCTCTCATAGCTATAGAGCGGGAGCGTGTAGGGGCAGTAGAGGTCTGAAGTAATCCTGCAATACGTTATTTTTCTTACTGTTTGATACAGTGGGGCAAATGAAATAGACTACACTGCTTAGACAACTTCCTGTCTTATAAACCACCTTAGAGCACCCCCAGGAATCAATCTGCTCCACCTTCAACAGGAGACCCACCCCCCTCTACTGAGCCCTTTCTTGGCCTCCTGAATAGCTACAAAACATGTTTCACTATGTACCGAAAGATATTTTGATGGGGCCCTGGGAAATCAAGCATGTGCTCTTACTGACCCACCTCCCATTTGTGTGAAACCAACTTTCTCAGTTTCCTTGATTCCCTTCTTTCCCGTTGGATGCTAATATTACTTTTTTTTTAAAGGGCTTGATTCATACCCGCTCCTCCCACACCAGAAGTCAATACAGACTCCCACTGACTTCAGCGCACTTTGCCGCAGGCAGGCAATGAAGGGAAAATACTACCTATTGTGCAAGGTAGTTCCAGGAATGACTCTTGCAGTCATGGCATATTGATAAGGAACTTGGAGGGCATGGACATAGAGCAGTTTCCATTCACATGGAACACTGGATGTTATTAGTCTGCTAGGAGATGGGAGTATCTATGAGTAGCATCCGAGGACTACGCCAAGGATCTTTGTCCTTCCCATCTTTTGGTTTTGTGTTTCTGTGCCTCTAAAAGATGTAAGGGGACTGCTTATTAATGACTGGAATGAGGGGATGGATTACACCCTCAGCAAGTTCGCAGATGACACGAAGCTAGAGGGAGAAGTTGATATCTTGGAGAATAGGGATTGGGTCCAGAGTGACCTAGACAAATCAGAGGATTGGGCCAAAAGGAATCTGATGAGGTTCAACAAGGACGAGTGCAGAGTCCTGTCCTTGGGATGGAAGAATCCCAAGCACTGTTACAGGCTGGAGACCGACTAGCTAAGGAACAATTCAGCAGAAAAAGACTTGGGGATTACAGTGGATGAAAAGCTGGATATGAGTCAGCAGTGTGCCCTTGTAGCCAAGAAGGCCAATGGCATATAAGGGTGCATTAGGAGGAGCACTGCCAGCAGATCTAGAGAAGTGATTATTCCTCTTTATTCGGCAACGGAGAGGCCACATTTGGAGTATTGTGTCCAATTCTGGGTCTCCATTACAGAAAGGATGTAGACGCATTGGAGAAAATCTAGCAGAAGGCAACAAAAATGGCCAGGGGGCTGGAGCACATGATTTATGAGAAGAGGCTGAGGGATTTGGGATTATTTAGTCTGCAGAAGAGAAGAGTGAGGGGGGATTTGATAGCAGCTTTCCACTACCTGAAAGGGGATCCAAAAGAGGATGGAGAGAGGCTATTCTCAGTAGTGACAGATGGCAGAACAAGGAGCAATGGTCTGAAATTGCAGTGGGGGAGGTCTAGGTTGGATTTTAGGAAAAACTGTTTCACTAGGAGGATGACAAAGCACTGGAATGGATTCCCTAGGGTGGTGGTGGAATTTCTATCCCTAGAGGTTTTTAAGTCCTGGTTTGACAAAACCCTGGCTGGGATGATTTAGTTGGGGTTGATCCTGCTTTGGGCAGAGGGTTGGACTCAATGACCCCCTGAGGTCTCTTCCAACCCTATGATTCTATGATTCTGGTCAGCATCTCCATGTCCTTTTGGCCAGTAGTTGTTAGTCCACAACAAACAGGAGTCAGTTTTCAGCCTACTAGGTGGGAGCAGTGGTAGGGTGGACAGGTGGAATTCTTATTCAAAATGAACCCAATAAGCCCATTAGTTCACTCACCATTGTCCTTTGCAAACAATCTGGACTCTAGATTAAGCACACCAAACCATGCTTGCGCATCCTCCAAGCTGGGAATGGCTTCCTCCCTGCACAGTGGAATAACTTTTCTTCTCACCTCTGTGTTGCAATCATGTCCAATATGCATTACAAGGAATAGCAAGCATGGAAAGCGGAAGAATATTATTGTCACTGCAAAAGTATCAATCGATGATGTGAATGGAGAGTTATTTACATTTAAGGCAGGATGCCTCATCTTTTTAAGCCACACACACAAATAGGGAATTGACCCATAAAAATAATTTGTGATCAGTGGTAGGACTTATTGGCATAGGGTTTGATGCACAGCCCACAATAGTTAATGGGAGCCTTTCCATTAGGCCCACAGTCATGACAAAAATTGCTTGTTTTCTCTATTCCTAGCTCTACAAAAGTGGGGTCATGCAGTCCTTCCACCTGTCAATGAAAGATTTGGTTTTATTGCTTTGTCCAATGAAGCTTCACATGAATCTTGCAATGGGGATTCTACCTCCTCACTTGGGATATATTGTTACATCAAGATTATTTATTATTGATATTATTATTAGTAGTAGTAGTAGTAATAACAATAATAATACAGGTTGGACCTCCCTGGTCTGGCAACGTTGGGACCTCACTGGTTCTGAATGAGAGAATATTCTGGTTCAGGAGAGGTGTCCCCTGCCACTGGCCCCAAGCCAGCTAGCCCCCAGCCTCTGGCTCCCCTACCTCTGAGCCAGCCAGGTTTTACACCCTGCTGTTGCCGGCTTCCTGGCCTCAGGTTGCCCTGGGCATCCAGGTCTGGTTCTCCCCCACCTTGCTACGATTCTTTGGTCTCACACTTCCACAGGGTGCTGGGGTTCTCCAGCCTGGCCCCAGCACTTTTGTGGGGTTCCAACCCCGCTGCCGTCAGCCGGGCTACTGGCCCTCCTAGCATTAGGCTCCCGGGCTATCTGATTCAGGACCATTTGTTGTCCTGCACAGTTGTTGCCGGACCAGAGAGTAATGGTTTTCAGAGTTCAACCTGTAATAATTTCTAAGCATTTGTATTGTGGTAGCAGCTAAAGAACAACCATGTCAGGGTTTTATTGTGTGAGCTGCTGTACAAACATATACTAAATGATATTCCCTGCCCAAAGTCTAAAAGGCAAGACCTAGCAGACGGATGAGATGAATGAATGTGGTCAGAAAGGGTAAGAATGGTGTCCCTAGTTTCTGTTTGTCAGGGGCTGGATCACTTGATAATTACCTGTTTCTGTTCACTCCCTCTGGGGCATCTGGCATCGACCACTGTCGGAAGACAAATACTGTGCTAGATGGAACTTTGTTCTGACCAAGTATGGCCGTTCTTATGTTCTTAGGAGGTGGGAGGTGGAGGAGACAGAGTAATAAACTAATAGAATGTGTCAATTACTTAGCCAATCAGAAACCGCAATTACACCTTGCCAGAAATTAGTGTTATGAATCTTGATCCTGGTAACCAGAGTACATTTTTCTTTCATTTCAAAATTAGTCCCCATAGAGGAACATCTGCTTTACATCTGAGGGTACGTCTACACTAGCTCGTTAGTTTGAGCTAGGTAGGGTAATGAGGGCAAGCGGAGTTGCAAATGAAGCCCGGGATTTAAATATCCCGGGCTTCATTTGCATGTTCCCGGGCGCCGTCATTTTTAAATCTCCCTTAGTCCGAACTCCGTGCCCACAGCTACATGAGGCACGGAGTAGGTAGTTCGAATTAAAGATCCTAATTCGAACTACCGTTACTCCTCATGTATTCATACTCGTGGAATGAGGAGTAATGGTAGTTCGAATTAGGATCTTTAATTCGAACTACCTACTCCATGCCGCGTGTAGCCGCGGGCACAGAGTTCGGACTAAGAGGGATTTAAAAATGGCGGCGCCTGGGAACATGCAAATGAAGCCCGGGATATTTAAATCCTGGGCTTCATTTGCAACTCCGCTTGCCCTCATTACCCTACCTAGCTCGAACTAACGAGCTAGTGTAGATGTACCCTTATACTATGTAATGACCACAGGGGGCAGCAAGGGGTCACAGATGGGATCTGGGATCTGGGACAACTATAGCTCCATCAAGGGGGTACAGGTGAAGAATGGAACAGCTATCAGACTATCAACTATGTGTGGCTATCTGTGTAGCTGTCTGTCCCCCACATGGGGGACATGCACTCTTCCCCCAGTTGTGCCTGCTGCAGCTGCGGCAGCCACGGACAGGCGTGTCTTACCTGGCCCCAAGTTGCTGCAGTGACAGAGGGCTGGAGTGATCCTCTCTCCCTGAAGCCTCCTGCATACTGGACCCCTCATCTCCAGCCCCACCCAGAACAATGATTTAGATGAAGAAAAACAAAATTATTTCAGTTAAGGACCTGAGCAACACCGGGTAAATCCTCAAGTGTTCTATAAAACAGAACACTATTATTTTTAGTAATAGCAATTCTTAGATGAGGGAAATTTTCTTAGCACCCACTGTTCCCCTGTTCTTAGGAATGTCTCTGAGGTTGCTAGAGGAAAAATTGTTTTCTATAAGGCATCCTGCCCTCTCTTTGTGTGTAAGGGTATGTCTACACTACCCCCCTAGTTTGAACTAGGGGGGGTAATGTAGTCATACGGAGTTGCAAATGAAGCCCGGGATTTGAATTTCCCGGGCTTCATTTGCATAAAGCCAGCCGGCGCCATTTTTAAATGCCGGCTAGTTTGGACTGCGTGCCGCGCGGCTACACGCGGCACGAACTAGCTAGTTCAGATTAGGCTTCCACGAGGCATACAGCTAGTTCGGATTAGGAAGCCTAATCCGAACTAGCTAGTCCGTGCCGCACGGCTACACGCGCGGCACGCAGTCCAAACTAGCCGGCATTTAAAAATGGCGCCGGCTGGCTTTATGCAAATGAAGCCCGGGAAATTCAAATCCCAGGCTTCATTTGCAACTCCGTATGACTACATTACCTCCCCTAGTTCGAACTAGGGGGGTAGTGTAGACATACCCTAAGAGAGTAAAAGAGAGCTGAGCTCACCTGCACAATCATTTTACAGGCACCAAAAGGGTTATATAATTCAGCAGGCAATCTCCATTAGTAGTAATACTGGCAACACTGCATCCAGTATCCCACGCTATTGCACAGGTTTAATTCCATGGCCTTTACTGGAGTTACACAGACCTAAAATAGGTGTAAATGGAGCAAAGACCCAGATGGTCTAATTTGCATGCAGGTAAACCATGTTCAGTTCTGCTATTAGCAAGTGGCTTGATGTGCACATTTATTATTATTACTACGACTGTGTGATGAATGGAAATTAGCTCCTCCTGTAGCCAAGACCAGTATAACTCGACTTCCGTTCAGATTCACTTTTACCTGCAGTTTCCAGTTTTGAACTGCACAAGCCTAGAGAAAAAAAGCTGTTAATGGAGGACTTAAACAAACAAAAATCCCCTTCTAACCACCATGTCCCTGCAACATGCGAATTTTCCCACCCACTTAAATCTCTGGGCATCAATTAAAGCACACAAGAACTGGTTCCAAAGCCCAGAAACAATGGCAACGCTAGTCTATTGGCAAGACAATTAACTTGTTTGTAATAGGCATTGAGCAAACCACCAGCACTTGCATGGTTTTCGGTTACCGCCCACCAGGGTTGTTTTCAAAAGAGCTTCAAAACAACGGGATGAGCCTCAGTCAATTTAGCTGGTGTCTGAGGGATTTCTCTCTTTCCATGGGGGAACTGCAAATGCAGTCAAAGTGACAATGAGCTGAGGTTTTTAAGGTTTTCCTTAAAGGATGTAACAAATGTAGGAAACTGTGTGGGAGAAGTCTCCATAAATCAGACCCTGAAGGGATGCATTGAGTCCTGCAGCATTTCTGAACCTTTCACAAGATGTTTCTCGGGCAAGTTTTTTGGAATTTTGGTGGGCTCTGACCTGCAGTTTTCACTTCCAAAATAACTTGACTTTTCTAAAGTGGTAATTTCATTTTCATGATAATGCTAAACTCAAGCCACATGTGCCTTAATTTAAAGCAGGGCTCGGGCTGCAGAGCCTGCCAAGAAACAGTAGAGAAACATGCTTATTCTACTAGTTTGCTCGAGGCTCTCTGCATTTTTGAATGCCTAGGCAGAAATATCGTTTTTAAACAAGCCAGTCCCAGAGAGAGAGAGTGGTGGGCTGTGAAGGAGTAATCCATATTTTGCATTAAAGTTTTGTTGGCATCCTATGCATTGGCTGGTTAATTAAGAACCGATGAACTGGCACTGGAGGGAAACATTATTTGAGGATCTCGTTGGCTACCTAATTTGACAGCTAAGGTGCTGCCCAGACCCTTTCTCTGCCCAGAACTGGCACATTCAACTTCACCACAGCGCAGACAGTCCTACTGGTTTAGCTATGCTAGACCAGCCTGCGTTATGTGCTGTTTTGGAACTCCGGTTGAGTGTCTCTTTCTGTTAATTAACCCTCAGTGATGGATATGTTTACAATGCCTTTGTTGACACTTTTTGGATTATTTAAAATTCTCTTGGGAGGCTGTAAAAAGCAACTTTTTAAAAATTGTAGACAAAGGGAATGACAAATACAGAAAAGAAAACCAGAAATGAAGAAGCAGGAAAAGAAGAGCTTTTCTCCCCTCCTTTGGAAACCAGAGGGTGTAGATTCCTAGTCAGTGAACACTGCTGCTTTACGCCGCCTGAGGATCTGGCCCAATATATATTCCAAACCAGTTGTAATAATACTTGGTAACTGTGGAGCAGCTCAAGTTCAGATACGTTAGGATCAGTGTTTACCGACTTGCTTTCCACTGGCTTCAAATGAACGGGTGGGAGTTCTGCAGCCTTCACAATCAGGCCAATTTTATTTACAGGGCCCAAGTGGGGATTTTGATGCCTAACGTTGGGCATCAACAGTTGACAAATGTGCTGGGCCTGTTTTCACTAGCAGGAAATTTGGACCATTTCCACTGACTTGCATCCATTACATCAACAGAGAATCTGGCCTGCTTCCAACATAATTTATCCGAGGTTACACAGAACATTAGCAACTAGGGTTAGGAACAGAACCCTCTCTTCCAGAACCACATGCCATCCACTAGACCCCAGCTGCCTGTCTGACTGTAGTGGCTACGCACTGCCCAAAGAGCAAGTCAGTTTCTGATGCAGAAGTACAACACAAGGGCCAGTTGAAGTCAATGGATTTTCAAAGTACTTCCTTTCCTCTAAGGACCTACTGGACAATCTGTTCACTTTCAGCAACCCCGTTTCTATTCTACTAGGTTTGCTTGTCCAGGTCGATTTTTCCCTCCCACGTGTGGGAAGTGTGAACGTTTAAATCGATATTTCCTCTCCTTCTTGCTGCAGCATTGTTTCCAAGGGGCTCCCATGCTTAATTACTCAGCCTTCTGCTTAGCATCATGGTTCCAAGCCCCCTATAAGGTTCTGCCTGTTGGTATCCTGCCATTTCTAGCGAGGAGCTGTTCGTTGTGTGCCTGTTGAACAGTGCAGCAAGGGATTTTCTGTTTCCATAGCGTCCGCCTGTATCTGAGACTATAAATGGGATCAGCGAGCTTTGCTCACAAATCTTGAATTCCATTTAATTCAGCAGAAGGGCCCTGGAAGGCTTCATATGTGCCCAAGATCACCCTGAAAAATATAAGACTGCTGTACCCAAAGTACGTTCTTGAAAATCCATAAAATACATTTGTCAATTTCCCCCAAGCAGTTCTATAGTTAGACCTTGATGACAATAGGGGGAGATTTGTTTTTTTTAAAGGGATATCTAATTTTTAGTCCATTTCTTGCTTGCAAACCATTTTTCCCAGGCTGTGGACTGGGTAGTCTAGAGATTGGTTGTTTTACAGTGAAATATCTTCAGGAAGAAGTATTTAGAAACTGAACCACAAATGCCTCAAGACAGACATGATTCAATGATTTCCCAAAACAGGGATTTTAAATAAACATTGCATTACAGATTTCTGTATGTTTTAATAATCCAGAAGTAAAACACATGCAGCAGCTTCTTGGAAGGATGTGCAGGTAGTGAATTGTCTATAATAGATGACCTGATTGCTCAAAGCTCCCTTCTTTCCCTGAGGCTTATAGAACTGCACATCCTCTAATATAACATGTGCCATCAAGTGTCAGCAATGCCCCTCTGCCATGTATATTGACCACACTTGGCAGTCTCCACAGCAAAGGATAAATGGGCACAAATCAGATATTAGAAATGGTAACACACAGAAACCTGTAGGGGAAGATTTTAACCCACCTAAGCACTCATGAATGTATTTAAAAGTAGCCATTCTTCTACAAAGGAATTTCACAAGCCAACTACGGAGAAAGTGCGGAATTGATCTTCATATGCAAATTTGACACTGTTTCCCTTAGCCTGAACAAAATCATGAATGGGATGACCCATTATAAAACCAGCTTTCCTTGCATTTAACAGCTCACTGACATCACAGGCTAAGTATGGGATACTTCCAGCCCACTCAGTTACCCTCAGCACCGACACTAAAATTGACAGGTACTTTTTTCCCATCTCCCTTCTTTTTCTGTTATAAATTCTGAGAGTCCCTCCCCCCCCTTTTTCCCTCCACTCAAGTTCATCTGAAGAAGTGGCTTTTGCCCATGAAAGCTCATGATACCATATATATTTTTGTTGGTCTCTAAGGTGCCACAGGATGACACCTTGTTTTCCCCCTGAATTATTTGGTTGGCTAGTTATTATATATATTGCACACACAGATGCAAACTATGTTAAAAGAACATTATCACAGTTGAAAAGTCAAACACTCAAAAGTTAGGCTATGCCAGAATTAAGGTTGCCTGTGCAGCCTTCCCCTTTGTGCCTATGGATTATGATACAGTCTATTATTTAATGATCACATACTTTCCCTCTACAGGATCTCTGCCTCATTCATTACTTAGGATAGATCGGCTCTGGAGATGAATCAGGGCTGGATAGCCAAGGAGGCTGCAAGACCCACTCAGGCCCGCTGATGTGGGGGAAAAGAGGGCCACTGCTCCGGGGCCTGGCAATTCAAAAGGGCCCAGAGCTCCCAGGTGTTGCCATCGCTGCTACTATGGGCCCTTTAAATTGCTGCCAGAGTGTAGCATAACATGTTGCTGGCAGCACTGTGGAATGGTGCTGAGGGATGGAGGAAGGCAGGTGGCCACACTACAGCCCAGGTAGCACTGAGCGCCAGATGCCTTGGCTCCGCCCCTTCTGCCTAAGGCTCCATCCCTTCCAGGAGCACTAAGCTTTCTCCCCATGCTTTGCCAAGGTGCCTGGTGTGGCTGACTGCTTCCCCTGGACCCACTGCCTCATTAGTTGCAGAAACTGGAATGTGAGCAGTGGATGACATAGAGCATTAGAGGACTAGAAAGGATGATCTCATGTTAAGGCAGTTAATGATTGCCCTGGTGTACTGGATTCCATCTTTGTTTCTGCCACAGAGTTACCACATGATGCTGGGTAGGCCACTTAATGCCTGCCTCATTGTGGTAGAAACTGAACAGTTCTCATTCACTATTCATTATTCACTGCTATTCACTATTTTGTTTTCCCTTTGGCTATATCTAGACAGCAGTGCTATTTCAAGATACTGGAAGTACTTTATGCCTCCTGCAAGGAGATTTACAGGATCTGTCGAAAAAGGCTTTCTTTCTCAATAGATCCCCCTCTAGACTGCTGTTTTTTGCCGACAAAGTGCTGAGTTGGCAAAACGACGGCCATTTTTATGCAAATTAAGCGCAGGATATTTAAATCCTCGCTTCATGTGCAATGTCAACCTGCCTAATCTGCATCCCTCTGCCGGCAGAGGGATGCAATCTAGACATACCCTAAGGGAGCATCGACACTCCACCCTTACCTCAAAATAAGATACAGAATTTGCGCTACACAAATTGCATAGCTTATGTTGAGGTAATTTTGAAATAGCTTATTTTGACATTTGGCACTGTCTACACAGTGCCGAATTTCGAAACTAAGTGCTATTTTGACAAGTTCCTTAACCCTCGTGGAATGAGGGTTTCGGGGATGCCAAAATAGTGCTCCCATTATTTCGAAATATATTGTGAAATAACAGGTGCATGTAAAGACATGGAATAGCTATTTCACAATATGTATGGTATCCCAAAATAGCACCGCTGTCTAGACGTAGCCTGAGTGCTCCACAAATATTAATTATTTGATCTTTACAAAATGCCTGTGAGGTGAGGGGGGTATTATTACCACAAAGGCATGAAGGCCAAAAGTAGCCACTAATTTTAAGATGACTAGGACCCAATTGTTCAGAGCTCTTAGCACGTTGTATGCTCAGATCATAGCTCTCATTGGTCACAATCGCACCCGTGTGCACGCAGCCCTTCTGCAAACCAGATCCCAGGGCCTTAACTCAGACACCCCAAGAAAACGAGAAGCACAAAACTAGTGACACCCCTGAGGCAGGGACAGAATCCACTCCCCTGGGACAGCAGCCAGCCGACTTCACCATGAGACCATCTGTTCTCTGTCTCCAAATCTCAGACTCATTCACTACACAGCTTCAAGCATCTGCAACAAATGAAACTGGAAGGGAACCTATAGACAACAACCCCTTTCCCTACAGCCCCTGATTTATCCCCAATACAGGACCATCCTGTGCACAAATGAGACCAGAATCCTGTTGCAAAAATAGTATGTGATCTTCTAATTAAAGATAGCATCATAATGTGCATGCACAAAGGGGTCCAATTAAGGTTGCACAGCAAGCTTGGTCTCTAGTGACTGTAAAAAACCTGCTCTTCCTAAAAAAATCAGCTCCCCCAAAGGAGATTAAAATGGAAGCACCCACAAATAGCCAATCTCTTTGGGAACTTTTGCTGCTGTGTTTAACATGCTCTATGTTCTGTTCTTACAAGATTCTGAGTATCTGCATCTCCCCTTGAGGGATAGGCCCATTTAAAGCAGACTAAATATAATTAGAAGTAAACTTGTGCTAACTATGCACAGTCTAGGCCATGTGAACTAGCTTCATTGGCATCTAAATGGCATTTGCCACTATGGAAAAATAGATCCCTTTTATGCCAATTTGGCCCTCTGAAACACTTGCATGGTTAGCTCTGTGAAGGTTAAATAATCCTCTATGGCTTTGCTCTACCTTGCGGGAAAACTCCTGTAGCTTTACTGTAAATGTAATTATCTTGTATGGAGTTTTCACTACTCTAGTACAAAACCACAGGCTGACACGCATCAAGATGACTCCCCCCATCCTTTCTGGAATTTGCCCTGACTTTCAGTTACCGCATAGCACTTATTTGTACAGCCTGAGCTTTTTGCAAGTGTACCATCAAAAACTAAATCGCTCCTGTTCTTTACATTATGATAATTCAACAGAAAGCGTCTCATATCTAATAAAAGAGAGTTGCAGGCATGCTCTTTCCAGGAGCCACTGCTTTTCAGACTGGTGTACTTCAGCAGCTCATATCCTCTTCTGTGTGACTAATACAAGACTTTTGCAGAAGTAGCAAACTATAGCAACAGGGTTAGAAGTTCAAAATCTAGGATGTAAGTTCAGAGACAATCAAGGTGGTTTCCTTTGTCCCATGGTTATGGTCAGGACTGCCAATTGAGGGAGTAAAGGGGACAGTTGCCCTGGCGCATGGTGATTCAAAGAGGCCCAGGGCTCCTTATAATGTGTTGAATACAAATAGTGCTATTTGTCTTGTAATTCAGAGGTGCAAATCTACACCCAGGCTTCCTATTTGCCAGAACTTTTGCAATTAAATGTGGACAAAATAAAGGGTGTTTTTGGTTTTCAAAAACTGCAGTAATTCAGGTTGTTGGGGTTTTATTTGTGAAACCAAAAATCAAATGCTTCAGATCTATGTTCTCTTTGACCAGAATCCTAAAATCAAGTAAATCTCGAATAAATGATTCCAGTTCTGGTGCATGGTATTTGGAAAGAGCATTGGTTCATGGTTAGAATGCAGCAATAGGCACGCAAAGAACAGTTAAAGGTACCCTTAGCTTTACCACTGATTTGTGTGCTTTGACCAAGTCACTTCACCTCTAAGTTCCTTCATGGCTCAATTCCTAACGCAGGTCTATTCTAGGCTCTTAGGGTATGTCTACACTGCAAAGTTAATTCGAACTAGCGGAGTGCTTAGTTCGAACTAGATAAACCTCATTGTACGAGGACTAAGCCTAGTTCGAACTTACTAGTTCGAATTAAGGGGTGTGTAGCCCCTTAATTCGAACTAGTGGGAGGCTAGCCCTCCCCAGGTTTCCCTGGTGGCCACTCTGGCCAACACCAGGGAAACTCTATTGCCCCCCTCCCGGCCCCGGACCCCTTAAAGGGGCATGGGCTGGCTACAGTGCCCGTGCCAGGTGCAAGCCTGCCAGCACCCAGCCAGCAGACCCTGCACCTGGCACGGCTAGAGCCAGCCACCCGATGCCCCCCAGCCCTCCCCCTCTTCCCGGGACCAGGCTGGCGGCTCCCGGAAGCTTGCCCAAGACTGCAAGAGGCGGGCACCCGCCTGGTCCAGTGCAGACATCGTGGACCTCGTCCACGACCTCCGCACTAGGCACAGCAAAGCGGCCGTCTAGGGCAGGAAAGCTGCCAGCCTGGCCTCCCAGGAGCAGGTTTGCATGAAAATCAAGGTGGTCCACTGAGCCCCCTGACCCTGAGCCCTGAGCTTAGAATGGCCGTACTGGGTCAGACCAAAGGTCCATCTAGCCCAGTAGCCTGTCTGCCGACAGCGGCCGACCCTAGGGACCCTGGAGGGGATGGACCAAAGACAGTGACCAAGCCATTTGTCTCGTGCCATCCCTCTCCAGCCTTCATCAAACTTCGGACAGGGACACCACTCCTACTCCCTGGCTAATACCACTCCATGGACCCAACCTCCATGAATTGATCTCACTTCTCTTTAAACTCTGCTCTAGTTCTAGCCTTCACAGCCTCCTGCAGCAATGAGTTCCACAGGTTGACTATTTGCTTTGTGAAGAAGAACTTTCTGTTATTAGTTTGAAGCCTGCTACACATTCCTTTCCTTTGGTGTCCTCTAGTCCTTCTTTATGGGAACTAATGAAGAACTTTTCTGTATGCATCCTCTCTACCCCACTCATGCTTTTATAGACCTCTATCATATCCCCCCTCCATCTCCTCTTTTCTAAGCCGAAAAGTCCCAGTCTCTTTAGTCTCTCTTCATATGGGACCTGTTCCAAACCCCTGATCATTTTAGTTGCCCTCCCCTCTCCCACCCTCTCTCTTCCCCTCTCCAACCTCCTTTTCCCAGTCTCCCCCAGTTTTGTTCAATAAAGAGAGAGTCTATTTTTGAACACAATTGTCCTTTATTTTGTACATCAGGAAGGGGGGCTATGGAGGGGTAAGTGGAAGGAGGTGAGGTAGGAATGGGGTACGAGTCCTTGATGGGGAGGACTGGGATGGCTCTGCGGGCTTCTGGGGGTGGAAGCTCTCCTGCAGCCCCCCAATTGCCCCCTCTCCCCAGATGGCAGCCTGCGGCAAGTGCAGCCGGGCTGATGGCCGAGTGCTGTGATGTGCCCAGTGTGGGTACTCCGGGCAATCCAAGCCAGGACTGCTTTGCAAGTGGGGCACCCTTGAGAACTGTCTGTCTGGGGTGGGGTTCGGGTCCCTTTAAGCACAGCCCTCGGCTAGCCTGAGACAGCAGCTCCACGCTCTAAGTCCTACTCTGATGCCCTGCCGGCACTGCTTCCGGCCATCCTTAACCCAGTGTGGACATGCTAGTTTGAATTAGCAAAACGCTAATTCGAACTAGTTTTTTAGTCTCGATGAGTTAGTTCGAATTAGCTTAGTTCGAATTAACTAATTCGAACTAAGTTAGTTCGAATTAGCGCTGTAGTGTAGACTTACCCTTAGTTTGTACTAGTACTTCCCTGCACAGGGTCCCAACATTTTCTTCACCCCAACTGTGACTATTGTTCCTCTTGTAGGTTATGAACCACATTCCCCCAGATCATACCATTGCTTTAAAACAAAGAAATCTTTTCACCTTATTTAATTTTTTCCTAATAATTATATTATTTCCTCAGCCAATTTCTGACCAGCCACGACATTTGTTTTCAGTTATTTTTTGGTGTCTCAATAGACCGAGAAGCCCCAGTTGAGATCAGGTTCCCATTGGCTAGGTAATGTACAAACACATGGGAAGAGACAGGATATGCCCCAGAGAACTTACAGTGTAAACGGACAAGGCAGACAAAAAGTGGGAAGGAGAAAGAGGCATGCAGCGGTGTAATGACTTGCCCAAGTTTACAAAGCCAGGAAAGTGGCTGAGAGGAATAGAAACCAAGTCTCCTCAGACCCAGTTTATTGAGCTACCCACAGGTTCATGCTGCCACTAGATCACACAGCTTGGAGGGGCTTTGGTGCTCCGTGTTTTAGCTGATCTGAGCTATTGTAACCATGATAGGAGACAGACAATATATAGAATGGCATGGGAGTCTCTGTGAAGAATCAAGTATGTAAGTTGAGTAACTGAGTACATTGAATTATGCTTTCACCCTTGTAGCAATGTGACTACCCATATTGTCACAAATTCCAAGGGCTGAAGGAACCATCGTAACCAGGCCCGCTGTCAGGGGGAGGCAAAGGGGCCACTTGGTGTGCTCCGGGCATCTCTTAGGGCTGCCTGGGGAGACGGGAGATGCCTTCAGTCCCACTCCTTTTCAGAGCATGGAGCCAGCCCCTCCCCACACCTTGCCCAGGAGCTTGGCATAGCTATCAGCTCCCCTAATTGTAATAATCTAGTTAGGCTGCTTGCATATAACCCAGGCCATAGAACTTCCCCAGAATCATTCCTGGAGCACAGCTGTGAGGCAAACCCACAGCCGGCCCAGGTACTAAGACTCACCCTTAGAACAGAGCCTGCAGTGACTCAGCTCTCAGGCATGCTGCAGCAGCCTATCCCTGAGCAGAGCTCAGGTCAGATGACCTCCAGGTCCAGATCCTTTACAACCCTATCAGAGCTGCAAGTTAGTCTGTGCAACAGCACTACCTAGCCAGGAGCCTTCCAGCTTCCACTCAATGCAATAGAGTCTCTTGGCTCCCAGCCTGTTCTTGCCCGGTTCCTGTTTCAGTCCTAGCCTAGTCTGGACCCTACTCAAACCTTGATATAGGCCTGTTACTGATTCCCAGACACGCAGACTGGTGCCTCACCAGCTTTGACCTTTTGTCTGCATCTAGTTCCTGTCTAGGATACTGATGTAGCTAGCCTATGGATTCTGCCCTTGGTTCTGATCCATGGCCTATCCCTGCACCTCAGCTCTAGTGCTGCCTTCAGAGAACGTTGTCTCCTGCACAGACAAGATTTACTGTTAACTTTGTGGATAGATACTGTATTATAGGTAAGAACAGCATTCCTAAATGTAGGCCATTTCTTGTTCTGATTAAAACCAGCATGTGTCTCGATGTCACCTTTAGCAATATTGCCTCCCAGAAGTGACACACAACATAAAAACAGGCTGGCAAGTCATTATTGAAACTTGTGCAGGTAGATCTGGATACCAAATATTTAATTACCTACGTATCTCTAATCCTCTATCACTATAAAAATATCTAGCACATTTAAAGGAATGCTGTCAAGAAGGTTAGTGTCTACTTGTTCAAGAAAAATTACAGGACACAATGGGGGCAAATTCTGAATAACTTCTGCAGGCCCAGTTTCTGCAACCCACAGTCAAATTGTGTAGTTTCTTATTTGGTGAGTAATGGGACTGCATGTGGAATGTGGTACTTCGTAACATAAGGAAGGGCAACAAAAGCTGATCCTTATTATTTATGTATGTATTTATTTGCTTGCACTGTCTTAACTATGTGCATTGCCTGGATAGTAAGTATGCTTACATTTGGCTCAGTTTGAATGGATGTGTTTCCATTCAAGTAATCAAAAGATTCAGTGGTGAGGACCCAGTTTGGGAGACTGAAGTTCAATTCTGTGCTCCCCCGTATGCCTCGGTGTGAACTTGAGCAGGTTGTTTAGTTTCAATTTCCCAGGCAAAGATGTGGCCTAGTTACACAACAACGCTGTAAGGGGCTAAAAAGCATGTTCCAAGATTTTTAGGGCATGTCCATGCTGCATCTGGGAGTGACCTTCCCCATGTAGGTCCACAGACACATTAGTGCTCTAAAAATTGCTGTGCCGATAATTCAGCTCAAGTTCTCGAGCCCAGTCAGCTCTAGCCCAGATTGCAAAGTCTACACAGCTACTTATAGAGCACTAGCAAGAGTCTGTGAATTAGGAGTGGGAGATTCATTCCCAGATGCAGTGGAGACATGTCATTAGGTGCTCATATACTATAACACTCTCCATGTAAGTACAGGTTGAACCTCTCTTGTCTGGCACCCTCGGGACCTGACAGGATCCAAACAAGAGAATTTTCCGGATGATGGGAGGTGAATATTGTCTAGCAGTCTTACCAACACTTCCACAGCTTACTGGGCTGTTAGAGGACATTTAGGGGTAAATTAGAGTTAAATATCACTGAGAGTTAGGACTGGTGGCTGTAAACAAACTTTATGGGATCACAGGAAACTTGGCCACACCCATGAAAAGTGGCATCCAGCTAACTAAAATCATTCCGGTCAACAGATGTTTCCAGACCAGAGTTCTGGAGCAGAAAGATTCGACCTGCACCATAGAAAAGGGTGTGGTCTGTATAATTTTTTAACTGGAGACACGATCCTTACACAGAATATCTTGAACATTTGTTTGGTATCAACAAAAAGCACAAATGGCTGTGTGTAATAGTGGCATGAGCAAGATATGACACTAGTGCTGGTTTTGCTGAGTGTATATGCCCCAACTTGTTCAGGGGACCAAGCCACAATCCTTGCATGAACCAGAATTTGGTCTTTTGCATGAGATCTGGTATTAACAACGTAACTGAAATTCCTATTTTCATGGAGACGGACTGAATTTTTGAGTAACTGGTTCCTGTGCAAACTAAAAGGGAAGTCATAGAAAATCCTACCCTGAACATTTATAAAGAATGACTCCAGGAAACAGAGTGGATGCCAAGCACATTGTTCTCAAACCTTTTTGACTGGTTTCTTTTTAGTTTGGATGAAGTGCTGGTAGTTGGAATATATTTTGAAACTAATTAGCTCTGACTGTTCCTTGTGCATCTTAAAAGGGAAAACGTCTGATTTCTTCTTTGTTATTCAGATTGCATATTTTCTTTATCAGATTGTAGAGATCAGTTTAACTAGAAAGATTGTGACAGCTTGTCTCAGGACTAACAAAGAAAATCAATTATTTCCATATTTCTAAAATTGCTTTCTATCCTTCATAATTGGGTCAAGGTCACTTATCTTTGGAATGAGCACAGAACCATGTTTTCCTGGCTCCCAGGCCTGTGTTCTAACCACAGAAACAATCCCTCTCTCACATTATATAATATAGTCCTTCTTCATTTAAATGGAATGCCATGAACTACAGGACATTCACTTACATTCATATAGATCAATGTTCATTTATGATGATCTTTATTTAGTTTCGATTCTTCTTCCATGCCTTTTTCTCAATCATATTCTCTAAAGACTAAATAATCCCAGTTTTGGTCAATTCCTTTCACACATGGGCCGTTCTGTTGCATTTATCATTTTTATTATCCCAGGCTGTGCTCTCTCTAGTTTAAATAGATATTTCTTCTAAGTCGCTATTTATGAGTCATTTTCAGCTTTACATATTAGTCTATAAATATCCTCAGATGACCCTCTCTCATTTTTATCCCAGCTAACGTAACTGAAAATCCTATTCCTATATGTCACGTTTCTAAGCCCGGTACAATATTTGCCACAAAACTATATTGCATCTTCCTAATATCCAATTGAGTAGCCTGATCTGACTTTCACTGAAACTGAGGAGAGTTATTCCATTGACTTCTCCTGGCTTGTGCTGCACTATCAGTACCAGGAGCTCCTGCTAACTGCTGGTAGGAAGCCACAAGCTGCTGCTGAGAACATGATGGGGCTGAGAATAAGCAAGGAGGTGGCTGGTGGTTTCATTGGAAGCAGGGCAGAGTCTGTTGCTGTACTTAGAACGGACTGAGGTAAAGGCAGTGTGAGTAATCATGACCCTGGTATAGGAAAGTACTTGCAAGCAAATAGACTAGGGGTTGTCTGAGTCTGAGAAGAGGGAGAGTGGTCTTCTCCATTAGCCAGAACTCTGGCTTGCTGACCCATTGCATAATTTAGCCCAGGCTTACACTTGGAGGCTCCTTAGGCACACCAGTGAGTGTGTACTGGGTCCAGGTGAAGGCACAGCCAATTTTAATGTCCTCTACAAATAAGACTGCAGAGAGGAATGGATAGAGGATTCCCACCTACCCACCATCCCAGAAGTTACCTGTGTCTCTGGCATGAAGAGTGGATAATCTGATTTAAGAAAAGATGCACCTAGTGATCATATGTATCAGAAGGGTAGCCATGTTAGCCTGAATCTGCATAAACAACAAGAAGTCCTGTGGCACCTAACAGACTAACAGATTTATTGGAGTATAAGCTTTCGTGGGGAAAGACCCACTTTGTCAGATGCATGTCGGTGATCATAATAAATTACAGGAGAAAAAGAGGGATGGGCTATAATAACAATAACAGTATTCATTGACAGACTTTTTTATTGAAGTACGCTCATTTTTTTGGTTAGAAAAAGAATTCCTAAAAACCAAAATATTTTGGTTTTGAAAACTCCCATTTTTTTTCATTTTTGATTTGGAAAAACATTCCCATCGTGTGCCTAAGATTCTGAAACAAAATTAGAAATACATTCTCTCCTACCCCCAAGAAAACACACACACAAAAAGGAAGATAGAATGACTGATAACAGAATGTGGACAAAAAACCAGGGAGGTTCAACAATTTCACACACCAACACACAACAGCAGCAGCACAAGTAGATTCACTTGACTATAAGGTAGCCATGGTGTCATGTAGAACAGACTTCCACCTTGAATGGGCCCTTGTAAGTTGTCTTCCTTCTGTATGAGAGAATGTAGGTTTCTTAAATTCCCCAAAATTGCATCTTCCAACCTTACCCCGGAGACAAATTCTTTTTGTGTTCATATGATTCTTTGTGTCTATGTTAGACGTTGCTAACAGTTGATACATACTATTAGTACTGCTTTCACCTAGCTGTGATGTATTACTTTCATCTGTAAGTCTCAAAACACTGTACAGAGGAGGTCACTGCTGGACACTGTATCTTCCCAAACACTCTTGAGTATTGAGGTAAGATTTCCATGAAATCATATCTTTTTAAGCAAAGAAGAGACTTCACTTAGAAATGAGAACTTTATAAAAGGTCATAACAAAGCAATAATTAATAGTGGTGAGTAAGGGAATCATTTGACCTCAAACAGGTAACATACTGTGGCATTTCATGAAGGCTACGTCTACACAGCTTCCCTCTTCCGCAAAAGCCCATGCAAATGAAGTCATTTGCATAATTTGCATAATTAGTCACGCGTCATTTGCGTAATTAATTAGGAGCCGTTTTTGCTCAAGAGGTTTTTGCGCAGGAGCCATTCTCCCTGAAAAAATGAGGAAGAATGACTCTTGCGCAAGAGGGAGTCTTTGCTCAAAAAGGCTCTGTGTAGACTGTGCCTTTTTGCACAAAAACCTCTTGCGTAAAAACGGCTCCTAATTAATTATGCAAATGAAGCATGGAAATATGCTAATCTGCACTTCATTTGCATAGGCTTTTGAGGAAGAATGTTATATAGATGTAGCTGAAGAGTGAGAAAGAACATGAATATTTTTTAATAATGTTTACGTTTAAATCTGTTCAAATTCACTCAAGATTTGGGCCCTCAGTGCAGGCAAATGATTCCAGAACCTCATTCAGCAGCGCCTGGGCTTGGCTCCGAGGTTATTCAGCATGACGTGCTCTTCTCTCAATAGCACTAAGTCAACAGCCT
This sequence comes from Pelodiscus sinensis, assembly GCF_049634645.1. NCBI lineage: Eukaryota > Metazoa > Chordata > Testudines > Trionychidae > Pelodiscus > Pelodiscus sinensis. The sequence continues at coordinate 11,822,035 of NC_134713.1, forward strand.
TGTCTGAGCAGGACCCCAATGAGTTCTCCCTACAGGCAACAAAGAACAGTCTGTGCAAGCAGAACTTCTGCTTCTCTTACAAGCCCTGCTTGGTGGGGCCAGGCTGGCATGGCCACTAATGAGGGAGACTGTCTGAACCTTCTGCTGGACTGAGAACAGAACCGCGCATTAGGGGGACAAAGAAGAGTGAAGTGAAATGTCTGAAACAGGAGCAAATAATTCAGTTTAGCACCAAGTTCTTAACAAATGGTCGACATAGCTCAGCAGACCACTAGGACTCCTAATCTCTTCATCCTATGTTTCATGGTTTTGTGCACTCGGATGGTTGAAGTTAACTCAAACTTCGGGAGTATTTTTTATTTAATCTTTCTGCATGGACTTTATTAGTATTATTGCTCCACTGGTCACAAATGTCACAGAAACCAGAATCAAATGGAATAGCCTTAATATTGTCACACAGCAGTGAAAGTCCCTGTTTTGATGTTGTAAGGAACTCCATCCTGGTCCAGAAACTTGGTTTGATCAGGACTATCAGCACAGCAGCACAGACATCTCTCACCCGAGTGGATGAGACTAACAGCCCCATTTCCATTGACTTCAATGTGTGCTGGACAAATTTCTAACTCCGTTAATGCAAACAATACAAGAAGCAGGGGGCTGTTGTATCCCAGTTGGGTCAGCCATAGAGTAGGGGCCCATAAAACATACTGAACAATGGGCTACATACCCCCTTCCTTGCCAAAGGAAGCTCATTGCAAATAGAGCTGCTTGGAACTTTCTTTTTTTTTTTTTTTTTGGATGGAATGCTGTTTTGCCAAAATGTATATTTTTGCACAAAGGTATCGATTTTGACAAAACTTTCCAGGTGCAGAATGGAATTTCAGCATCAAGCCTCACCCTAGAATAACCAATAGCCCATGCTTCTGGGAAAGGAAAGAGCCGGGTTCCAGTCTCTGTTGTGCCTCATTCAGGGCAGGAATTTAACCATGGGTCTCTCACATGTGAGGGGAATGCCTGACTACTGGACTCTAGAGGGTGAATCTTTCTCATGCTTTTCTGTGAAAGAGCTTGTTTTCTTTCCTCACTGGAACAAAAACAAATGTTGCAACGTTAAATATTTTCATGAAATGGAATTGTTGTTTTCCAGCCAGTTCTACTTGCAATGGCCTGAGAAGCTACGTTCCTGTTCAGGAGCCGTTTCCATAAAGACCAAACACTATTACTGTACTATGAAAGCCAAAAGGAATCTCTTATCACAGAGCAAAAGACTGAGGAATGTCATAGGAGTGACCCACTATAGCTGTACAAGACCCCGGGCAGGTTCTGGATTCAGTTCTGTATGGATTAAAGGGCAATTGGAATGTACCGATGGAATAGCACTAGCAGCATGATGGCTTGGCTCACCCCACGGGCAGAACACTTAGTAACAGTGCATGGATCTCATCAAACAGACTGAAAATGGGAGCCTTATTGGTTTGTATTCCTCCATGCCCTGCCAATTCAATTCACTTTGATCACAGCATTCCTTCTCACTGCAATTTCAAGGAAATGGGGAGAAAATGCACAAAAGTACATTGGAAAAATTCACTGGGGCTTTTAGAACAATTTTCTATTAAGGATTCAATATTTTGTCTCCAAGTGGATTTACAGAATTTCACCCAATACTAAATAGGAAACTAAACCAACCTGTCACTAAAAGAAAAAAGTTGACTCATGTTGACATTTGAGCTAAAACTTATAACAGGCCTTGGAAAGAACCTTTAAGACGCCTTGCATCTGCTTCCTATCTGGCAGTGGAGAATTTTATCATGTTGCTTTCTTTTTGGCTAACAAAAGTATGGAGGGCTAACAAGGAAAAGGTGAATTATAATTAAAAAATAATGATGGTCTTTACTGTAAATAGCTTCTCCTATAGACAAGTACTGCAAAGCTGATTATGGAATTATGCCGTGACAAATTAACTCTTCAGTGTTAAAATCGTTATCGCCCCCAATTGCAAGAAATTATTGTATCCATGGTAGTAATGGAAATAGGACAAGGAAATACTATGAATTATGTACCATTAGCATTAACTGATTACAAAAGGAAAATTATGAAGGTTTGAATAGTGAGCATGGTACATCTAATGATACCTCAGCTGGTGTAATTTGCAGCATGTTAAACTCGGAGAACCTATCAAGTGGGTTCATAGGCTCCAGTACTCTTCAATTTTTATTTATTGGATGATGGAGTGGAAAGTGTGCTTGAAACATTTACGTATGACAACGTTGGGAGTCGTTGAAAGAACTCTGGAGGACAAGGCTGGAATTCAAATCTTCTTACTATGTGTTTTAGAAATGTGCAGCTGTCTGTCTGTCTGTCTGTGAGTCCATTTGTTCAAGAACTCCTCCTAAATGGTAAGAGCTAGGACCATCAAATTCGGTATGTAGCTTCCCCTCACCCTAACTTAGAGCAAGGTCAGGATTTGGTTGTGCCAGGACAATGGAAGATTGTTTCTCATCAAATGGAAATGGAGGAGTCTGGTAAAAGGGACAGTTATACTGTAGAATGACCACAGGGGGCACCCAAGGGGCTAGAGATGGGAACCAGGACAGCTATAACCCTATTGGGCCAGCAGGGGGAAGGAGTGGAGAAAGGGACAACTACCTACTATATATTTCAGAGAGTTTGTGGGTTGTTTGGCCGTGTGTCTGTCTATCCCCCAGCCCAGGGCCATGTACCCTCCCCTCACTGTGCCTGCTGCAGCTGTAGTGGCCATAATCAAGTGTTTCTCACCTGGCCCCAACCTGCTGCGGTGAGAGAGGGCTGGGATTGCCCCCTCTCTCCAGGGAAGCCTACAGACTGAACCCCTCATCCCCAGCCCCACCCTGGAGCAACGATTTAAATGAAGAAAAACAAACATTATTTGAGTTAAGGATCCAATCAATGATGGGTAAATCTTCTAGTGATCGTATACATTGACTGGGTTGAAATAAAAAAGATGAAATTCAATAAAGACAAACACAAAGTATTACACTCAAAGGAAAAATAGCCAAATGCTCATATACAAAATGGGAAATATCGGGCCATGCAGCAATGCTGCACAAAAGAATCTATGGATATCATAGGTCACAAATTAAACATGAGTCAACAGTGTGATGCTGCAGTGAAAAAGGCAAATATTATTCAGAAATGTAGTCATAGAAGCATTTTACATAATACCAGGAAGTACGTATATTACCAAGCGTCTTCTGGAGTATCCAGTTTTGAGTGCTACAGTTTAAGAAAGATGTGAACATACTGGGGAGAGTCCAGAGGAGAGCAAAAAATTGACAAAAGCTCCACAGAAAACATGAACTATGCATAAAGGGAAAAGAACTGGACGTGTCATCTAGAGAAAAGAAGACTGCGGGGGGAAGTCATAACAGTTTTGATATATTCAAGAGGTTGTCATTAAAAGGACAGTAATCAATTGTTCTCCATGTCCACAAAGGTAAGGATAAGAAGTAATTGGATTAGTTTGCAGCATGGGAAATTTACATTAGATATTGGGAAAATCTAACAATAAAGATACTGGAATAGGTTACCAAGAGAACCCCTGCCTCTGGAGGGTTTTAAGTACAGATAAGACAAATATCTGTCAGAGATGGTCTAGAAATATTTAATCCTTCATCAGCTCGAACTAGACCTTTTGAGGTCCCTTCCATCTCTTTATTTCTATGATCCTGAGTCTAGAACAGGGCTAGGTAATAAGCAATGAGGATCACCGTTCCTGGCCAGTGGAACCTTCAGAAATCAGTATCTGAGTCTGCACCGCTTCCCTCTTCTCCCATTGGCCAGTAATGGTGATTTGCGGCCAACAGAGCTGCAAGCATCCATACCTGTTGATGCATAAGTAAATCAAGTGCCAGCAGCCTGCGAGGGGCTAACCCTGGTGAACCATCTCCAGACTATTGCCCACCCCTGGTTTAGAATTCTAGCAAAAATACGCTCTCATGGACTCAGGTGGAGGAAACAACATTCAAGAGATGAAACAAAGAACACCCTGCCATTAGCTCCCTCCCAGGAGTGAATTATGGGGGGTTTGTTCCCCAACCCTGCCTTCATCTTTTCATATATAATTAGATGCAACTGAAAACTTCTACACAAATAGATGGAACCTTACTTCAAAGGGGTTAGGGTAGATATTAGAGCCGAAGTCAGATATTTCTGAGAACAAAGCTGAGAAGTGGAATTGTTCTATGTTTCTTCTTCCTAACTAATCACCTGATATCAGAGGTGCCAAAACACCCTCAGTTCCTTTTGATTTCACTGAGAGCGGCAGATGCGCAGAACCTTTAAAATCAGACGTAGTGTATTCATGATAGTGCTTATGCCTTTGGCTCCTGGTTTTCTGTGTTTATTTATGAGCAGAATTCTAAGCTCTTTACAATAACAGGATCCAGTGTCCCATGCTCTTCTCTGCTGGGGATATGTGAGAGAAAAAGTTGCAATGTCTCGACCTGGAGGTGTTTTCTTCTTTTTGGCCTGGAAAGTTTCTCTGGCACTAAGCCAGAAGCCACGTCTGTTCTAGATTTTTGCATTCTTCCCTGTTTCATTTGGAATTCAAACACTTTTAAGGGTGCTGTTTAAAATAAATGCGCCTCTTGCTTTTCAACTAGTTTTGCAAGATTCATTTCCTATCCCATAAGCCCTTCTGCAAATGAACTATGGTAGGTCTGTTGCAGTTTTGTTTTTCTATGCCTATGTCAAAGTGAGCAACGAGCCATGATCCCACAATAATTAATGGGACTAAAACATACACGTATTTTTCAGGATTAGGCCTCAATTGGGATGTGAATTGAGGTTTCCTCTTAAAGGCCAAATCCTGTCAACCCTTATTCATGTGTGTGACTCCATCAAAACAGGACTATTCCCATGAGTAAAGGCAAATTTCATGAATAAGTATTTGTAGCATCAATTCCTAAGAAGAGTCTAATATAAACAATAATGATTATTGATATTCGCGTGACATAATAGACTATAGGTAAGGACAATCTCTGATAGTCACACAGGAGCAGTGAGAAGACACTAGGCCCTGGTCCACACTAGGGAGTTATTTCAAAATAACTCCCCTTATTTCAAAATAACAAGTGGAGCATCCATATTACAAAGCCCATTATCTCGAAATAAGGGGCTGGTTATTTCGTATTAATAACTCCTGCTTTACATGAGGAATAATGCTTATTTTGAAATAGTTTTTTAGGGAGTTATTATTTTGAAATAAGTTATTTCAAAATAATTTCCTAGTGTAGACATGCCCTAAATGTGTGACTTTTTCAAGCCAGTGAAAGGGTTTTGTACCTGATAATAAGAATGTTTTTAAATGCCCCTCTTCCAGTGGCTAAAAAAGTTGTTCATTTTCTTCTGTTTTTCCCCTTGTTCTAATAAAGCAAAATAGATCTGCACTAATTAATTTGATCTACACTAATTGAGGTTAGAAGGAACAACTCTCACTCATGTGCATTTAACGACTAACATCCTGCAATATTTCTACTGGGGGATGGGGGAATGGGAGAACCAAATTTGAATTAGTGGTGTCTAGGACTGAAATCTAGGGAAGGAGTTGGGAACCTCCTAATGGCTGGCTTTCAAACCGTCTGGGTGGGAATTGATTTTCTTCCATTCAGACTGCAGGGCTAGTTTGGCTAAAATAATTGTTCTATCTGCATGACAAACAGGGATTATGATAATCAGCAGAGATGGATGGCCTAAAATAAATGAATATTTGTTACAATAATTAATTAGGGATGTTACCAACCAGTGTGTTCAGAGAGTACCAAAGAGGAGGCTATAAATTTAATCTGAAATCAAACCCAAGTCATAAAACATAGAACACAGCTAGCAGGAATGTCTTATTCAAGATAATAGAGATCATGCATGGCTTTAGACAATGAATGGCACTGTAGGGGTACGTCTAAACTACATGCCTCTGTCGGCAGAGGCATGTAGATTTGTTCGTTCAGCAAAGGTAAATGAAGCCGCGATTTAAATGATCGCGGCTTCATTTACATTTACATGGTTGCCGCGCTGAGCCGACAAACAGCTGATCAGCTGTTTGTCCACTCAGCGCGCTAGTCTGGACGTTCCCCCTGTCGACATCAAAGCCCTTTGTCGGCAGCCCCGGTAAATCTCGTCCCACGAGGAATAACGGGGCTGCCGACAAAGGGCTTTGATGTCGGCAGGGGAGTGTCCAGACTAGCGTGCTGAGCGGACAAACAGCTGATCAGCTGTTTGTCGGCTCAGCGCGGCAGCCATGTAAATGTAAATGAAGCCGCGATCATTTAAATCGCGGCTTCATTTGCCTTTGCTGATCTGTCTAATCTACATGCCTCTGCCAACAGAGGCATGTAGTCTAGACACAGCCTAGATGTGGGACAGCTTACCCCTCACAATTCTCTAGAAACCATGGTAAAAAAGGGGGACATCCCAGACGCCACTGAATGAAGAGGAACATGAGGTCTGGCTTGAGGAAGACCCTTGAAGTAGGCTTGGGACTGCAGAGGTAAAGGTTCAGTGAATACTTTAAAAATTCAACTGAGAGCAAAATCCAGCCCAATATAGGGTTAACATATCTGACTAACTATTTTTCTTTGACTGAGCAGAGGAATGGGAAAATCTTCCTCAGGCACTAGATAGAGAAGTAGTGAGCTCAAACTTCTATGTAGTTGGAGCTCTTGGTACATAATCTTAAATATTTTACTAATTTTGATTCTTCCTCTCTTTCAAGCAAATTCCGAAATTGTCTAACTCAGGCTAATTTCTACTGATTTCAGTGAATAGAGACCTTTGGGATCTCCCAGATGATCTCTTGCTCAGTGCACAAAACTGGGTACACTCCAGCATTAAGGTTTAGGCTGGGACTGGGGAACATTGGGTCTGGCAGGATTAGGTTTACACACTTGCCAACTGTAGATCATTGACTCCTGTGGCTTGAGATGAGGGCTCCTCTTTGCCTCTGTTGCTGTGGAAGAGTACAGATTGCTTAACTGGAGCACTGTTCTATTAATACAGTATCTTAGCCAAATACTACGGGCCAGACTCTGCACTAGATTATTGGTACCTTTGTCCTGCTGCTTTGGCACAAAGTTGCCCTAAAGCTGGCTTCGTTGGCCATTGCAGGACTCTCCAGTGATGGAATTTGTGGGTGGCATAAATCTGTCACAAGCACTCCTTTGCCATTCCCATCTACCTATGGCCAACTCAGGGGTTTGGCTTCTCCCCAGGGTTGTTAGCTGCAGCAATGGCCAACCAGCAAAGACTGGCTCATCACAGACAAACCCTAAAACTGGTAAATTGTCTTTTACTCCCACCTCTGATCAGCTGTACTAAGTGCACCCCAAATATAGCAGTGGGTCTGGAGTAAGATTTTGTCACGGGGTGCTCCTCCATCAGGTGATTATAGGGATTATCTCTGCCCAGTTCTTTGCCCTCTCTTTCTTCTACAATTTCTGCTCCTACTCTGGAACCTGCACTTCTAACCCACACCCCATACCTTGTCCCATATCCCAACCCTCTGCCTCAGCCTGGGACCCATTTCCAGACTCTGAACCCCTGGCTCTACCCCCAGTCCAGAGTTCCCGTCTGCACCTCAAAACCCCACTGCCTTTTCATGTTTCTGTTGAACACGTTTGTTGTTTCTGATGACCCTGTTCTCCATTTTCTACTCTGACTGCCCAAAGAATTATTGAGTCAGGTTCAAGGCCTCACTCCTTATCTTCAAAGCATTCAGTGACCTGTCCCCAAAGAATCCACAAGATCTTCTTAAGCATGGGATTGAAGACAAGCATTGACAACTTTTTCTGCAGTAAGGGTAATACTCATTTATGCAGGAGAGTCTGGTCTGAGAATATGGTATGAAATCCAAGAACTAAGAATGATCACAAACCTACCCACATTCCCCTCCCAGTGCAAAGCACATCTCTTTGACCTTCCTTTTCAGCCATAAATACATAGAAACATGCATACTGCGGGGAGGGGGGACCCAAACAAAACAAAACCCTTCTTTCTACACACTTTCCCTCCTGGGGAGTGGACAAAGAACAAATAAGAATCACTGATCATGTCCCTCACTACACTACCGAAAAACTCATATATGCTATGGTGTTGAGAACAGTGTAAGAACCTGAATAGAACAGATGTAACCTTATTATACAGAAAGTCCAATACACTATCAATTACAAAATCAGAATCTGTCAGTCTTTGTTCAGTCACTTTTGAAATCAATGGGAAATTCTCCCTCAGTTAGAATTGCAGGGACCCATAATCCCTGCTTTTACATTTGCTGCATCAGTATTGTTTTTACTTTGTGTTTACCTTTCATAGTTATTTTTTCCAATAAACAAATTCCTTCCTGTTGCACGACCGTCAAAATAACCACCTCGTTTGTTTTATTTGGGGGAGGACATTTTATCTCCTTTTTTAGTTTTCCACATTTGCAGTTGAAATGGGGTGTATTACAGGGAGAGAATGGCAGCCTCCTAGGTATTCTGTCCTTTAAAAACAAACAACCAGAAACCAAATACCAATGTCAGTCAAAATGAAAAAGGATCATCAAATTCTTAAGCAAAAGCTACAGATAAAGTGAGCCAGACACCAAACTGATTTTTTTATGCCTCCACTTTAGCATAAATAGGCAACTGTCAAAATACAGCATCTTGTCATTTGACAAAGTGAAATTCCACTAAATTGAATCAAGTTGAACAGAGAGCGGACTGTAGCTTAGGCAGGCTCTCCCTCCCCTTCTGAGATCATGGGCCTGTTTGGCAGAGCTCTCAGGTTCCAAATGAAAGAAATGTGTTGGAATAGAATGAGTGATGAAAAAAAAATGTCCTTAACAGGAATTCCATTAATTAAAACCCAAGAGGTTGACAAGTCTTGAGCAAATAGTTTGTAATGTTAGGAAAGAGGAGCCATACTTCCAGGTGTGTTGGACCAGTTTGATCCCTATCTCTGTTAACAGATTATTTTATAAAGTTCAAGTTATTGACTATTCCCTCTTGCTACCAATCAATCAATCAATACGAATAAACAAACACTCGATCAATAAAACTCAAAAGATAGTTTGCCTGTCGTAGAAATCACTTCTGGTAACTATGGCTATGTCTAGACTACATGCCTCTGTTGTCAGAGGCATGTAGATTAGACACATAGGCAAAGTCAAATGAAGCCACGATTTAAATGATCGCGGCTTCATTTACATTTACATGGCTGCCGCGCTGAGCCGACAAACAGCTGATCAGCTGTTTGTCCGCTCAGCGCGCTAGTCTGGACACTCCCCTGCCGACATCAAAGCCCTTTGTCGGCAGCCCTGTTATTCCTCGTGGGACGAGATTTACCGGGGCTGCCGACAAAGGGCTTTGATGTCAGCAGGGGAGCGTCCAGACTCGCGCGCTGAGTGGACAAACAGCTGATCAGCTGTTTGTCAGCTCAGCGCGGCAGCCATGTAAATGTAAATGAAGCCGCAATCATTTAAATCGCGGCTTCATTTGACTTTGCCTATGTGTCTAATCTACATGCCTCTGATGACAGAGGCATGTAGTCTAGACAAAGCCTATTAATGTAGCGACTTGATCTCTACGTGTATCAAGGTTTATGCTACCTAGCTTAGGGAATTTATATTGCTGTCCATCACCACTGTGTCTGATACATTCCTACCTAATACATTATCAATAGTAAAGTTGCTAGTGACCTCCATTGACATACTGAGTCTTTTCCCTTTGGGGGGTATAGAAGCTCTACATGGCAGAAGCTGATTGTTTTGCCTGCTCACTACTTTGGGGTCTTCTAGGGTGCATCTACACAGCACCCTAAACTCAAAATAAGATACGCAATGTGCACTATGCAAATTGTATCTTTTATTTTGATTGAATTTCAAAATAGGCTATTTTGAAATTTGGCGCATCTTCACACTTCTACACCACGAGTTTTGCCAGAAGAGGCAATGCAAATGAAGTGCAGATAAGCATTTTCTTGTGCTTCATTTGCATACTCTCTTCTGATCCATTTTTGCGCAAAAACAAGCAGCACAGACGTTTCCTTTTTGTGCAAAAACCCCTTTTTGCACAAGATCCTTATGCCTCAAAAAAGGAAGTTTACCGATCTTGCACAAAAAGGAGGTTTTACGCAAAAAGCAAACATTCACGCTCCTTGTTTTTGCACAAAATCCCCTAGCGCAAAAACGGATCAGAAGAGGGTATGCAAATGAAGCATGAGATAATGTCAACCTGTGCTTCATTTGCATTGCTTCTTCTGTCAAAACTCATAGTGTAGATGTAGCCTTAGAGTTTTCCTGAATTTGTATTTCTTACAGGTTTGATTTTTTGGAGAGGGCAAAGGGTAACGAGTTATGGCTGGAATGGGGAGGCACTGCTTTGAGTGTCATTCTTGTTATGTGGAAAGGCACTCCTGAAGACAAAGGTTTTGCAGCATTTGTGGAAGTAGGTTAGTTTGCCTAATGTCCTCTTCCACTGAAGCAAGCTTTGAATAACAAAGACAAAAATTATTAAAGTAGCTCTGCCTAGAGTTACACTTCCCATTATAAGATCCTATTTTCAGCTGCTTTTAACTGTCAGACTTTAATATGTTCAGCCTGAATTTTTCTGAGTAGGGTGTCTGCCTCCAGTTACTCTTCTCTTGAAAGTTTCAGCAAAAATGGTTTAGCCGTGACTAAGAATGAGGTTGAGAAAAAAACATATTGGTTTGCCCATATTAAAAATAGGTGTGAGGGTTGGATGAGGAAGTGTTGTGGGAGAGGAGAATGCGACTGGCTGAACAAGGAACAGGGCAAAAGACAACTGAGATCAGCTGAGTAGCTTGGGGGTATCAGACTGTTGAACAGTATTCAGCTGCCTTTGCCTTGAGACCACCCTTTTTCTTCCTGCAATCCCGTATCTTATTCATGACACACACCTTCCAACTTCACAATAAATGAGGTAGGGTTCTATGGACAATGGCTTCATTTACTATACAACCCTGATTCCTCCTTAGAGCAGTTCTAACATACATACTGAATGAGGCAGCAGTCCTGTGGGAAAAGATAATGGATCCAATAAATGTTGGCTGGAAGAGACCTCAAGAGGTCATCTAGTCCAGCAGTCTTTGTTCAGGCAAGACCAAATATATTGAGATCATCCCTAACAGGCATTTGTGTTCTTAATAACCTCCAGTGGAGGGGATTCCATTCCCTTCATGTAATTAAAGACTATATCATAATGCATACATAGGAAGGGGCTGAATTCAGGTTGTGTGGGCCATCTTAATTCTGGCATTTACTTATTTCTGAGTGCTTGATGTTTGTAACCTTAATGCTCTTTGCGTGCAGTTTTTGTGTGATTCATAAATGATTTCATCTGAGCTCCTGCAACACACAGGCTATAGAAATAATTATAATCAGGTGCAAAACCCAATGTAAATGCAAAGTTAAGGGTGAGAAATCAAGCACACAGAAATAAGGACATTGAAAAAGTTACAGTTTCTTCAGCTGGTGTAAACAGGTGCAACTCCATGGAAACTAACATCACACGGGATCTGATTCAGCATTAACCTGGCTTCATTGCATATTTTTAATATTTTTTATGGTGTTGACTTTGCAGTGAGAAAAGTGTGGTATTTTAAGGTTTACATTTAACACAGAAATCTTCCTCACAAAACACTATGAAATGTGGGAGTGAGTGTGGCATTTAAGCCACAGCCTGAAAAGGGTTTGTCACGACCCTAATGTTTCAGGGGAAGCAACAGAAAGCATTCTCTGAGGCTCTCAGGGGTATAGAACAGACAGCAACAAATCTGGCTATTTTGGGGTGGGGTGAGGAAATCGGACGCCAGTCCCACTTTATCCCTGCTCCTGCTGCCTTTTTTGGGCTGGCTAGCGCTGCCAGAGTTGCCCCTTCTCTTGAGAAAAGGCCTTGAAATTGAAGCTGGCTCCTGGATGCAAAAATGGGAAAGATACTTTGTATTCAGCCTCTCGCTTGCATCACAGGAGCCGACAGCTTGCACAGGACCCTGCTTAAGGTGAGGGGAGGCCGCGCTGTGCTCCCAGAATGGGTGGGATCTTGGATGGAAGGGGCGGGGCTGGAGACAGCCAGCTCTCCACACTGACCAGAACGTAGCACACCCTCCCCAGCCCTAAGAGTTGCAAGGAGTGCATGGTGCAGTGCTCCAATGGTGATTTAAAAGGTCTGCTGTAGTAGTAGTGGCAATGGCTGTGAGCCCTGGACCCCTTTGAATGGCCCAGCCTTGGAGCAATTGCCACTTTTACACTTCCCAGCAACAGGCCTAGCTTGCACGATCCCAGCGGGGCTGGCCAAAACTCCTCTTTGCTGTGATGCCTACAAAAATCTTGACAAAACCATTACGCTGCTCATGTGCTGAAACCACTGACTACCAGGATGACCAATATTGTGTCACCATTTCTTTGTACACTTTCCTGCATCAGTCTGCCTCCATCTGTTGTTTCTTGACTTCAATTGTAAGCTTTGGGGGAGGGGGAGGCAGACACTCTTTTTAGTCTATGTGTGTACAGCATCTAGCATAACAGGGTATTTGCCATTGGGAGAGACCAAAATTCTTAGGTAAATCCCACCCCGTGTTAATACAGTGAAAGCAAATAATAATACCATGGGCCAAATTCTCTGCGAGTATCAGTAGATGAAATGCCGTTGTTGTCAGAAGAGTGCACTGCCAAGGACTTTGCAAGATCAAGTAGGCTCTGCTAATAACAGCAGAACAGAGGGACCATATTAGCTCAGAAGGCTGGTTGCATGTTCCATAACACAGATATGACACAACATACTAAACACCATTTTAGTATGGTGTGTCATAAAAGCAGTGAAAGGGTGCTGGGAGTAAAGGTAAAGTTTCAACAAGTAGCTCATTCAGCCTTCTCAGGCCTTCTCCAGTAAGTGAAACATGAAGAGCTAACTGGCGTTTATCAGCGTAAAAGCATTACTGAAGGCGAAAAGATCTCTCCTGTCTCCCATGAAAATCTCTTGAATCTAGGCTTCATTCACAGCATGTTCTATTTGGCCAGCAACGGAAACTGCTCTATATTTGTGCCCAGGTTTCTTTATGGCGTAGCTGGTAGAAAGGACGGCAGGGAAACAGCAAGGAACGGTGTGGCATAAAAGAAAAGGTCTGAAGTGAAATGTTCTGCTTATTTTGCTGACTAAAGTTCAACATCTATGTGGAGTAGTCTTGGGAGCCAAGAATTTACATGTTACAGCCAGAAACTTTCACGAAATACACAAAAATATGTATAGAGAGAGGTATTTATTTATACTGAAATATGTTGCAGTTGGGGCTTTTTTCCTTGGGACATTCAGTGCAATACGCCTGATGCCTAATTACACCGATGTTCATAAGTTTATGTGACTCAGTTGACCATAAGGAAACAATAAATTTTTAAACATTCTTCAGATTTCATGGACAGGTTTCAGGATTAAATGTAATTTACTCTTCAGCATTTACTTGAAGCTTTTGTTTTATTTCCAAAATGGAAGTACTCTTCCAAATTCTTTCATCATTATTTTTAGCAGCTTGATATTTTTTTTCGGGCTCATGCAACATTTATTAATATTGGAGCAGACGAGCACAGGCTACAGATGAAAACCTTCTACTCCATTTTACTTTTCAAAGCAACCCTGCTAATCCATCCAAACCCTTTTAAAACAACAGGAACTAAATCCTCAGGAATTCCAGGACACACTGACATCTCTCCAAGCTTTCGTTTAGTAGCCATCTTTGTAATGTCTATCATTTACACGTAAGACCCTGGATTTACAGTTCAGGGGGCAAAGCACTATTTCCCAAATCATGTAGGATTTTACCAGAGGAATATCTGGCCCTAGATAGTCACATCACAGTTACAGGAAAGCACAGGCCATTCAAAACCATCTGCTGTCCTTTGCAAACTTCACGTTGGAAGCCCCCTTCTTGCCCTCTTCGACGTTGATGGCTGAGGCCCGGCATCTTCCCTGCTGCTGCCATTCTGTGACAAGGTAACTTCTCCACACAAAGCCTGAGGGAGGAGATAGCAGTTGGTGGCTCCTTCATAGAGCCATGAACAGGGGCATGTACCTGGCATGGTTTCCCCCCTGTCCCTGAGGCCTGTCCTTTTTGCAGCATTAGGAAGACCCTGGTACATGATTACCGTGAGTGTTCCAGGTAGTTGCCTTCTCTGGCTGCTCCTCGACCTACTTTTGTGGACTTGGCTGCACTTCTCCTCACACTTTCTCAGATATGCACACCCCATCCATGGACCCATAAAGTCATGGGACCTCCTTGCCAACTTCCTCCGAGTGATGGCCACCATCCATATCACCAGGGAGAAAATGTTGGCTGAGGGGTCTATTTCCAGTCTGCTCTCCTCACATATCTGGGCAGTATCACTCGGGGTGCTCTCCACTGGCTCCCTTGACACCTCTGTGGAGAGGTGGGTGCTGTCCCCTTCAGGTTCCCTTGTTTTGATGATTGGACCCTCACACCTGCCCTTGTTTGCGTTTTGGTTGTCCTCAGTAATTAGTTGAGTGCTCCGGCTCAGTGGATCCTTCCCAAAGGTGGGGATCCTTTAGCTATGGGCAGGCTTATGCTTGCCCACTTCCTGGAACCCAAAAGGCCCTCTGGAAACCAACAGAACAAAACCCAAGAGGATAAAAATGGCCAATTAACCCCTGTGACAAGTTGCACCTAGACGAGAGTCAGGGCTGGCAAACTGATTGGTGGTGAATCCTAGCTGGGCAGGAGGAGACTGAGCTGGTATAAAACCAGGAAGTGACAGATAAAAAGAGGCTGTAGGAAGAAAGCGTTCAGTCACTCTGTAGAGATGGGGAAGTGGAGGGTGAGCCCTGAGACTCTGCCTTGGACAATACATTCTGGCAAGCCCAGGAAGGGTGAAATAGCTCCAGGGAGCTGAAGCAGCTCCAATAGCAGCCTAGAGGGGAGCTGGAGCTAGAGAAGAAAGGTAGGAAGCAGCTTGGGGAAACATCTCTAGGGTCAGGTGTTGCACAAACTGTGGTTGTTAGTCTTAGAATCCCAGAATCGTGGTGGGGCTGGGTTCTCCTACCAGCCCTTGGGCAAATGGCACAGTCTAGCACAGGGGTGGCCAACTCATGGCTCATGAACTGCATGCAGCTCTTCAAGGAAAAATTGTGGCTCCCACACACCTTAAAGGGGCAGCGGGTTTTTTTTCTCAACAACTTCTTTCCCTTGGCTCTTTGTGCTGTATCGACCACTATTTTGGCTCTTTGTCTGCAACGGGTTGGCCACCCCTGGTTTAGGTGGTAGATCAGAAGACTGCCTAAGATAATTAGTCCAGAGAGACTTTCATATCCCAGAAGAGGAAAGACCAAGCCAGGCTGGGGAGCATCCTGAGTTATGAAGGGGAAGTAACATGGGTCCAGAGACAGACACAGACCATGGAGTGAGAAACCACAGCCTGGGGCATCTGATCAGGAGCTAATCCCCATATGTGGCCCCAAAAAGGTGCCACAGAGATGAGTAGTAAACCTGTCACATACCCCCTAGTCAAGAACTTTGTAAAACCGGGTTGTGAGGCTGTTTGGGCAGACCTTCACCTGGGGCTGCCGAGGTTACTGTACCCTAAGGACAGACCTCCATGGGATAGGAACAGTCTGACTCCTGGGCTGTGGCAGAGGACAGCTCTTGTCCCAGGGGGGCTGTACTAAGCCACCCGGGATGGGGAGCGGGGCTGATTCCATTTGCACAAGGGGTGGTGGACTCCTTTCCACAGGACAGAGTGGGGCTCTCTAAGCTCACCCCTGCACTTTGTCCCCCACACAATGCACCCTCAGTTCAGCTCTTCCTGCACCCCCTAGTCCAGGGCTACTCAACTTTGGAAGCCCCGGAGGCCACAATGATACTCACAGCACATGCTGAGGACTGCAACTTAAGTGTGGTTGCATATACATGCAAATATATATGCAAATAAATGCAAATAGCTTCTTTCACACTGATGGACATGAATACAAAGCACTTCCCACAATGCCCCAGTGTTCCTCCCTGGGGGCTAGAAACGCCAACACCCTGTACCCTTCTGTTCCAGCCAGCCCATTCGCTTGCGTCTTTCAGTGCTCACCCCGCCTGGGAGATGCCTCGCTGTTGTGGAGCATGTTCCCAGTGGAGTCCATGTTCAAAGTATCCCACCTGCGGACCGCGTGTTGAGCCCTGCGTAAACCCAGACCGCACCTCAGGCACAAACAAACGGGCCACAGGCCATGTGTTGAGTCGCTCTGCCCTATTCAGCCCCGGCATTCCACACCCCCATTCCATTCCAACCCACTTGGCTCCACCCAGCCCCAAGTACTCTGCACACCTCTGCCTGGCCCTGTCCACAATCCTGCTCAGCCCCATATGTTGTGCCCAACTCTCCGCACCCTCCACCCACCCCTTCTGCCTGGCCCTCAACAGCCTTGGCACCTCTCCTGATGAGTGCCTCATGATTGGATTGGTAGCCCATGAGGAGGCAGGGCATTGAAGCAGTGGCTGGTGCTGGCATCGGGGGCTAAGCCTGGAGTGGCAGATGCAGGCTGGGCACAGACCCGGAGCCAGGCAGACTCCTGCACTTGTGGCCGAAATCTTAGCAATATTCATGATGCCCCTAGGACAGGGCGGGCAATAAGCTGGAGGCCGTTCTCTGGGGTTAGCCCCTGGCAGGCTGCTGGCATTTTATTTACATGCACTTCCACAGGTATGGCTGCTCACAGCTCCCATTGGCCACGGATCGCCGTTCTTGGCCATTGGGATCTGTGGGAAGCAGTGCAGATCAGCACACTGGCTGGAGCGAGTTCTAGATGTGGATTGCTTTCTGGTAACTAGGCATTGACGTTGAGCTGAAAAATGAACGACCCTGCATGCTCTTTGTAAGCAGGCCTGTTCTAGGAGAGATATGTATGTGTAAAAAAAAAAAGCCAAGTTACACTTAGAACATACCCAGACTCTTCATCACTCATTCCATTCAGCAGAAGGGTATCTTATCGGACATGTGGTGGATATTACTGTCTAGTAGCTGTTTTCCAGCTAGTTTCTAATAAAGCAATGAACTTCAAACCTACTAAATAAGTACAGAGCAGACAACTCCTTCACTGCCTTAGAGACGTGAAAACAGTCCTAGCATATACCCCTGCTAGTGTGTGTCGGGCATGGGCAAAGCCATACTTGGAAGTCTAGGGCTCTATACAGTACGATCAAAAATAAAACAACCCAAAATAAATAAACCCACAGCTCTAATCACCTCTTCCTCGTGCAATTCAAACCCACAGTCTGCAGATGGAAACGGTTAAGCTATTGGTATAAAACCTAAATACAGTTTGCCACATTGGTTCCACATTATTCATTAGCCCACTCTTTGTTTTTCCAGATGCTCTCTGCCAGCAAGTGGGCCTCCAGAGTTCGGAGCATGGGCAAAGACTCCTACCATCATATTCGTCCTGAGTCTGTACATTTGTTCCTTTTAGTTTTGTTTCTGTTGGGACTTATTCCTTTGTCCTTAACACATACCCACGTCCCACCCTCATGGCCTCTTTCAACCATGTGCAGTCAAATCCCTATGGAGCCATGGCCAACAGATTTGCTAGACACTGGCCCAGACATCACCTTCCTAATGTAATCATCTTTGCAATTCACATCCACGTCCTGAATGATTCATATTCTCTTTGGGACTGGTATGGTGAAGCAGCAACCTAGATATCACAAGGAATTTAAAATAAACTAATTTCTCAATAGCTTCAGAGGGGTAGCCGAGTTAGTCTGTACAGGATAAACTTAAAAAACAACAAATAGTACACTCCGGTCATCTGAAGAAGTGGGCTGTGCCCACAAAAGCTCATGATACCATCTACGTGTTTTGTTAGTGTTTAAAATGCTACCATACTATTTGTTGTTTTTTAAGTTAATTTCTCAATGTTCAGGTTTTCTGCAAACACCCTTACAAAACGTTTCATTAACAGATGATACTTGCAGCCGCCAAGTATCACTAACACCAAGAGCTAAGTAGTCAAAACAGCAATAGATGATAACACCCAGAGTTAATTTAAGTAGGATTTTTAAAAAAGGTTGCTACTACTTTTATAGTCTTAGGGTATGTCTACACAGCAGGGCTTAACTCAAAATAAGTTATGCAAATTGAGCTACATCAATTGTGTAGCTTATTTCAAAATAGCTTATTTTGAAATTGGGAGCATCTACACAGAACTTATTTCAAAATAGAGCACTCTTCCTCTGACTTTTCTGACTCCCTGTACAATGAGGGTTATAGGAGTTGGTATAAAGAAGTCCTCCAGCTTGACAGTATTTTGACGTTATTTTGAAATAACTGCCTGCTGTGTAGATGCGAACTAAGTTATTTAGAAATAACACTAGATATTTCGAAATAATGTTGCTGTGTAGAAGTACCCTCAAAGTGCTTTCCAAAGGAGGTCAATATCATTATCTTTATTTAATAAATGGGGAAACTGAGGTACAAAGATGTGATGGGACTTGCCCAAGGTCCCCAAGCAACAGGTTCAAATGTAGATCTTAGGTTTCCTGAATCCCAACTCAATGTGGTATCTACTAAGCCATGCTGTAGATACCCTAAGGGCCGCAGTACTGGATTTTCATTCTAATAAGGAACATTCAGAGCAGGCCAAGACCTAAACCAGTTAACAAGGTCCCTGAAAAGGCAGTGAAACAGTTAACCCAAGCTGCAGAAGAGCTACTTAAAAACATTGTTTTATTTCTCCATATCAGCTGCCAACCTGCTGAACTGCTATAAACTATTCTGCAGTACAGCGTCTGAGTAGTACAGTTAAGCTTCTCCCAGATAAGAAAGCTTTGTTGATTGGAGAGATGTCAGGGTTATCCCACAATAATGTAGCCTCAGACATAGGAATCCCTTGCCTGCTTGTGCAAATCCTTGTGACTGCTAGCCATGGTAGGAAAAATTATTAGCTTTAAGGATGGATCAGATGACATAAAATTAGTGATAGGCATTCCAATCTCCTGAGGTAACCTTTAGGCACACTGGACCAAAGTAGACTTCAGAGGTAAGTCTAAATTAGTGAATCCTACACTTTCCCCATCCCTCATAATGTAAAATAAACCCATTTACAATCAGTATAAACCAGTGTAGCTGCATTGCCGTCAGTCGTTTACACCAGCTGAGGATTTGGCTCTTCTTCTTAGATCCAATAAGACTCTCTAAGGCTATGTCTACACTGTGGGGCTTTATCAGAAAAAGGTACGCAAATTGTGCTCCACAATTTGTGTACTTTTTTCCGATAGTTTTTTTGGAAGAGCCCTTCTTCCTCGTGGGAGGAGGAAAACAGGGCTTCCAAAAGAGCGTGTCTGTTCTTCTGCAAAAAAAAGCAGAAGAGCAGACATGTCACCTGGATGCAGCAGAGTTTTTCTGGGATACCTCCAGTATCCCGGAAAAAACTCATAGTCTAGACATAGCCTCAAACTCGTCTAGGCTGAGTGATGTGTAAGATACACATGCCTTTAGCACACCTGAATTTGATTTACTGAATAAGTCAGGATAGCTCACATGCCAACATGTTAAAACTTAAAACACAATGAATAGTCTAGCAGCACCTTAAAGACTAACAAAACATGTAAGTGGTATCATGAGCTTCCATGGGTACAACCCACTTCTTCAGATGACTGGAGTATTGAAAGTCCAGATCCAAGAATAAATAAGGGAAGGCGGCGGGGGGAAGAGGGGAGGAATAGTGAATTGGATTGTTCAAGTTACAAGAGGCTGATAAGAACAATTTGCATTTCTATAAGTACCCATTGTTTGTTTGGTTGGTTAAGTCATTAGGATATAGAAGGCACTGTGCAAGCCAGCCAATATCTTTATTTATTCCTTCCTGATAGAAATGAAGTTAAGTTCCAACCCTTCTCTGTGTATTTGGTTTGTGGAATTGGCCTGAAACAACACTGTGACTTTGAGATCCATTAATGAGAGCCTGGGCAGGTTAAAGTGTTCTCCAACAGGTTTCTGTGTGTTGCCTTTTTGGATATCTGATTTGTGCCCATTCATTCTTTCCCATAGAGACTGTCCAATTTGGCCAATATACATGGCAGTGGGGCACTGCTGGCATTTGATGGCATAAATCACACTAGTGGATGTGCAGTTAAATGAGCCCCTGATGTAGTGGCCGATGTAGTTGGGTCCAGTGATGAAATCGTTTGTGTAGATGTGTGGACAGAGTTGGCACCAGAGCTGATTGCAGGGGTGGGTTCCTGGATGATTATGATGGAGGTGTGATGTGTGGTTACTGGAAGGAATTTGTTTGATGTTAGAAAGTTGTCTATAGGTGAGGATTGGTCTTCCCCACAAGACCTGTGAGAGTGAGGGGTCATTTTCCAGGATAGATTATAGATTGTTGATAATGTGTTGGGGGTTTTAAGTTGTGGGCTGTAGATGATGACAAGTGGAATTCTGTTGTTTTCTCTTTTGAGACTGTCTTAAAGTAGTTCACGTCTGGTACTTTTTTGGCTCTGTCAATCTGTTTCTTCACTTCTCCAGGTGGGTATTTCAGTTTTAAGAATGCTCTGTATAAATCCTGTAGATATTTGTCTCTGTCTGTGGGATGGGAGCAAATCCGGCCGTATCTTAGGGCTTGGCTGTAAACAATAGATTGAGAAATGTGTCTGGGATGGAAGCTAGAGGCAGGAAGGTAAGTGTAGTGGTTGGTAGGTTTCCAGTATAAGGTGGTGGAAATGTGTCCATCATGTAATTGTACAGTACTGTCAAGGAAGTGATCTCTCGTGTGGACTGATCCAGGCTGAGGTTGATGGTGAGGTGGAAGTTGTTGAAATCCATGTGGAATTCTTCAAGGGTCTCTTTTCCCATGGGTCCATATAATGAAGATGTCATCAATGTACTGTAAGTAGAGTAAGGATACTAGGGGGCGAGAGCTGAGGAAATGTTGTTCAAGGTCAGCCATAAAGATGCTGGGGCCAACATGTTGTAAGATAAGAGTTACAATAAAAGCAATTTTACATCTTCCTGAAATTCACCCCTGGGCCAGAGGTGTTGTGTAAGTAGGTATAAACTGTGTTGGCAAGTGGGTATAAACCCTTGAAAGTCTAATAAGTCTGACCTCACTTAAACCAGTTTGACATCAATATGACTTCACATGCAGAGCTAATCAATGAAACGTTTATGAAAAATTTCTAAATTTCAAATTTGCAGGCTTTAAACTGCATCCAAGGCTACCTTCAGCAATTTTTGGAGGATGAGTGAGGACTGGCAAAAGACAAAAATAATATCTTTATTTAAACAGGAGATCAAACAGGCACTGGGAAATGAGACCAGTCAACCTAACTTTGACATATGACATAGAGTGCATCTATACTGCAGGGCTTAACTCGAAACAAGCTACGCAAACTGAGCTACATCAATTGTGTATCTTATTTCGAAATAGGGAGCGTCTACACAGCACTTATTTCAAAATAGAGCCCTCTTCCTCTGACTTTCCTTATTCCTCATACAATGAGGGTTACAGGAGTTAGAGTAAGAAGTCATCCAGCTAGACAGTATTTTGACACTATTTCAAAATAACTGCCTGCTGTGTAGACGCAGACTAAGTTATTTTGGAATAGTACTAGTTATTTCGAAATAGTGTTGCAGTGTAGACGTATCCAGATACTGGAACAAATGATTAAATAAACAATATGAAAGCAGGTAGAGGATAATATGGTAAACAAGTAATAGACAATGTGGATTTGTCAAGAAGAAGACATGGCAAACCAACCAAAATTCCTTCGTTGACAGGATTGCTGGCCTACTGGATGGAGGGGAAGTAGCAGATAGATAATATTTGAATTCTAATAAGACTTTTAGCACAGTTCCACCACAAGATCTTTTCATAAGCAAACTAGAGATGTGATCTAGAGGACATTACTAGAAGGAAAGTGCAAAACCTATTGAAACATCATATTCACATTTCTACCAGATCTACCCATTTGCTTGATCTCACTTTCTCTTTTTTTACATTATTGAGAGATCATTTCTAGACTGTAAGAATCAGTTGCATGCCAAAGGGCTGGATGAAGGTGGGTATCATGGTGTTTGTTCACTCCTGGGGATTAGCTCTGGTCAGCTGGAGCACTGTCTTCTAGCAGTATCTCTTCCACCATGCTCATGCCCTACAGCACCTCTTGCTCCAGGAACTGAAGCCTTCTTTTCATTACTTGGCCATCTGGCCAGATCACAACATGGTTCCCCTTCCCAGAGAGGCATATAACAAAGTTTTTCCTGGACCAAAACATTCCAGGCAGTCTGCTGTCCTCTGCCTGGTATTTGCCATATCCCGTTGGCTGATAGGGGAGCTGGATTCACCCTTTACTCTGGGTTTCACCCCAGGGACCAAGGTCTACACAGCTATTCACATGTTGGGAAGGATTGTAGATGTCTTGGAGAATAGGATTCAAATTCAAAATTATCTGGAAAATTTGGAGAAATGGTCTGAAGTAAATAGGATGAAAATCAGTTAAGACAAATGCAAAGTATTCCACCTAGGAAGGAACAGTCAGTTGCACACATACAAAATGGGAAACAACTGCCTAGAAAGCACTGCTGCAGAAAAGGATCTGGGGGTTGCAGTGGATCACAAGCTAAATATGAGACTCCAGCGTAACACTGTTGCAAAAAACCAAAACAAAACAAAAAAGAAAAAAAAAACCATCATTCTAGGATGTATTAGCAAGAGTGTTGTAAACAAGATATAAGAATTCCTCCGCTCTACTACACACTGGCTAAGCCTCAACAGAAGTATTGCATCCAGTTCTGGATGCCAGAGAAGAGCAACAAAAGTGATTAAAAGTCTAGAAACATGACCTATGAGGGAAGACCTACCAGATCATCTACTCCTACCAGTCCTGTAGTTGGTGAACACCTCATCGAAGTGGGAGTTAGACTACATTACATTCAAAAAATCTCTAAACCTCAGACCCAATTCTCTTCTCACTTTTAGTGGTTTTCACAATTGTGTAACTCTTTTGTTGTCAATAGCATGGTTCCTGATTTACCAAGACATAAAGTGAGAGAAAAATCTGATCCCATGAATCTCAGTTCACCAAAGCGAGCGCTTTAATTTAAAGTATTTCTAAATGGGGCTGCAATATGGGTTTGCATTCAGTTAAAAAGAACTAACAATATTATCGAAAGGCTATTGGTCATCTATGTTGATCAATATTTGGTCGAAAAAGAAGTATGAACTAAGAGTAGGTTGGTTAGGTAAGAGTAGGTTTTTACCAGTAAGGGTGTGTCTAGACTACATGCCTCCGTCGACGGAGGCATGTAGATTAGCCAGATCGGCAGAGGGAAATGAAGCCGCGATTAAAATAATCGCGGCTTCATTTAAATTTAAATGGCTGCCCCGCTCTGCCGATCAGCTGTTTGTCGGCAGATCGGGGCAGTCTGGACGCGACGCGCCGACAAAGAAGCCTTTCTTGATTGGCACAGGTATGCCTCGTGAAACCAGGTTTACCTGTGCCGATCAAGAAAGGCTTCTTTGTCGGCGCGTCGCGTCCAGACTGCCCCGATCTGCCGACAAACAGCTGATCGGCAGAGCGGGGCAGCCATTTAAATTTAAATGAAGCCGCGATTATTTTAATCGCGGCTTCATTTCCCTCTGCCGATCTGGCTAATCTACATGCCTCCGTCGACGGAGGCATGTAGTTTAGACGTACCCTGTATGTCAGCATGAACATACACATTAGGAATTCCATGTCCAGCGCCATCGGGATCTGATTGGTTCCAAACCAGGGAGTTTGCTAAACCAGAGGAGGTCAATGATGGACCCTCTGCTGTTGGCCGAAGGTCCCTACTACCAACCACCAGCCCTTACTACCAGCCCCTGGGCTACAGCCACCAGGCTCTGCTCCCAGCCCACAATATGAGTCACCATCTCCTTGCCATTGGGCTCTACTCCTGGTCTCCAGCCGCTAGCCCCATGCTCTGGCTACTGAGCTTTGACCCCAGACACAGGCCTGGCTCTTTGATCTGGAAACTTCTCTGGTCCGGCTGCACCAGTTTTTCCCAGTAAAGGCTCTGACCCCGGAGCACCCAGGGGTTCCCGACAATGCCGAACCACGGATGTTACCTGATCAGAGAATCCTGGACTAGAGAGGTCCAACCTGTACCAACCAATGAAAACATATTTTCATCAATGAAAACAAAAATGTACAATTAGGCAAAACAAGAAAAATGTTGCTTGAGACCGAATCAGCGTTGGACATAAGGGTATTTACATTGCCTATTTTAACATGGGATGGGTGAACCTTTTCAATCCCAGTGTCTACTATCAATAAATAGTTTTTGGGGGCTCTCCTCATGATGTCCTGCAACTGTGAAAATTTAAAAGAAGAGGGGGAAATGCATAAGCCCCACAATTTTGCCCAACTGTGAACATTTTAAATAAAAACAGAAAAAAATCTGATTATTAAATATTGATTAATAGCCACCAAAATTGTATGAAAAAAATTTGCCCAGCCAAAGGATACATAAGGTCTATATAGCATCTAGGGGAGTGCTTCCCACTCCAGGGACCAGAATGGAAATTCCCATCATCAGTTCACAGTCATGAACAAGCACCACTTCCTCCCTAAAAGTCACGAGTGTGTCTGTGGCAACACAAGCAGTGGCTTGGGGTACAATATGCATAAGGCTCTAGCTATGTAATCAGGCGGCTAGTCTGTGGCACCCATGGCCATGCTACTACTTTTAAACTTGCTAGTTTGAGCAGAGATAACCCACTGTCCACCTGCTGTGGGAATTACACCGCCAGCTGCTGCACAGTGCCACTCAAAGGGTAAAATTCACCAATTTAAGCCCGAAGACCTTAATAAGAGTGAGTTTCACCCCAAGGGCACTTGTGTATTATGAAAGTATGTTGCTGAGAAAAGCATTCTAAGGCTGTAATGCTGTCTTGGAGCATAATATAAATGCTACTGTGGACCACAGAGGTTAATCCATTACAACAAGGCAATTAGATTTAGTGACTGTTTGGAAGATAAAAGCAGTGAGTCGTAATCAATCCTGAGACCCAGACATGATAAATTTCTATAATTTCCTCTTACTTCATAGATCTTAGTGTGCCAAAGTGGGTTAAGATGGAGTGATTATAGTCCCATGTCAGAAATGCAAGAGGAATTTTATTTTTATTAAACAAGTTACTAGTGAAAAGGGTATTTCACTCTCTTTCTTTACTGCGATTATTGTGCTAAAGCTAACCCTCACATTTTTGGTAGAAGCTTCTTGCTAAGCTTTCAATATCTGCTTCGATGGAGAGGTGATGCAAATAGATTTTCTTCTAGGCTACATTATCCCGCTCTCTAAATTCCAATTTGGGTAATGATGTTCTGACTATCTGCAAAGTCTGGCTATGCAGTGTCTGTAAGAAGGAACTGTCTCACAGCATGGCCCTAAATGAGTGGTGTAGTATTATACGCTGCCACAGGCTGCTTTTCAGCAGTAGGCCAAATTACTTCTACAGCTGAAAATAGCCAGTCTCCCAACCCTTGCACTGAGAAACTCTAACCTAATCAAGAACCCAAGGGCAAGGTGGAGTGAAATACTTTAGGGCAAACACTCTCAAACATTTTTTACCGAGCCTTCCTCTTGAAAATATTTTAGGCTATGACAACCTCTTGCCCCAATCTTGGTATCGGACATTACTTTTTCAGCATCAGTGCAGATTCCTTCATAGAATCATGAAATACTAGAACTGGAAGGGACCTCAAGAGGACATCAGGTCCAGACCCCTGCTCTCACAGCAGGACCAAGCATCACTTAGATCATCCCCTGTTCTTAAATATCTCCCATGTTGGAGATTCCACAATCTCCCTAGGCAATTTATTCCAGTGTATAACCAACCTGACAGTTAGGAAGTTTTCCTAAAGTCCAACCTAAACCTCCCTTGCTGCAATTTAAGCCCTTTGCTTTTTGTCTATCATCAGAAGTAAGTTCAGTAAGTGACCGTAACATGCCACCTTTATTTCTGTGCTGCTGCTATCAGTGACACTACCTTGATAGTTGGGCTGTCACCCTTCAGACATCCAGCTTTGAAGACTATGTTACCAGCAGCAGCAGAGAAATAAGAGTGGCAATACCATACCATACCATGCCATGCTGACTTCTGTGCTGCTGCTGAGCAGTAGTGTTGTCTTCAGAGCTGGGCACCTGGCCAGCAGCCGCTGCTTTTCAGCCATCCTGCTCTGAAGGCAAGGAAAAAGGATAAGCAAAGAAAAATCGCAGACATTTGTTTGTATTTCAAAAATCCACCTGGATGATGTCATGTCTGGGAAAACCTGGGTGTATGATAAACCTTAATCTTGTGATTCCTCCCTCCCCCCCTCATAGCCTTGTGACCCCCTTTTGGGTTGGGATCTGCAGTTTGAAAAAATGCTGGTTTAGAGGATACTGTAAAGGTAGACTGAATTGCATGCAGACATTCTGAATGAGGTGTAACAAAGCATTTATCTTAAATGAATGGACATCCTATGTACCTGACAACATCCTCCTGCAATCTGGTATGCATGAGTTAGACATGTGAGGCCATGTTAGACATGTTAGACATGTGAGGCCAGATTCATGAATGACGTTAATCCATTGACTTCACTATTTTATAACAACTACACTGCCATAGGTGTTCTCCACATACCCAGGGAGCCACGGGTCCCTATCCCAAAGTTTGCATGTGATTTAAATAACATGAAGTGTGCACAGTATCCCCACTTAAACATTCAGGGGCTGGAGTCCACTCACAAGTTAGTTTTCCTGTAAGCAAGTGACCATAGCCCTGCTTTCTCCTTGGCTTTCAGATAGCCTTTGCCTTCCTTCTTTCTTCAAGGTGAAGGGCCACAGTTACTAGAGAAATGTTTAATTCCATCTGCCTTCACTTCAAACTAGCAGATAATGCTAACCTTCATGTGAGATGAAGCATGGACCTCATGGACTGTGCCATGCCATTCTAATCCATTACTAGCGCATTGTATCCATCCCCAGGTTTTTGGGTTTTGTGAAGATCTCTGAGACACATAATGTCCAGAGTTGCAATGAACTGCAACCTTCTGCCTCAGCTGATTTTTGTTCCATCAGGTTGATATCTCCTCACAGCTGGATCATCCTTTTTCTAGTGTGGATTGACTGGGAAAAGTGTGCATAGAAGCTTGAGCATGTACCGTCTTGAAAGCCGGTGGTAATCATCTGAGAGGGAGCTCCTGATCATCACCTTTAAGTTGTGAATCAAGCACACAGTGTGTGAACAGACAGCAACTCCCTTGGACAAAAATATTAACACTAATAATGCTCATCTTATATAGCATCCTCTATTTGAGGATTGCAGAGCATTGCATAGACATCAACTACCTAGCACTCACCCCTAGAGATAAAAATGGTAAGAATTATTATCTCCATTTAGTAGGCAAGGAAAAACAGATACAGGTTGAACCTCTCTGGTCTGGTACCCTTGGGACCTGACCAGTGCCAAACCAGAGAATTTGTTGAGGTCAATATTGTCTTTACCCACACCTCCA
The DNA here is from genome assembly GCF_049634645.1 of Pelodiscus sinensis. Lineage (NCBI taxonomy): Eukaryota > Metazoa > Chordata > Testudines > Trionychidae > Pelodiscus > Pelodiscus sinensis. Next base: position 11,849,596 of record NC_134713.1, read on the forward strand.
CTGCTTACTGGGCTCTTAGAAGACATGTAGGGATGAATTAGAGCTAAATAATAGTACAAAACACTGAGAGCCAAGACTGGTGTCTGTAAACAAACTTTATGAACCTGCAGGAAACTTGGCCACGCCCATGATATGTGGACATCCAGCAAACTAAAATCATGCTGGACCAAAGATGTTGCCAGACCAGAGAGTGCTGAACGAGAGAGCCTGTACACAGGATGATATTTGACCCTGTTTGGAGAGCCAAAAGACTTATGGAGTGCATCAGCATTGTGCTAGCTCTCTGCATAAGAGTGCAGCCAATAAGGTTGGATACCAAGTCAATGGTAGAACCAGGAAGAGAACACAGGTCTCCCATGGACCATTATTCCCATGCCCTGCAAGTGACACATGATCCACCATTTGACAACTGGCCCGTGTACCTGTGCTGATATGAACAGCTCTCTTTGGATCAATAGTTTCTTTTCTCTGCACAATTTATTATGGCTTTAGGCTCTTTCTAAAATGTAAGAACATGTGAAGAGGAAGAACATGGTAGCAATTAAGTGCTGCCATGAATTTTATGAGCAGTTTGCTAGAAACCACATTAATGACTTCACTGGGGCTAAGCGCACTGATCGGCCCAGCACTATTTATTTTTTTAGAGTGAATACAGTGTTCAGGAAAGGTGTCCAATTGGCAGCCCTGGAGTGTTCTCTTTATGCACAGACCACATACAGCACAAGGATTAACCAGACAAGTTTCACCACTTTGCCTTGCAGATGAGGCTCTGACCCGGCTTTGGGAAGACACTTCTCAATTGATGGGCTCGTTTATTATACATGCCCTCCATGCATATGCTTATCCATATATGAAATGGGTTCCAGCTGATGCCAGATGGGATGGTGTCTTTGATGACATTGGGCTCAATTCTCCTCCAAATTATTGCAGAGCAAATCAAGGGATAACTCCACAGATGTTTCAAAAGAGGCTTCCTGTTGAATAGGGACTAGATATCAATATAAGGATACCTAATTCCAATAAGACAATAACACAAGTCTTCATAACTTACTTATTTCATTTTCTAACAAGCAGCTTCATGCTTCTCCTATGCTGTCCTCATGCTTGAAAGGAGACCCCTGTAAACATTTGCAGAATTATCCCATAGTCCTCCTTCAAAGCTCTTCTTAAAAAGCTGCATCCTGGGTATGCCATTCCCTATCCACTGATCCACTTAAATTTGAGAAAGACGGGCTCTTGAACAAAAGAGGGGTTTTGCACAAAAAGGCGCTGTCTACACACTGCTTTTTTGTGCAAAAAGCTCTTCCTCAAAAAGGATCGGAAGAGAAAATGCAAATGAGAGTGTGACATATGCAAATGAGCATTCCATTTGCATTTCCTCTTCTGGAAAAAGCTTGTAGTGTAGCCGTAGTGTGAACAAAAAAAGAAACCAGGTTCTCCTATTTTACTCATCAATACAATGTAAGAACAAGAGGGCAATCAGAGAAATTGAAAGGAAAGAAATGTAATGCTAATGGAAGGAAAGAACTTTTTATGCATTTCACAGTTAGCCTGTGGAACTCATTGCCCCTGGAATCCTTGAAACTAAGACCTTGGTATACTAAGAAAGGGTTAGACATCTATATGGATAAGACAAACACCCAGAGTTACATTAGCAAAAACAAATACTTCAAAGGGATATATGTGTGAGGACTTAAATCATCTACTAAGTGACCAGGGTTAGGAAGAAACTTCCACTCTGGGCAGATGATTCCATTAAGAAGTTTGGCAGGATCAGAACCTTTAATTTTAAACTCTTTCGGGCAAGGGCTATGTCTTTCATTTGTCTGTGAAGTGTCATATACACTTATGATGTTCTGAAAATAAAGAAATCAACAAGTATATCGTAATAATAACAATTTTTTCTTTACTCACATTATTCTAAACTGATTTGGACCATATCTATTTCCAAACACCACCAATCCTGCAAAAACCTATGTATGTAACTCAAAGCATGTGTGCAGTCCCAGTGGACTTAGGCTACACTAGTGTATAAGTATATGCATGGTCACAACCTTAAATAAAAAAAATGTATTTTAAAATATCCCCCTTAGATACGAAAAGGAAATATGCGCTTACCATCAGAATGCATGACTGCTGGGCATCTCACAAATACAGCTAATAATTACGTATCTGCGAGGAAACCTACGGGGTAAAATATTAAAAATGGTAACGGAATATTTAGCATCTGTGTGTTTCTATTTTAAATGTAAATGTCATTGGAGCCAATTTCTTCATTCCACGTTGTTAAACATTTCCATGCTTTCCAAAGTATTTAAAATATGTTAATAGCTCCTTTTATGCAACGCAAGCAAAACCACCTTGTGCTTTTAAGTTATCAACATTTCCACTTTTCAAAAATGTTCAAAACTTCCATCTATTTGGCTCTTATTTTTGTTAGGTTGTACTTTTTTGTGTGTATCTTTTATTAATCAAAAAGGTGGGCAAAGGTAGGTGATGAAATGTGCTGTGAAACACAGTTATATACAATGTTCCCAACAACAGCACTTCAAAGAGATTTGGCTTTTGCATTTTCTTTTTTCTACCTAAGGGAAGATTTCCAGCACTGCAGTGTTTACTTTCCATATCATGCTTTTGCTGGAAATGTCCTCTTTCCATACACTACCTCTGAGTCATGGCTCAACGGGAGTGATGACTATAATCTCCTCTTGACATTAAGATGTTGCTGAACGTCTAGAGGATATTTCGAGCGATGGAATTCGTGTTCGGCCACATGTTTGGGCTGACAACCAGTTAAACCTTGCTAAAGCAATATTTTTCTATGCACTTAGTTTTTATACCAAACAAGGTTTGTAGTAATTGGATGCCCCACTTGAGCAAAACTGTTTACAAGAAATAAATCACTCCTGGCATTATGAAAACATGAGACCCATGACTCGCAAGCCCAGCATCATTCAGGTCCTCATTTCTCATAAACCTAGCCCTAAACATGGGTCTTCTCATATGCTATGACTTATGCCTTGACTTTGTGGTAACTGTATTTCTATAACCCATTATTATCATGCTTACCTAAAGATGTAGCTGTATTTAGTTGCAATGCATAGGCGGCCATTTCACTGCCTGAAAACTGAAACCCAGGGTAGGAAAGGATACAAAAAAGACATTTTATCTGGTTACGGTAAAATCCAAATCCAAAAGCAAAACTCCCGCTGGTTCACTGGGACCAGTAGTCTGCCTTTAACTTGTCATTTTGCCCTGTGCTTCTGTTGCTTTTGGAACCCACTGGTAAGTGTATATTATAGGTCCCACTCAAAAGATCTGCGTTTTTACAGCCTCCAAGTGAGGGGATTTTAGCTCGAGTCATAGCAGTTCCTGCTTTTAGCTCTGGAGGTCAACAGTTCAATCCCCGGTGTGATTGGCAGGGCAAATGTCACGCTGTTCTGTAAGCATCAGCGTTTGTTGCGCAAGGCCCACTGAGGCAGCTGCTGAGAAGACAGAGAAGAGAGCATACCTCGATGAGAATAAAAAGAAGAGGAAACCTAGGACTATATCTTGTTTGCTTCTCCAACACAGAAGGATGCTGAGTTGCAGCTGCAGGAAAAGCACTATGGGCATCTATCCCAGCATCAAGTAGTGCATCGGTTTTTAGAAATTGGAGATGGGATAGACCTATTCAATCAGGTCCACTGACAGGAGGGGACACTGCTGCTGCAGCTCTTGGAGTTCCAAACCCTTTACATCGCCACCGGAGTGCCATGCAGTGTGCTCCAGGCAACTCTTAGGGTTGCCTGAGGAGGTGGGGGTGCTGTGTGGTGTGCTCCAGGCAGTGCTGGGAGGGGGCGCTGCAGTCTGGGTGGCACTGAGGGGAGCATGGAGCCGTCCCCCCTCACCTTGCTCAGGGGCCCAGAGTGGCTGTCAGCTCCCCTGCATTAAATCATCCGACCCAGCCCCTCTGGCAGTTCAGAATTAGTCCTAATGGTACGTGCTCCAATGTGACTCTAATGTGGTCTGGAGTAAACTTTCACAAGAAAAGTGGTTTCCATCATTCCTCCTCTGACTATAAGGTTTGCTGCTGTGTGCAAAGGACCCAACATTAGTTCCCCATCTATAACATAGGGATAACAGCCCTCCTCTAATGAAACCTTCTGTCAGTCTTCTCTATTTAGATTGTCTCAGAGTGCGAGCCGTGTTAGTCTCTAAGGTGCTGCAGGACCCTTTGTTGGTTTTTAAGTTTTTTCTCTCTTTAGATTGCATGCTGTTTGGGAAGGGACTCGCTTTCAATGTGTCTGTTCTTACCATCGTGGGGCTCTGATTTTTGACTCCTGTCTCTCATTTCTTTCCTTTAACCACTACACCAGATTATTCTGAGGTACCACATTGTTTCATACTAAAAAACCTCAAAGCCTTCTTTTGCAAAAAGGCCTTTTGATAGGTGTTTTGTCCCTAGAAGCAAGGACAATAAACTATAGTACCAGCACTGTGCCTTGATTCTCCAGTCAAAATAAGAGGAAAATATTGGTTACTTCAAGAAACATGGTAGCCTATCATTTTTGTTTTAATAGAGTCACTTGACATCAACCATTATCTGAAACTTGCAATGCCATTATCACTTATTATTTTAATTTCAAGCACCAGAGATATTTTTGTTTAGTCCTTTCCCCTTGGGGATTCTCTTTTAAGAGACACAGATGTTCTGGAGAAACTTCAGTCTCATCAGATTTTTTTGATACCAGCAGACAAAAGACCTCGCTACTTCCACATCATTTTCTCTTATTCAGGAAAGAATTTGGGCAAATGCTTAAATCCTTCCCTGTTCAGAAAAGCAGTGGGATGTGCTAATGTGTAATATTTTACTTCTTTAATAATACCAAGCTTTTATATCACCCTTTTCATCTGTAGAGCTCAAAGCGCTTTTCAAAGCAAGTCAGTATCATTACCTCTGTTTTACCGTGGGGGGCAGAAGGGACTGAGACATAGGATGTCAAAGTGACTTGTGCAAGATCATCCAGTTGGCAAGAGGCAGAGCCAGGAATACAACCTATATCCCCTTCGATACAGCGTGACTTGCTGATAGATTGAGACTAAATAAGTGCATGCTGAATCAAGGTGCTTCCTTGAATCAGGGCCTACACGTTAACATTAACTCAGGGTGATACTTCTGAAATCACTAGCTTTCTGGCACTTTCAATTAAAAATAAAATATTCAAACAACATTTTTCCCGTTCAGTCCTCTGGAGGCAAGTTGCCTCGAGATGGTACTACCCACAAACTAGAATGGGTCAACCTCATATCCTCCCCATTCAGGCATTTTAACAATCCTCCCAGTAGCTCAACCTTTTCACTGCCTTACAAAATTGTCTTGCAAACTAGGCATACATTGTATTCTTCCAGCCTCACTATGATAACAATACATTCCTTGCTCTCCTAAAAAAATACAGGCCCAAGATGGAATTGTGCAAATATTCCCTCAATCGAAATGTCCACTGCTATGTTGCAAGCCTCATGATGATACCACGAGTTACAGGATACTAGGTGCACTTTTTAGTTCCCAGCTTCTGGACTGGCTGATTATGTAAAAATCTCAACTCCCCTTAAAAAAAAAGGAAAGGCAATTTCACACCCTCATGGGTGTAGAGAGAAGCTCAGAGGGCAAACATGCACACGATTTTAACTTTCGTGATTTTGATAGCTTGACATTTCCCCCACTCTCCTGTTCACAATTTTTTATGAATACTTCTGATGCTAAGCTAAACAGTTCAGTTTGCTACTTGTTTAAAACGCAAACAGCCCCGCCCTAGTGCCATACTTCCCTTATCTTTAATACAGCTGCTTTCAGCCTGAGGTTCCAAAAACCAAGCACAAAAGATTGCATTATAGATTTAGTGGCAGCCTTAACTCTGAATGTTCTTGTTTTCTGTGGCTTGAAGTCAGCCCCAGGTCATTATTTTATTCTGTGTTCTGGTTTTTAATATTTTTATGGACAATGATCCAAATGGGCAATGCGCCACACAAGCCACCGAGTTGTGGGCTTTTCTTTCTTTTTTTTTTCTTCTTCACAAAATGGTCAGATAAAAGCCCTACTAATTCAGTTTATTATATATAGCTAAGAAACATTAAAGCGGTTGATATTGGCTTTTGGAATTTAAACCTACTGGTTGGAAGCAAACAGTCTGCATAGGTGATTAAATTTCCCAGCCATTTTGTTGGTTTCTATCATGGAATAAAATAGAAACCGGGGAAGGGTCAGATGGAGACATGATCACTTTCACGTCATGTGGTCCAATGCTGCTTCATGTGTGGACTTTCCATAAGCGACAGGAACCTTCCCTTCAATGGAATATGTGCTAAATGAAATCAGAACTGCAGGAGCAATGTTGCAGCTTCAGAGCCCAATCACACACAAGCATGGAGACTGAACTCACTGGTCACTCTAGTTCTATGATCAAGAACTGTAAGATTGAAACCCTACTACATAATATATCATGACACTGGCAGACCAGGGGCCAGTACATGCTAAGGTCCAAAGACCTCACAAATGCATAGCACTCTGGCTCTCCTGTGTTAGATTCACTCTCTCTCTTTAAATAAGTGTTAGATTCATAAAAATGCGTTCCAACTTCGTAAAATGCCTGTAGGGTTGTGTTAATCTGGTTTATAAAATCCATACCCCATGTTATAAGGGGTGCTTGGATTGTCACCCTCTGTGGTTGTGTAAGTCATCAAGCAGGAAATGAGCATTAATTCATGCCAAAAATTCATGTTGGCTTCCTACAGAAGGTCCTGTTTATTGAAACCAAAATGAGCCACTGTGAAACATCAAAGAACAAAGACTTTGTTGACTGCGCCCCCACATCCAAGAAGAGGAGATGTGCTTGAAATCAGCAGTTGGGGAAGAGGGAATAAAAATCCCTGACAATAAGGAACTATACCTCTATGCCATTTGAATCCAGAGGGGCAAAGAGTCTTAAGCATAAGCAAGAGATCCCCAGCTTTTCGGACTGGGTTAACCCAAGAGGTCTTATAGAACTTGCATATTATAGCAGCTTCTATTACCCTAGTAGAACTAGGACCATACCTCACTTTGGGTGTGTCTAGACTACACTTCTCTGTCGACAGAGAGATGTAGATTAGGAATGCCGAAATTGCTAATGATGCGGGGATTTAAATATCCCACACTTCATTAGCATAAACATGGCCACCACTTTTTTTTAAAAAAAATTGAGCTTCTTCGAAAAAAACCCGGCAGTCTAGATGCGGCTCTTTTGAAAAATAAAGCCTTTTTTGAAAGATTCCTTACCCCTCGTAAAATGAGGTTTACAGGATCTGCCGAAAAAGCACCCCGTTGTCGGCAGAACTGCGGCTAGACTTCACATTCACTTTTGAAACAGTGCTTGATCAGCACAGTGCCCGAACGTGAGTATGCAAATGAAGCCCAAGATATTTAAATCCCGGGCTCATTTGCATTTTTGAAGTGCTTGATTTGCATCCCTCTGCTGAGCAGTCTAGACGTAGCCTCAGGAGTGTATATTTACCTGCTTTAACTCTTTAAATAAGTCTCTTATTTCTTTTTCTTAGTTAATAAATCTTTAGTTTATTGTGGGATTGGCTACGCTCATTGTCATTGGTGAGCGATCTAGTGTACAACTGACCTGGACAAATGACTGGTCCTTTGGGACTAGGAGAAACCTGAATACTGTTGTGAGTTGGATGTAAGAGGCCCTCTATCAAGCTTTCCTGCATGGCAAGGTAAGCTGAAGGGACTACCGGTAACTCCATGGTATAGCTGCTTTAAGGCGTAAGGAGCTTACACTTGATATGTAGTTGCTGAAATCTAAGCATGGAACTCACAACCAGTTTGGGGTTTATGGCAAACTTCTTCCCAGTCTGCTCTCAGGTTGTTACTTGTGCTCATGAGCCACTCCAAGCAGCCAGGTCTGAGGGATCCTGGGATTTGGTTTTGCCCTCACTGTGTGAGCAGGGCAAATCACTTTGTTTCTCCTCCCGCCCTTTGTCTGTCTTGTTTATTGTAATCTCTTCTGGGCAGGGACTCCTCTGTACTCCATGTTTGTACAAATAGAGCAGTAATCTTGGTTGGGGTCTTTCGTCTCTACGATGATATTAAAAAAATGAGAAAAAGATCCTGCTGCAAGACAGAGAAGTATGCCTATTTGGACCTTCCAAAATCTACATATTTGTTCTAGCCTGAATTGCCCTGCTAAGCTAGAGTCTGAAACACTGTGCTTTGGTCTGTAGCAAACAGAGAAAGATATGTCCCCAGTAAATATCTATATTTTCTTTCAAGTTTTCCCTCAATCTTGACCTGAGGTGTTCGTTTCTCAGGTGAATGTAACTGATATTTCCATTTAGGCTCTGGCTTTCCAGCTAAGACTGTCAACCAAGGTGCCAATTACTGCTACAAGTTCTACCTCTCCAATCCAGGACTCTCCGGTTCGACAACATCTGTGGTCCAGCAGGACCATGGATATTGCTGGACCAAAGAGCTCCAATCTTCTCTGGCCAGGTGTGGGGATCCCCAGTGGGGCTGGCAGTGGCTGGGGAGCCCTGACCTGGGGATTCCTGGCTGCACAGCCCCAGCAAGCAAATGATCCTCAAGTGTGATCACTCATGATAATAAACACTATGCCCAAAAGTAAGTGTTGCAGACCCGTGCACCAATGTGTTTGAAGTTTCACTGTAGCTAATTAAAAAATTTCCACGAAACTGGCACAAATCCTATAGAAATGTTATACTGTGCAGCCATAAGACCAGATCCATGACTTCTGATGTGTGACTCTCAAATCGTGATTGTAAGTGGCTAGTATCTATATATAAAATGCCCTTTGCTGAATGGAATGAGAATTGCTCAACTTTGTGTCATTTGTTTAGCAAATGGGGGGATGTTGGGGATAAGATAGGGTTCCATAAAATCATGACTGGTGTAGTGAAAGTAAATAAGGAAAAGTTATTTCCTTGCCCACATAAACACAAGATTTAGGGCTCACCAAATTAAATTAGTAAGTAGCAGGTTTCAAACAAACAAAAGGAAGTAATCCTTCTTACAGTGCAGTCAACTTGTGGAACTCCTTGCCAGAGGATATTGTGAAAGCCAGGACTTTAACAGGGTTCAAAACAGAGCTAGATAAATTCATGGAGGATAAGTCCACCAATGGCTATTAGCCAGGATGGATAGGAATGGTGTCAGAAGCTGGGAATGGGCAACAGTGGATGAATCATTTGATAATTCCCTGTTCTGTTCATTCCCTCTGGGGCACCTCACATTGGCCACCTTTGGACAACAGGACACTGGGCTAGATGGACTTTGGTTTGACCCAGTATGGCCATTCTTATATTCTTATGTCTTAAATACAATAAAACTATCCTGTTTTAATATGGTGTTTTTATCAGCAATTCTGAAATCACATTGAAAGGGTGCAATATCATTATCCCCGTTACAGAAAGGGAAGCAAAGAGAGTTGAAGTGACTTACAGCTAAGAACATTGCTCAGCTATACCTAGTCCTACTCTTCTGTCAGCTGAGTTAGCTCACGCTGCCTCCTACACTGCTAACTGCTCATACAAGTTCTTACAGCTCACATAACGAGAACCTGTACTCTGGAAATGGTTGGATGTGCGTTCTCTTCCCCTTGCTGTGGAAATGGAGTTTTGACATGGTATCTGTCTTTCCAGGTTCTTATATTGGTGTCTAGTACAGAGACAGTCGTGAAATCCCAGCTGTCATATGGTTTTACTATAGACGTTTTACTGTCCTTACAAGCAATCAGGAGATGTTTTGCGGAAACTACGGTATGAAGAAGGGAGAATCCCAGAAGTGTTCTTTGAATTTCTAAGTATTTGCGGTTGTTTTTTATTCTTTTTTTTTTTAATCCTAATTTTTCTGCTCTTCAGAGACAGTCAAATGATGGGAAAAATTAATTGACAATAATTGTTTGATGAAAAAAATGTCAAATTCTCCATGACTACTATCAGCCACACATAATTCAATCAGTCCTATTGTTCTGTCAAACTTAGATGTTTCCTTCTTCCTCTCATATTATTGTAAGCAGGGACATAGCCAAAAGCATTGGGTTTAAAGGTTCAAATTCTTCCTCCTCTTTCCCCCCCTCTCCCTGCCACACAAAAGAGTGAAGACATCCAAAATATTTTTAAAGCAAATTATAACAGAGCCAACCACAAGAATGTTCTACCATTTCACAGTGGCTTGTACCAAGATGGTCCCACTTGTTTCCCCAAGGACTCAAGCAGAAAAGTCTCAGTGCATGCTGGAGTTAGACTTCTGCCCTTTTCTGGCCCAGGAATCTTGTTCTTTATTTATGACCATCCTCATTCTGCCACTGACGCCTCCTACATAATAAATAGTGTGCTTGAGGGGACTTATTCCCCTTGATTGCAACGGATTTTGGATCAGGCCCAAGGCTAGCTGCGCTTGACTAAGGATATTCCTTTGAAATTCTGACATTTAAACTATGACTGGCAATCTAAGTCACATAATATTGTCTCTGTCCCTAAATGCCATCTCAGTATAGCCATGAGAACACTGTGGTATTTGTTATTTGCTTTGAATAGCTTGCCTTTCTGTAAATTGTGGTTTTCAGAACCTCTCTGGCTTAATAAAGGGGTAGCAGCAACATTATGAATCAATATAATTTTTCATCAGCTCAAAATGCCCCATTCTCCTTGACAAATCCCTTCATTTAACATAGGCCCATTATTATCCTACTGGAGGATCATGTATAGCTATCTATGTGGCTATAAATACATAAAATAGGTGTGAAGCCGCCTATAGTTAAGATTGCCCTGCATTTCCCATTATAAGGCTATATTTTCAGTTGCTTATATCTCTGCCAAAAGCTGGGCTGAAGTTTTCCATGCTGCATTTGTGCCTTAGGGCATAGTCTAGCAAAAATGGTTCAGCCATGTCGGAGGAGGAAGCGAGGGGGAATTATGTTACTTTGCCATGTCAAAAGGGATTGCATTGAGAAGCTCTACTCAGGTAGAAGAGGTGGGGATGGGGGTAGCCAGCCCTCAGTGCTGCCTGGACCGAGCCCCCAAAGGTCTGGAGCATGCCATGAGGGGTTCTGGTGGTGATTTAAAGGGCCCAAGGCTCTGGCTGCAGCTGCAGTAGCAACCGCACAGCAGGGAGCCCAGGGAACTTTTCAATCAATGGGCCCCAGGGCAATTGCTCTCTTTGCTTCCCCCTCTGACCGCAGGCCTGCCTGGTGCCAAGGATGTGCCTTTTCCTCTCCTGGGGAAAGCCTGCCCATGTTTGGCCAAGTTATAAGCCTTTGAGAAATACAATTTAAATACACAATCTTCACTGCACAATTGCCAACTTCTGCAAGACACAAGGCAGGCAGGGATCCTTCAGGCAGCTTCCTTCACGATCCAGTCATTCTCATAGCCTGGTCTATCCCATGCATTGGAATGAGACAGGGAGGACATCTATGGAACCAAATCATATGCAATCATGATCATATAATTACAAACGGCGTCATAATGCATGTGCTCAAGGGGGCCAGACTGACATTGCACAGACAAGCCTCATTCTTGCATTTCCTAACTTGAATGTTTGACTGTGCAATGCAACCGTAATAATGTCCTTTTCACTTTACTTTTTGTGCATTAAAATATTTCAAGTTCATTTTTTGGTTCCCACACCCCTCTCCCCACACATACACTCAATATTCTCTGCAAAAGTATAACTAGATAAAAATACATTAATCAACGGCTTATTATTCCGTGTCTAGGAAACTGGAGAGACACCACAAAGAAGGAAACAAATATAGCCTCATGAATTCAGTTGTTCAACAATCTAATATAGCTTTTACAAAGCCTCAGCGACGGATTTTTGTCTCCATGCTCTGTTGTGGTCAAGGAAGTGTGAAAAGCCACAAACAGACTACACATATCTAGGCTACAACATACAGGCTTAGTGGCTGTAATAGAACACTCCCACACTTCAGGATTCTTAGCTTGCACTCATTGAGATACATACTAATATAAAGATTGGGGTTTCTGATTTTTTTATGCTCCATCCATTATACATACATGAACTGGAACGTATGTGTGAGTGAGAGAGAGAAAGAACAACATGATGTATCTATTTGGCACAGCTTTTCTATAATAAAACCAATAGAGGGAAAAAAGGAAAACAAGGAAAATTAAAAACCTTCTATTCCTGAAAACTAAAAGACCAGAAAAACAGGGAGCATTTATGGGCCATCACCCTATTTTAATTTGGATACTTTTGAAACTTTTCAGATAACATTTTGGGGAGCATGGAATGAACACCGAGAGGGACTGGATGGGAGGTGTTCATTTTAAATTTTACTGAGATGGATTCCTCATTTCTTATGTATTAACATGGGAACAAGTTAACTTTCAGTTAATTTTGAAGGATAAAGATGAAAGTTATTTTGGGAGCCATTTTGAGACTGTCCAATTATTAAAATTTTCTGGGAAGCAAGGTGATCTAAAAGTACTACAGTGATAAGTGGGAAAAGAGTACAGCACTGGTTCACACGCCATTGAATATTTACTCACTGAGCTGACTGATGACCACTCTGAGATAATGATCCCACAAGAAAAGGATCTGGAACTGTGTTCTCCGCAGAGGGCTGAACGAGTGGAACTCACTGCTGAAGGAGATCAGACTCTCCATAAAACCATCAAATCAAAATGCAAAATCCACTCCTTTAGATCTGCATTCCCAGCACAAATCTATCATTGACAATGGAAATTCAAACCTTAATTTGAGAGGTAAAATGTGATGAGTTGCACAGCCCCTGGTGTACATAATTTAGAATTTGTAATGGTCTAAGATATTGCGCGCGCGCACACACACACACACACACACACACACACAGAGTAACAATAAACATTAAAAATAACATTACTAAAGTTGGAAAGTCAAGTACTCATGTTTAGAAATGCCCATGGAACCTTTATTTGTCCCCTTTCAGTGTATGAATCATGATACTTTTAATTACATGATCCCATGCTTTTTTCCACAGGAAACCTACCTCATTCCGTGCACACTTAATGAAAAGCTATTCCATATTTTGTTGGGTTTTTTTATCTTGTTGTTTAATGTGCATAGTAAATAAAACCTGGGGTTTGTCATGGATCCAAAGGGTCTGGTCTATGCCCCAGCTTGTAACCAGTCCTTTGGGAGTGACCCCAGTGCTGTGGCAGGCTACAAGAACCCACACAATTCCACAGGGGACGATCTATAGCCTCCAGGACTCTCAAATTGGGCCATCAGGACCCATCCATCCTGGTCTCCCTCGGGGCTCCCTATACTGAATTTAGCTGACCCAGACTCTTGTGGGAGACTTGTACTGTACCCCTCAGGGTTTCAAGCTGTCAGTGAGTCTCTGAAGTGACACTAGAGAGCCTTTTCAAAGCAAGACAACCATGTATTAGTCTCCTGGCACACAGACTCTGAAAATCGTTGGGTTAGCATAGAGAGCCAAAGATTAAGAGAGAGTTTAGACAGGCCAGCACCAAGCCAGGACTACCTGGAGAAGCCATGTTGGTACTCTCTGTCTTTGGACCTTTGTCTATATGTACAGGTCCGTGTGCCCGTGTCTCTGGTGCTTGACCCTGCCATGAATGTAGGGACTGGACCGGATGACCTCTCGAGGTTACTTCCAGTTCTATGATTCTGAGAGTTCAGGGGTTTTTTTAAACATCTGACACCACTTGTCTTCGTTCTCTGGACCCAGCCATGTTATGTTCATGTGTCCAGCTGCCTCTGCAACTAGGTTTTAATTTTTGGTCATCAGGGTTCCCATTGTCTCTGTAAAGTCTTCTATTTAAGCATCAAATGGTTAATTTCAGACAGAGAGCCCTACTGTTTCTATTTCTCAAATATACAGACGAATGTCTCATCTTAGAGAGAAAATCAGTTATTCCCTCCCAGTGGGTAGTGGTTGTAAAGGTGTTAAGTACAGAGTCACACAGCTAGCTCATAAAATTACAGAAAATCCCCCCATGCATCACAAGGTGACTCAATTCAAACCCTGCTCTGCAGACAGAAATTATTAAGTTCCTTGTAAGCTTTTTTGTGATGCTCATAACTATTAATAGCTGAGTCCAAATGGTTAAAGTTTCAGTCCTAACAATTCAATTTTGGCAAAGTTGCAAACAATTGAAAACAAGATCTTATAATGGGAAATGTCAACCAATCTTAATACAAGATCGTGCCAATAGTCCCACCTATAATTAAAGCTGATGAATGCTTTCTGACCTAGATAGGCAGACAGACAGACACCTTTCGTTTCTGTAGTTCTACACTTCATGAAGGTCCAAGCCTTTAGACTTGTCTGTTCCTTTACTTCATGTGTATGTCTGAGGGCAGAGTTCAATTTCTTGTGAGGTTGAAAAATAACAGAAAAACATTTTATACTAAAATTAGAAAATTCAGAGTCAGCGCTCTTTCACTTACGTCAAAGCCTGTGTAAACAGGGGCATATGTTACTCTATGGTACACTTCCTAATGTGTTTTTTTTTCAGCAGAGGAATTATCATTTGAGTCACTTGTGGTAGAAAAGATTATTTTCAAAAGGCACAGTGAGTAAGTTCAGTAAGGTACAAGGAAGTGGGTATTGTCATCCGCTAACTGGCATATTAGGCTTTGAAATTAGAAGACCCCATGGTGTTCGCCACACCACCAAGGCCAATTTCTAAGCAGTAATGTTTTCCTCCAAATGCTATTACACAAACCACTATAATCATGTGCTAGCACACTAGCTTTGAAGGGATTTTTTTTCACCCCATTGTCTAGGGTTTTATCGGAAGAGGACGATGGAGGACTGCCTGCCAAAGCCAATTGTGAAAGTTTTAAATATCCAATTACTGTGGTACAGTATGGCTGATAGTCCAATACAACCTCAGCCTCAGCCAGACAAATTTGTTTAACCCAGTTGATTTGGTGCAGGTTATCTGATTGCACTGAGGTGTCTTTTCCTGTTGATCCCCACATCTCTCTCATCAACAATAATAGAAGTTATATAGATCTGTACCCAGAATAAAGCGGGTCCTAAAGAAAAGTGAACATCATTCCTAGTTGTGCATCATCTATTACACGATATAAAAATAGGTGACAGAAACCACAGCTGTAATATATGTATCTTCTTGTCATATCACACTATGTCCTTGTTAGTACCTTCCTTTGTAGAGAAAGATTTATGTTCAGATTTATTACAATGGAGGAATGCAAATTAAGTATTTATGCAAATTAAGATGGTCAAGTCAGTAACTTTGCAGCTTGCTTGTATGTTTTGCTATAGAAGATGTTATGAGTCAATCCTAAAAATTCACTCTAAAATGACCATCTTCAATCTGAGAAAAGCAGAGGAAAGTTTTTTAAATGAAATTCATTAGACATGGCTGTAGGTCAGAAATGTTTCTCTGAAACCCCTGACATCAGATACAAATGTGAATCAGATTGAGCTAGATCCTTATATTTCAGCCATCCCTAGATTATCCTTACCCCCCACCCCCACCCCAGACAGTAGTCAGGGCCATCTGTAGACATAAGTGGAATACACACCTGCTCAGGGTGCCACGGAATTTGGGACAATGGTGCAGCTGTGTGTTTCATGAGCAACAGCACCAGCTCTGGCAGCCAGCCCCATCCCATGCCGCCCCCCGCGTGCTGCCTATCCAGTCACGGCTCACCATCTGTTCCCCCTTCCAGGGGTGTCTGCACCTCCCACCTGCTCCTCTGCCAGCCTCCCTTCCTTCTGCAGCCCTGAAGAACAGCCCCTTCCTCCCATGGAGCAGCTGGCTTCCCTGCAGGTACAGGTGCTCGGGCTACGTAGGGCCACATAATTTGTATGGACAGCACTGATAGTAATGAAGTAGAATTAGCCCTATTGTGCAGATAAGAAACTAAGACCCAGAGCAATTAAAATCAATTTCCCATGGACTGACAAGAAGACTGAAGCAAAGTCAGAAATTCAACCCATATATCCTCAGTGCCAATCCAGTGCCTTGTCCACATGACCATCTATCCTGTTAGATCAGAGTCAGCAGAATTTATCCCGCTGTACCTTGTCTACATAAGTGCACACAAGACTAAATTTTTTTTAAAGAATTGGAAAGGGCCAAGTTGTGGAACTTCTCAACTCAGTTCCTGTTGCTTTCTATTCATTTTATTTCAGATGAGCTACTTAGGAAGCCAGGTGGACTCCTCATCAGCCATTTGCCAACTGGATCAATAACTTGGAAATAAGAAATTAGATGCCTGATTTATATTATTAGCAGCCATTCTTAGATGCTCACGTAGCTGAGAGAGCAGTTTATTTGTCATGGAGCACCTTCTGCTTATCACCATTTTGGACACGTAGTGAAAGACTCATCGCTACAGTCAGATCACCTCCCATGGTGTTAGTGTCCCATACAGATGTATCTCATACATCTCTTGTCATCAGCCTGCCATCTTTTGCCCCTACAGGGCTCCTCTTGCATTCCACTCTTCTGTGAGAGCGGTGAGTACAGGGGTTACCCTGGGGAGTCCCTCAGCCAAATTAGAACAGGATGAAGTTTCCTAAGGACAAATGCAAAGTACTCCACTTAGAAAGGAACAATCAGTTTCACACATACAGAATGGGAAGCGTCTGTCTAGGAAGGAGTACTGCTGAAAGGGATCTAGGGGTCCCAGTGGATGGCAAGTCAAACATGAGTTGCGGGACGCTGTTGCAAAAAAAGCAAACATGATTCTGGGATGCATTAACAGGAGTGTTGTGAGCAAGACACCAGAAGTCATTTTTCCACTCTACTCTGCACTGATTAAGCCTCAGTTGGAGTATTGCATCCAGTTCTGGGCACCACATTTCTAGAAAGATGTGGAGAAATTGGAGAAGGTCCAGAGAAGAGCAACAAAAATGGTTAAAGGTCTAGAAAACATGACCTGTGAGGGAAGACTGAAAGAATTGGACTTGTTTAATTTGGAAAAGAGAAGACTTAGAGGGGACATGATAGTGGTTTTCAAGTATCTAAAAGGATGTTACAAGGAGGAGTGAGAAAAATTGTTCTCCTTGGCCTATGAGGATAGGACAAGAAGCAATGGGCTTAAATTGCAGCAAGGGAGGTTTAGGTTGGACATTAGGAAAAGCTTCCTAACTGTCAGGGTGGTTCAACACTGGAATAAATTGCTTAGGTGGGTTGTGGAATCTCCATCTCTGGAGATATTTAAGAGCAGGTTACACAGACATCTATCAGGGATGATCTAGACAGTGCTTGGTCTGGCCGTGAGAGCAGGGGACTAGACTCGATGCCCTTTCACGGTCCATTCCAGTTCTAGTATTCTATGATTCTAGAAGCAAAATGAACACCCCAGAAACAACTTTTGCACTTTCCTAAGCTTGAACTTTTTAACCCCCCATGTCTAAGGCTGCATCTACACTACTGCAGAAAGTCAGATCAAGCTACACAGCTCCAGCTATGTGAATAACGTAGCTGATATCGACATACCTTAAGTTGAGTTACAACGGGCTCTACACTGTGGGGGAGGATGATGGGAGAAACTCTCTCCTGGACTTCCCTTACTCTTCTTGTCCTGGGTAGAGTAACAGGGTTGACAGGTTGTGGTCGATTTAGTGGATCTGAAATAGACACACTAAATCGATCACCAGTGGATCAATTTCAGAGCGTTGATCGAAGCTGTTGTGTAGATGTAGGCTAAGGGGTTGAGTCCTACAGTCTTGCTCCCTGTCTGGATCCTCACATTTACACTACCCTGAAGGTCTTCCTTGGTGGCTTGCCTTCTTTCTGGCCTACTTCATGCATCTCTTTCACCCCTACTACTCTGTCCCATCGAAGTCAGGGTGTCAAATCTCTCCTGATGCTTCTCTGCAACCCTGAGAAGGATCACAAAGTTCTTCTCTCTCTTTGCAGCTCCCTTCTAATCTGGTCTTCCTTCCTTCATAGTCACCACTCTGCTCCTTCCATAGATGGGGTGAGTCATTAATGAAACCTGGCCCACCCTCTAGGGGCCACCAGGGAACATAACTGGCCTCTCAGGTACACATTAACGCTTTTACTGCCTGGGGGTGGGGGATGCGCCACCTCCCTCCACTCAGAGATCAAGCTCAGGAGTTTTATGAGAATTGCAAACAAATATTCTCGTTAAGCTTGCTGTTCTGTGAAGAACAGTGTAGTGTACACATAGTCTAAGATCAGTTGGGTGGTAAATAGGGATGGGAAGGTTTAACGGTTAACTGGTTAACCAGTAAACCTCATCCTTAATGGATGAGGCTTGCTGGTTAAGATTAACTGGTGGAGGCTAGAGCAGCTTCCCACCAGCTGTGGGTAGGGGCTGCTCGCATGCCAGTAGCTCCATGCTGACCAACTCCTCTACAGTCCTATCAGCGCTTCTGACAGAGACTGCTCCGGTCTTCCAGCAGCCTCTGTCCACCGTGAGCCTGGGCCCCCAACAAGTGTAGGGGGGAGCACAGGCAGGGGCTGCTCAGGCCAGGCTGGAAACAAGGTGCATTTAATACAGCTAAATGTAGCAGAATGCAGGCCATGCTACAAAATGGGTGATGGTGTCCTGGAAAGCAGTAACTCTGGAAATGATTTACGAGTCACAGTGCACAAGCAACTCAACATGACATCCCAGAGGCAGAATGGGCTAATGCAATCTGCGGATGTATAAAACGGGAGTGGTGAATAGGAACTGGGGGCAATTTTCCCTTTGAATATGGCTTAGGTGAGACTAATACTAGAATACTCGGTATTTCACTGGTGTCCACATTTTAAAAAGGATGTAGAAAGATTGCAGAGTGTAGAAAAGAGTCACAGGCATGGTGTGATGGCTAAAGAATGTTTCCTATGCTTGATGTATCCCAAAATAGCTACCCTGCATCCAAGCAACACATCCAATATTTCAAAATAATTTTTAAAATAATGGACATGCTATTTCGGCATCTCTGTAAACCTCATTCCGTGAGGAAGAAGGGATGTCTTGAAATAGAGCTTTATTTCAAAATTTAGCGCCGTGTAGACGTGCCAAATTTAGAAATAGCTTATTTTGAAATAAAATCAAAATAAGATCCGCAATTTGTGTAGCACAAATTGCGGATCTTATTTTGAGTTTAGAGTGCAGTCTAGACATACCCTAAAAGAGCAGGAAAGGGCATAAACAGAGTCAATGACCAGAAGCTGGAGCTAGACAAATTCAAATTAGATTTTTTTAATAGGGAGGATGATTAACCCCTAGAACAAGCTACGAAGAGATGTGGTGCATTCTCCATCTTCTTATGTCCTCAGATTTAAAGTCGGTGTCTTTGTGGAAGAGATGCTTTAGCCTAATCACAAGTTATTGTGCTCAATACCTGGGTGATTCAGTAAAAAGGTAATGAATGGCCTTTGATATCCAGGTCACACTAAAAATGGTCTAATGGTTCCTTTGGGCCTAAAATACGATGGCTCTATAGCAATCCTAGCTGGCCATGGATTTTTTAGTATATTTTCATTCTGAGGGGCAACAGTTCAAGTCCACCTTTCTTTCCTTTTATGTGTTCTTGATGTGAAACATAAGCAAAGGTGTTGACTCTGTGGGTGCTCCAGGGCTGGAGTGCCCATGGGGAAAAATTAGTGGGTGCAGAGCACCCACCAGCATCAAGGTCTCCCCTCTACCCATCTCCCCCATGCCTTTCACATGCCAGTGGCTCCATGCTGACCAATTCCTCCACCTTCCTATCAGTGCTTCCTGAGTGCTGCAAACAGCTGATTTGCAGTGTTCAAGTTCCGGAAGGAGTGGGGATGGGCTGCATTCAGGAGAGGAGGAAGAGAAGAGAAAAGGCAGGGGTGGAGCAGAGGTGGGAAGGGAAGAGCAGGGTGGAAGTTCGGGAAAAGGGGTGAAATGGGGCTAGCTACTTGAGCTTAGGGATGTGGGGGCAAGCACCCCATTGCAAGAGGAGACATCAGCGCCTATGAAATATAGAAGGACTATGAAGTAATGATATATTTTTTTAAAGGGCTGTTCAAAAGTTTTCATGTGAAACTATTCGGAAGGGGTGCCCAACGAACTGGTAGCGTGTGTGTGGGAAAAGTGCCTGGTTTGCATTTTCAGCTGAAAAAAAATCATTTCTAGATTTTCAATTGACAGTTGAAATTTTCTGTGGAAACCTTTGTTCATTTTTTGGACAGTTTTAATTTTTCATCCACAAGCAAATGCAGATGGACAGAAATTCAAGTTAGTAGATATCAAAATGTCTCTCAGAAAAAATTGCACCTACTTGCCTGTGTAAATCAGGAATCACTACTTACAACGTCTGCCGTTTTGCAACTGAGAGGAAAATCAATCCCTTAGGTCAGAGGTGACTCATGATTTTGGGTACTCAACTGAATGGATCTTAAAGGGAATCCATTTTCAGAAAAGTGCTGGTCCTTATCTCTCAGAATGAAGTGCCTTTAATATGTTTTGCAACCAGAAAATGACCCCAAGCCAATAGTGACCTTTAAAAGTCTTGATTGTACTCTTTGGCATTATATAGCTTTTGGGTGGATTGGTGTTTCACAGAGGTTAATGTCTACAACATTCTCCTAAAATCTATTCCCTGATTTAAAAGTGTACAGTAAGCTCAACACATTTTAATTTGTGGAGACTTTATGGTGTCTTTATAATGAAATCAATACCACTCCTCCCCCCTTCTGAGCAAGTATATTGGCATTTTCAATTCCACCAAAGGGAGAACGGCAGGCCTGTGTTTATCCTTATGTGTCTGGCCTGCATCACTGACGTGACATCATTGTTCATGCCGTATTCCAACATAATTGAGCAGGTCAGTGGTTATTCCAGACTTCACCCATTCCTGAATTCCACCCTTAACCCTCCAAAATGAGTCTTTTATAGTTAAATGATTCACTTATTAGGTAAAATAAACATGAAAATAATGTCAAATTAAAATAAAACAAAGTGGTGGGGAGTTAAATTCAGACTGACACTGAGCAAACAGTCTGGCTGGTATCATTATACCCTTTTTGGAAACAAGCACGAATATTGGAGTATGGCTCCAATTAGTTCCAACCGGGAGGAACCTTAATATTACAGACTCACTGAAGCTTAACCCTCATGGAGTTGAAAGCCTTAATTTGGGGCTGAAGGGGGAGCCTGCTGCACAGCACCGCTTATAGGTCCATAGGGCACCTAGCGCCCGGGTGCTAAGGCAAAAGACAAGACACGAACAGGATCTGTGTGGAAAGCACTTAGAGGGTCATTGTCACGCAGGCTCTCAGAGAGCTAAGATGAAGAGATCTGGACTCACATGAAAGCTAGAAGAGGAAGCCAAACCCAAGCCAAGACTTTGCCAAGTCTAAGGGCTGAGCTTTGCACTCGGAGCCAAATCATAGGCTGAGCCACGGAAGCTGTCTCAACTCAAAAGAAAAATGTAGAAAGCAACGTCTGTGGCCTCAGTGAATGCTGGAGCGCGCCACCAGCATTTTCTGTGTGGCCTGCCTTCATTCGCGAACACAGTGAGAGCTTGAGCCAGAGGCTCTGCTGGAGGCTGCTTTAACCTTTCGCGGGCTTTCCTGTGTCCACCTTTTATCCCAAATCTTAGGTCATTACGAAGCGCAACACAAAATGGTAGGAAATGGAGCGCGAGATGCAGCCTCTAAGTCAGGGGGAGGAACGTTTTTCGGGTCGGGAGCCGCTGACCCACAGAAAAGTCAGTCGGGAGCCGCACACAAGTGAGAAACAAACAAAAAAACAAAACAAAACCCTCACTGAGGTGGCCCCCGACAGAAGGAGAAAGACAGAGCCTAGGGAGTCCTGGGCTAGTAGATTTTGTGTGCTTCAGTCCCACAGTGGGACGGGGGAGAGGCTCAAGTGCCAGAACAAACTCCCCAAAGCTCGAGCATGGAGCCCTGAGTCTCAGGGGCCGGATCCTGGCAAGCCGGGGGCTACATCCAGTCCCCGGGTCTTAGATTCCTCACCCCTACTCCAAGCTCTGCAAAAAGTAACTTCCCACTCAGCACAGCTCTGGCTGGCTAGGCCAGAAGGAAGCCACCTTCCCTTTTGACTCCCTTGGTAGCCTTTTGCATACAAGAGTCTACACCCAAGTTTCAGCTGCAAAGTCATGCAAGAGAAACTTAGTGGCACATACAGGGAATCCAGCCCCTGGCATGAAAACTGGGCTGTTCCACTCCAGTGTCTGTCTGCCTGTCATCAGTGAAACTCCTGGTCATTCCTCCCCCACAGAGCTCCTGGAAGAGGAGGGAAAAGTGCATTCCACCCAAGGCAAGCATAGGAGAGCTCAGCTAGGAGGCATTGCTTTGCCTCACTTGGCCAAGCTGCTGTCTTTACAACATGGAGTTGGCACTGCAGTAAAACACACGATGTACGTACAGTACGGGATATATCTCTTCCAGGCTAGCTGTTGGCAGGCACAACCAGCCATCCAGAGCTCTGGTGATCCTCACCGGCCCTGTAACAAGCAGTGACATTATAATATTCTGACTGAACAGAACCTACCAGCAGCCATCTCAGCTATTAAATATGATCAGTGAACCCCCAACAACAGATCATAGATCAGCCTCTCTCAGCCCTTGATTTTTGCATGCAGAGAGTCAACAAGACTGCATGGATTTCATTTCAAAGACATGGCTTTTTGTTTACTTTGTTGAGAAAATATGCACATGAAATACTTTCCCCCTCTAAACCCTGAAAAAAACCAAAATGGGCCATATTGTGCCCTGTGTGGCACCCATGTTGCTTCCCTGAATTAAGTAGATTTACGCTGTTGTGTGACAGAAAGCAGATTCCAGCCCATTAGCTGTTACACCTTAATCTTCCAACCCCGCAAGGGGATTAGGCATACACCTTAAAATGCCTCCCAGCCAACTGACAATCACACACATATTTTTAATTATCAAAATGTTGACTTAGAAAATTGGGCAGCAGCTATTTCTTTAAAATCAAAGTTGATATCTCCATCTCTGCCAAGTGAGAGTGATCCAATGAAAACTTGGCATAATCAACTAGTACAAATATTTCCAGGAATTCATTACATTCATTAAAACAACCCTTCTTCCAAAAGGCCTGTATAAAGTCAGTCCTCTCCTCAAGGTAATGTTAACAATAGAGGTGAGATAAAAGAAAAACCAACGCATTCTGAATAAAAATTGTGGAATTCCTGACAAGCCGTTTGCTATCTCCAATGCTCAGTTGCTTCTCTAATGTTCCCTCCCAGTCCCCTATCTGTACTCTGCCTATTTAAATTGAAAGCTGTCTGAGTAGGTTCTTTACCTTCCTTCTTTTCTACAAGCCCATAGCTCACTGTTATGCTGCAGGAGTCGCTCCACAGTCTCTACTATCACGAAGTAAAAGGATTCTTATAGCCAGCTCCATCTTCCCAGCATGCCTTGCTGTGAAGACCTAGGGCTACATATTACCCTGCTGGCTGAAAGACAGGGGAACTTGATCCACCCATATTTCAAAGCATCATTCCTTCACCCTGAGCAGTGCCAGCAGCTCCAAAATCACAAACTGACATCAGGTCCCTTCTCCCAGTAGTCCTCTCCTCTGTCCCCCAGGTCTGTCGTTAAGATGCTAAACTGAAATGGAGCTCCATTATGAGTATGTCTACACTGTATCTGGGAGCAAGCCTCCCAATCCGGTTTGACAGACTAGTGTCAGTAGGGCTCATGCTAATGTAACCTGCAGACCTACTAGGTGTTGTGTGCTGTCCCATGCAGTGGCACTGAGACCGCTTACACAGAGAGAGAGAATGAGTTTTCTCTACAGCCTTAGTTGGGGGCCCAGCTGGCTTTTAGTTCAAGATGTAGAGGCTCATGCACTTAGCTGCAGAGGTCCCAGGTTTGGTTCTGCCTGTCAGAGTTACATGAATTCACTAAAAAAAAAGGCTTGTGGATGCTGTGACTCTGGCTGAAGCTTGACCATTCACACCTGAACTTGGGTGGGTTTCAGAGGTTGTGCTCCAGACAGAGTTGCAACATCAAAGGAAGATCTACACAGCTCTTTTGAACACACAGGGACCTGGGCTAGGAGGCTGCTTCTCAGATGCAGAACAGACATACCTCACGGCCCTGACATTTTCTCTCCCTAGTCGTAAAGTATCAATATAAGAACAGACAATTTTAAAAAATCACAACCATTACTGCTCCACTGAAATATTTCTGCTCGTAATAAGGCATTGGAAAACGTACCAATGAAAGCCAGGAGCGTCCATTTGATAAAATAGGGCAATGAGAAGCAGGAAGACAAATGTTCATCAATGTATCCCTCCCTGGCGTGTCACAGCTCAACCTTGGAGCAATCAAACAAACAGGGTGTAGCCCAAGGTCCAGTGTGTTTCAGCAGCAGCCCTGGGAACTACAAGTTGTGGACTACAAACTGCGGCATGTTGGGAGAACTTCCTGGTTCCTGCCAGGGTGCGCCCTCTGCCCCCAGCAGGGTCTCAGCAAGGACTGTGCTAGAAGCAGCACACAGGCTGCATGCTGAGAGAAGGGGCTGCTGAACTGTTTTCCTCTTCTGTGTTTTTAGAGAATAAAGCCTGTTCTTGGTGACTTGTCAGAGTGGGTCTGGTCTGAGGTGCA
Organism: Pelodiscus sinensis; assembly: GCF_049634645.1. Taxonomy (NCBI): domain Eukaryota; kingdom Metazoa; phylum Chordata; order Testudines; family Trionychidae; genus Pelodiscus; species Pelodiscus sinensis. The sequence continues at coordinate 11,874,184 of NC_134713.1, forward strand.
CTCACACATACACAACGCAGAGCACACCAAGCAGCATCAGGCCTAGTCCCCTCCCACAGTGGTGTAAGAAGTCACAAGCTTCCCCTATGCTGAATAACCTCCCAACAGGAGGGGTTACAAAGACAAGCCCTTTTTATCTGGGGAATAGCCGTCTCACTCATTGACACAAAGCCATGGGCACTTCCAGTATTCAAACGTATTTTAGTGGATGTGTGTGTGTCGATACGTTATTTACTTTAGAGCAGGCTGCTGTTACACCAGGAGAGAGAGACAGCTGGGATGAATTACCAAGTCCCAGAACTCTTTGATTCTGCTGTTATATCTAGAACGTTAGATCCAGATCTGGCTGTTGGGTTCAGTTGGATTCATGTGGCTCCTCAGACCTAGAAGACCCGCAGTTTCTGCTTCTGGGATGAGAAGCAGAAGTTAGGCCCTGTTCTAGCCCCACCAAGCAGAGCCATCCTTAGGATTTATGGGGCCCTACTTAGCGCTATTACATTGATTCCCCTTTGCCCCACAGACACTGGTGGGGGGGGGGGGGATTTTTTTAGAGATGTGATTTTATGATCTTCAGCAACACACCAATAAAATATTTGAAAGCGCATTTTAAACTAAGGCCCTGTCGACTAACACATTAAATTCAGAAACCGACAGTATATACCTGGAGTTGGCAAATGCCTGTTAAATGAATTTATTACCACTTGAATGGATCTTTGATGTTCTACTAATAGCTCTGGCAGGCTTTTTCACTTGTAAGTTCACTAGATCCTCTCCAGAGGAAGCAAAGCCACAAAAAAGGGACAGGAAGCGGCAGGTGGGTGGACATTAAGACCCAGTGGTGCCTCAAATTTTCAGGTGCCCTACGCAGCTGTGTAGGCTGCATCTGGGTAACGATGTCCCTGCCACCAAGCCTCTCCCAGGTGTTCTCCTTCCTTCTTCATCACTGCTATATTCTAAAGTAAGGACTTGCAGGCCTGGTCCCATTGTTCAACTTTTCATCGGGTATGTCAATTAGCTTCTAGCTGCTTGAGAAGGTGACAGGTCAGCCCACTGCTTCCTGCCCAATCCTTCCCCGTTGTCCCAAACACACAGTTCAGCAGGAAGAGTCACAGCCTGTTCTCTGCTCTCAGCTCTGCCCTGTGGAACTAGAAGCCCTTTCTTAAACACGTCTATGAAAACCATTATGACAGAGGAACTGCTGGGGGCACCCAGCATTGCTGGCACCCAGCAACATGTCATATTATTCATAAATAGTATCTTCAGTGAAGCTGTAGTCATGCACAGCAGTTAGCTTGCAGAGTCTAACTCTCAGCGCCTCTCCGCCTCTTGGAGCCCTTCAGGATTGAACCCAAACATAATAAACGTTTAGGAAATGGTTAGGATCCAGGTGCAAGTATAACCCACACAACTAGTGTGGTTACTGTGTACTGCAAGTGGCACCTAGATCACTGCAACAGTTAAGATCAAGAGACCTCTACAGCAGGGGCTGGGAGCCAGCTGGCTTTTAGCTCAGCGGGTAGAGGCTCCTAGAGTCAGCTCCCGAGATCCCAGGTTTCAATCTGCCTTGGTGGTGGTTGAACAAGAACATGCTGGCTGTCCTGCCTAGTGATGCCTTTTCACTATAGAATGCGGCATAGGCTTCAGCACTCATGACAAAATGAAACAGGAAAATCCATATTGGAAAGAGCTTGACAAACTGAAGGGACTTCAGAGAGAAGCAGAAAAAAGGATTAAGGATCTGAAGGGACTGGCTGACTAGGAATGATTAGAAACACTGAATATGGTGTGTCATCTAAGGAAACACTTTCATTAGCTAGTAGCTGATTGGGAAGACTGTGGGCTGGAATCCCACAAACCATTATGTATGTTAATAAATAAACTAATCAATATACAAGAGTGACTTTTTCTCTAATTTTTAGCTGCCAGCTCATGCTGTCCTGTAGCAAAATCAGTGTGATTTCTGAGGGCAGGTCTACACTAGAGCCTGAAACTCGGCTTAAGGTACTCAACTCCAACTACGTAGAATACATAGCTGGAGTTGGCTTTCCTTAAGCTGATTTTGGTGCCATCCCCACAGTGGGAGGCTGATGGGAGCAAACACTCCCGTTGGCTTCCCTTACTCCTCCCAAGAGCAGGAGTACCGGTCACTAGCGGGGGAAACCCTCTGAGTTTGATTTAGTGAGTCTTAATTAGACTCACTAAATCAAACTCCGGAAAATTAATTGTAGCAGTGTCCATCTTTCATGGAGTGAAGGCAAGCTGTGAGTCTAAATATCTTTTCCAGCTTCATCTTTCCTGTCCAGGATTTCACTTCTTAATTATTTGTTCAGCATTCACTGTGTTTTAAGCACTGCTCAACACATGAAGGAAGACATTCTCTGCACCTGAGAGTTGAAGTTCACTAGGAAGGCAATGGGGCGACATGATACGCACCACTGGCTGCTGTTCTGTTAGGTCCCAATCCTAGGAGCCCTCTGCAGATAAACCCTTGTAGCTTCTTGCAGGATTGAGGCCATACAGCTGTTGATTTCTTTGGGTGATGACAGCTTTTACTGTCAGAATGTGTGGGCAAAAGAACTGAATGGAGGAGATATTTTAATAAGGAGGGGATGGAATGAAGAGCCTGCTGAATGAATGAAGAGAGTCTAGTGCATCAGGATAAAAAAGGCATTCCTGATACAAGAAGCAGGTTTAAAACAAATAAAAGGAATTTCTTCACATAGCACACAGTCAACCTGTGGAACTCCTTGCCTGAGGAGGCTGTGAAGACTAGGACTATAACAGGTTTTAAAAGAGAACTAGATAAATTCATAGAAGTTAAGTCCATTTATGGCTATTAGCCAGGATGGCTAATGAATGGTGTCCCCAGCCTCTGTTTGTCAGAGGGTGGAGATGGATGGCAGGAGAGAGATTGCTTGATCGTTACCTGTTCGGTCCATTCCCTCTGGGGCACCTGGTATTGGCCACTGTCGGCAGACAGGATACTGGGCTGGATGAACCTTTGGTCTGACCCAGTATGGCCATTCTTATGCTCTTATGTTCTTAAACAGAATGGAAAAGGGTATGAAGCCTAAAGTGGGAGCAGGAAACATTCCTACCATTATCTGGGTCCCTAAAAAATGGAGCCAAATAAAGGTGAAAGGTCGTGTTTTCCACGCTGAACAGTATTTCTAGTTTTCTAATGGAAATGCTGATTAAAAAAGCAAATGCGTTTTTTCATGCAAAATTTAGAAATCTCACAAATATGACATGAAAAATGTATCGTATCCCTTGTGCTACAGCGTGAGGTGCCATTAAAAAAAAGCGTCTCTGAACTAGGACCTCCGCTGGCTTTTCAGAGCTGTCACAAGCATGTGCCCGGGATCCTTCTTACAGCATATCCCCCAGAATGAAACTAAGAGACTGTGTTGAAAAGCAAGGGAATGTCTTCAGAAGCTTGGTGTACCGCAAACTGATGAGTATAAGCCACTCTCTTTCTCCTAGCCACTTAGACATCTCCCCACTGCCCTTACACACACAATAGACTCTCTCTCTCTCTCTCCCCCTAAACCAACATCGGCAAGGGGACAATGGCTTGCGAGTCGGCTGGAGAAGGAGACATACAATTAGCAATGAAATAAAAAACAGCTGGTGAAATATAATCGCTGCTATTCCGAGCCCATGAACCTGAAAAGATACTGTTTATTTTATAAGACAAACAAAATTTTCCTGCTGTTTGATCTAAAAGAGCATCTACCATTGGGAGCTGTCCGTTCTCATTTAGTCACTCCAGGGCCTCCGCGGGCTGTGCAGGAGCTATAAACAAAGCACTGAACGTATCACTTTCCATGATAATTTGACAGTAAACAGTGCTAATTTGACTTTGCAGCTGTTTATTGATCCCAAAAATCACAGTTCAATAAAGAGAACAGTAGCCAGTGTATTGGGACTGCAATTTATAGCACACAAGCTCACCACAATCTCTCATTGTAAAGAAGATGGTAGGAGATACTAGGATTTGTGGCATTTTCCCTGAGCCAGGGTAAAGGGTGGAAATATGTTATTTAAAGTCTAAAATGAAGATTTATCTTGTAGACCTCTTAAGGTCCGATTTCCAACATCATTCTACATAAGCAGTCTTCAATAGCCGATGAAGGCATAACAAAAGTCAATGTCTACAAGAGAAAGCTAGACACATTCAAATGAAAATAAGGAGCACATTTTATCAGTAAGGGTAATTAACCATTGAAACAGCTTACCAAGGGATGTGGTGGATTCTCCATTGTGCAAAGTCCTTCAATCAAGACTGAATGTCTTTCCAAAAGGTGTGCTCTAGCACAGCCAGAAGTTATTCAGACTATCAAACTATATTAGAGGTTGGCAAGTTCATCTGCAGTTAGAATACATAGTATGGTCTTGTGTCTCTGCAAGTAAATCAAAACAAAACCATATTACTAGTAGATGATAATATTGGACAGTGATCAGTGACATAGTCCTCTATAGGGGAATTTCAGAAAAGTTCATCTTTAACTTCCTGTATTCTAGGTTGGAGCAACTTCATTCTGCTGAGTTAAATTCCCCCTGCAGCTGAACTGAGCAATTAGATACTCCAGTCTTAATTTCTGTCTTATCCTGTGCAGCATTGTTACTGATCATTTTAATCAGGTGCTGCATTCCATCCCAGGGTGGCTAGATTTCAGAAATGCATGAAGTGACTCCTATACACATGTACGGGGTATAGAGAGACATGATTAGAAAGCCTTCTGGCTGGGAGATGCTATGTAAACATAAAGCACTGGCATGAGCTGGATGAGTAAAGCACAACAGAAGGGGGGAATTGGGGATCTCCAGGACTCTGAATTCTGTGGCTTTTTTATTAAGTTCCCTGTAGAATTCTAAAGATTTTCGTTTGTGTGAAGCCTCCCAGGACAGCATAAGTCTAAGGCCCAAGAAAGTGAAAAAAACATAGTGTGGAAACCACTTGCAACAGATCTATCCCTGAGCCCCAGAGAAAACAACTAAGAATGTAACAAAAGAGATCAAAGGTAAAAGAGGCTGCCAGTCTGTATTTATCCTCTACTCCCTCTATACTGCTCACTGACATTTTTCATATTTTCATTTCTTTTTTAAAAACAATAGTTTAGACAAATGTGTCTAGACCGACGGTGGAGCAAATGTGACATCAATTATGGATTCCTTCACAGTAGCTCTGTTTACATGGGCAATTATCAATTCACAGAACTATAAGAATTGCCATATTCAGTGAAAACAGTTGCTCATCTAATCTAGCATCCTGTCTGTGACAATGTCCAGCACCAGAAGCTTCAAAGGAATGTGCATTTACCCTAAAGTGGGCAACTGTAGGATAAACTACCCATAGGGGATGTTTCCTCTTATCTCCTGCCCCATCCTCTCCCAGTGCTGCTAACTGTTCTCCACAGAGTATTGGACAGAAAAAGGGGCCTCAACCTTTGTTAAACACAAGGTCAGCGGAGATGATCTAATGGTTGGTCTGCCCTTAAAATCTATGAATTTCACTAACTACTAGCATTAGAGAGATTATTGGAGGGCCACTGGATAACTTCATATTCCAAGGTAAGAAATAAGCAGAGAGGAGAACTGAAGGAAAACATTCTGTAGTGCAGGGAGAATGTTACTTTCTGTACAAATATACAGGTAATCAGCCTTAATCAGCCTTAAACCTTAGACCTCATACACCAAGTCTTCATAGAGTCATAGTGTACATCCACACAGCAGCATTATTTCAGAATGAGTGACATTATTTTGAAATAACATCAAGCTGGAAGACTTCTTACTGCGAATCCTATGAGCCTCATTTCCCGAGGAGTAAAGGAAGTCGAAGGAAGAGTGCTCTTCCTTCGACTTCCTGCTGTGTAGGTAGCTCAAAAGCCAAATTAAGCTATTTTAACCTCAGCTACACAACTGACCTAGCTGAAGTTGCATATCTTAATTTGACTTTTGCCCTGTAGTGTAAACATACCTATAGAAATATAGGCTTGAAAGGGACCTCAAGAGGTCAGTATATTTTATCTATATAGCCTGTGTTATACATTCCTGGATGGTTTTGTCTGCTTCTGCACTACATTATAGGCGCCTTTAGCAAGAAAAACATTTTTTTTAAATCTTTGAGCCCATTGCTGGCTCTCAAGAAAGCCACAGTAATGATGCATGGTTTGTCTCACAAGTGGTAGGTTTTTTATATAACTCATAAGAAACTCAGCCATTTATTGGCTAGTATATATAAAACATCTCTTCTTTAATTAATTAAAAATATTTCTGACTGGCAGAAGATCTGAGGACTGAAAGCTTCTGTCTAGCCACAAAACTAGTACGACAGTCAACCTACCCTTACCCTGACTTACCCATTTGCCTCAATTCTCTTTTGGGCTAAGAGGACATATCTTCATTTGATCTATTCCCCCTCTGCTAAATTCAACAACTAATTTGTAGTGATGATTGTATGGCCTAGAGCTGTCTTGAGGCACACAGTGTTGCATTTGTTACAAACAGAACGTCAATCTCTAACTACAGCACAACAAAAGGTAAGACACAGAAAGCAATGAACCAAAATGGTGGCAGAAGTCAGTTCCTAACTCCCCGGGTAACTACTCCCTATAGCAATTGGGCTAAGAATGAAAGAAGTGAGTAAAGCCCCTTCCCTTTTATAAATTGTACTATCCCAGAATTCTCTCTTACAAATTGCCTCGGACTGAAACGCCACTGTTTGACTCCTGGTGTAGTCATTTACTCCCGTGCTGAGATGGTGGTACCCCTTTCTAAGGGGGTCTTACACTCACTTTTCACAGATGTTCTAAATCAAGCCTGGGACCAGGGACCAGACAATCACTCTCCGTAGGGCCTATTTTCAAGGGCTTAGCTTTCAAGTTAGAACATCATTACTCCTATCAACCCCTTCCCGCAGCCTGGAAAAAAAATTCCCTTTTAACTCAAGCCTCTCTAAGTGCATTTCCCTTGAAGAGGCAGGAAGCTGCCACTGAAGGAATTGCTCTCAGCACCTGCTGCTCTATTCAGTTGTATGAGTCCTCCCAATGTGACACTGTGGCCAAAAGAACTAGTGTGACACTGGGATGCACAAATTGGGGAATCTGGAGTAAGAAGAGAGATTATTTTACCTCCATATTTGGCACTGGAGCAACCACTTTGGAATACTGTGTCCAGTTCTGGTGTCCACAATTTAAGAAAGATGCGGAGGAATTGGAGAGGATTCCAAGAAAAGCCACAAGAATGATTACAGGAATAGAAACCTTCCTTAAAAAGGAGCGCCATCCATTTAGCTTAACAAAGGGAAGATTATGGGATGACTTGAGTACGGTCTGTAAGGGCATGTCTACACTAGGCAATTCTTTCAAAATAACTAAATTCAAAATAATAAAACTGAAATAGCATGTCCCCACTAAGGGGGAACATCGAAATTAGTCATTATTTTGAAATAACTTAGTTCGCGTCTACACAGCAGGCAATTATTTCAATATAATGTCGAAATACTACCAAGCTGAAGGTCTTCTTACTGTGAATCCTGTACCCCTCATTGTATGCAATAAGGGTATGTCTACACTTGCACCCTCTTTCAAGAGAGGGATTCAAATGAAGACATTTGAAATTGCAAATGAAGCCGGGATTTAAATATCCCATGCTTCATTTGCATGTTTGCATAATGGCGCTATTTTGAAATAGCGCTATTTTGAAATAGCAGATGCTGTAAAGACACAGCTATTTCAAGAGAAAACCCTTTTCTCGAAATAACTGATAAACCTCATTGAATGAGGAATAAGGGTTATTTCGAGAAAAGGGTTTTCTCTTGAAATAGCTGTGTCTTTACAGCATCTGCTATTTCAAAATAGCGCCATTATGCAAACATGCAAATGAAGCACGGGATATTTAAATCCTGGCATCATTTGCAATTTCAAATGTCTTCATTTGCATCCCTCTCTCGAAAGAGGGTACAAGTGTAGACATACCCTCGTGCTCTATTTCGAAATAAGTGCTGTGTAGAAACTCCCAATTTTGAAATAAGCTCTTTCAAAATAAATTAAACAATTGACATAGCTCAATTTGCGTAGTTTAGTTCAAGTTAAACTCTGCTGTGTAGACACACCCTTAGAGCCCCCAGGAAACACTAGAGAATGATTACTTCAAATTACTTCAAATCACTACTGCTATTTCAAAATAACTATTTCAAAATAAGAGTTAGTCCCTAAAGAAAGCAGGAGTACAGATTTCAAAATAACTGGCTTGATAATGTGGACGCTCTGCTTATTATTTCGAAATAACTCCCTAGTATAGAGTAGGATTAAGTAACTACATAGGGAACAAATATTTTACAATGGGTTCTTCAATCTATCGGACAAAAGCATAATATGATTACAGTGGCCAGGATTTGAAACTAGACAAATTCAGACTGGAAATAAGACATACATTGGGCAGTAAGGGTATGTCTACACAGCAGCGTTATTTCAGAATAACTGACGTTATTCCAAAATAATACAGTTCACATCTACACAGCCTTTATTTCGAAATACTGTTGAGCTGGAGGACTTCTTACTCGACTCATGGTAACCCTCATTTTATGAGTAAGGGAAGTCAAAGAAAGAGTGTTCTTCCTTTGACTTCCTGCTGTGTAGACAGTGCGAAAAGATGAATTAAGCTATTTCGACTTCAGCTATGCAATTGAGGTAGCTGAAGCTGCATAGCTTAATTCAGTTTTAGGCCAGCTGTGTAGATGTACCCTGAGAGTAATTAACCATTGGAACAATTACCAGGTCATGGTAGATTTTCCATCACTGACCATTTTTAGATCAACACTGGATGCTTTTCTAAAAGATCTGCTCTAGGAATTATTGGAGGGAATTTCTATGACCGGTGTTATTCAGGACATTGGACTAAATGATCCAGTAGTCCCTTCTGGCCTTGGACTCAATGGAGACCATGATGGAGAGAGACACCTTTACTTGTCTACCAAAGGTTGGAAAGCACCCAAAACCATACGGAGACAGAAGATTTTTACACATACGTGAAATAGAGGCGATCTAACACAGAAATGTTTTCTACCTCCTCCCAGGCTAGCAAGGTCCTAACTTCCAAACAAGCTGTGAGAGGAGTGGCTAGCTCACCCTCATAAGACCAATAAGAAACACACTATTTCCTTCACACAAAGGGTAATGGGCAAGGCTACATCGTGCCAACCTAGTACAGGCTGGATTTGAAAGGAAAGTCCTCTCCCAGACACATTATGCGTAGTACATTATGCAGAGGAGTGGAGACATTGAAAACACTCAGACTTCTTTTAGAGGCTCCACCGTGTACTAGCTGTTAACAGCAGTTTATTTCACATCATCTGAATGAATAACCGTCAGTCTATGCTGAATTCCACTCATTACAGAGCTGGGTTGGAATTAGAACTAATGATGCAGGAGGGAAAGGCTTTCAATGTCATTATATCCCCGTTGAGACATCCACTTCCATGCATCTCCTCTCTCTGGTACAGTGTTAGTCCTCAATGTGCACTAATATCCAAGGGAAAAGGCTTAATTTTCCTCCTCAAGAGAATGAATCTAGAATAATGTCAGCATCAGAGCTGGTGAAAATGTTCCACATTTGGGGAGGGGAGAAAGATCAATTTTTCACTAACACTTTTGCAAAAATTGTCCATCCTTTTTGATCACATCTCGTGCACATCCGTAACTGGAACTGCAATGGACATTCTAAAGCAACATGATACATTCTTCTATGTCTGAGCTATTCACAGGTATACCAGGTCAAAGAAAGGTCTGATGTTTAAGCAATTTAATGAAAGGGGAGCATCTTAAATGTGGGTGCTCTGACATTGGTTTAGTTTGGCCTCAAGCTAAACCAATTTTAACTGGGTTTAAACCAATGTAAGTCTGTCCATGCATGAAGTTGCATCAATGAAACTAAATAGGTCCAAATTATGTGTTTTGACAAGCTCTTAGCCTAGCCATAGGTCATACCACTGATTATTTTTTTAACTCTTTCTATGTATGCTGTGTGCCTCTGAAGAATCTCAGTGCATAAAGAGAGGCAGCATTGTCCAGTGGCAAGACCACTAGTCAGGGATCAGGGGGTTGATTCCTTGCATTACTGAACTTTTGTGACCCAACCTCCTTCTCAGCTCAGTTTACTTTGCTTTCCAATAGGGATACAGATACCTCCCTTTTAAAATGTTTAAGATTGATGGATAAAAAGTGTTTAAGGGCATTAAATATTACTTTACAGGGTGTCTAGAGATTATAAAACAAAAATAATATAACTAATATAGGTAAATATCTGGTTAGTTTCAATGTTTAGGAATGCCAAAGTGAGAGAAAAGTTAAGTCCATGGGCCATTCCTTGGTTGGATTCTGATGGAATACCTAGCAAAGGAAACCCCCTCCCTTTCCCCTTGGATTTTGAATCATCTCATCTCCTAGTTTTCATATTTTTGTGTTCAGTTTCCTGTGTTTTATTTCCCCCCCATTGAATAAAGTACATGTGAGGGTTTTTTTCCTGTCCTGTTAACACCTTTTGATTGAATTGGTAGTTTGTCATGGAATCCCGAAACAAGAAACCTAAAGATGCGACAATTCTTTATCTGAAAAGAAACAGCTACAAAACAATTGCAAAGAAGAATATTCATTCCCCCTTTCTTTTCTTAGAATGTTGGAAGAGAAAACAATCCCTTAAAACAATGAGGAGGTACCCCCTCAGAATAGATATCCTGCAACGTATTGGATTCTTAACACAGGCTGGTTGGAGGCTGTCATAAGGAATTAAATGTTCCCCGTGTGCAAAGATTTTGAACATCCACTGCCAAATATTAGGAGTTACTATTAATAATAAACTTTTTGTGCTGCTCCTTCTCTAATATGTGATGATGTTCCCAATACAAAAAGGGCTCATCGTGTCAGGAGCAACACATGTACATGATTTTCATGTTCATGAAATATGTATGTCTTCCCTGTCAAAGCACAGAACAGGAAACAGGGCAGAAGAGAAGAGACGGGAATATTTTAAAGGCAGCAAAAGCAAAGAGGAAAGGAGACACACAAAAAGAAGAAGAGACCAATTTTAAAAGGGTAGAATGATACGTCCTGATTCAGCAAAGTCCATAACTTTTAACATGTGAGTACTTCCATTGACTCAGTGGTATTATTTACAGGCCAGATTTAAAGCCCATTGAAGTCAATAGAGGCTCTTTTCATGGACTTGGATCAAGTCTTTAGGGGCAGATTTTTAAAGAAAGTTCGTTCCTGAAACAGCAGATAGGCACCTAGTGGGATTTTTAGAACAGATTAGGCGCCTAACTCCCATGAGGTTAAACACCTTCAAATATCTGGGGCTAGATTCACAAAGGCACATAGACATTGCAATGCTCTGGGTTACAATACTTAACTCTTAGGTGCTTGGCTGCCTACTGGAATTTTCAGCTCTCAGTTAGAGGCCCAGGATCCCTATGGGATGCACGAGAAGAGTTAAGTGGCACAGAAAGGGATTTTCAGGATCCAGCCAACTGAGCAGGGATCTGTCTGAGCCAGCCAAGAGTGAAATGCAGGGTAAAGGAGTGGGACTTTGTCACCCTCCCTCACATTAACCTGGACTTCTAGATGTCTCAATAACAGGCTGGAGGAAGGAGTGGACCTCCACTCAGGATGCAACGGTGAACCCTCTTTCTGGAACTAGATTCCTAAACCAGATCTATTGCAAAAAAAAAAAAAAAAAAAAAAAAGATACCGTAGCCCAGCGATGGGCAACCTAGGCTAGTGAGTGGGCCGCATCAGCGGATCTCCTTCATCTTAGGGGGCCACAAGATTTTCATAACCAAGACAGTCTCCTAGGACAGGGTAGATTTGCTAACTGTGCTTGAGTACCTAGAATTTGCCAGGTATGCCAACTGAACCATAGCAGCGCTTTGATTGGATGCAAAGAGAGCACACGGCTCTCACGGTCAATGTGGTGCGCAGTCAGCATGGACCTCACTTCTTGTGCTCTGGCTTTATTTGTGTGTCACTTTAGTAAAACAGGTAGGAAAAAAACCCTAGGTGGATGGAAACCAGTGGAATCTGGCAGCTCGGCTCGTGGGCAATAGTAAACAAAATGTCTCATAAGCAGAAACCTCAATGGGCCGCATGTGGTCTCTGGCCGCAGGTTGCCCACCTCTGCTAGAGCCTAATGGTTGGCCTACTAGTATTCTGGGGTGGGTGTCTCTCCATCTCTCCTGCTAAAGCTGTTCTACTCTGTGTCATGTAAATATTCAGTGGATCAGAGAAAATGAGAGCTTGGCTTTATATGGAGGCTAAGGAATTCACCTGGGGTGCAGGTGCTTTCACTGCTGTGGTATTGATTATGCTGGGGTGGGCACCTCTCAGGGTTTTCTCATGAGCAAACTCTAGGTTCCATCTGGTAGGGCAACGGCTGACTTGACTTAGGAGCCTAGAAGAGGGCCCGTGGCTGAAAATCCCAAGCAGAGACAGGCATTTTCCCAAACCTGTCAGTCAGGAGCCTGGAGGACCTGATCAATGGGAGTTAGGTATCCAAATATCTTTGTGGATCTGGGCCCCAAGCCTCACAACTATCCTCTGCATTTCACTCTTGGCTAATTTAGGCAGCTCTTTGCTCTGCTTGTTGTCTTAGGAGGATCTCTTCCTTAGGACCTAACTCTCACCCTGCATTGTACAGAGAGCCTGGGTATCTACCTCTGGGCTGTGGATTCCACTACAGGGCAGGCTACTGAAGGGTTAGCCATGACCACGCTCAGCATTACAACATCTATCTACATAAGAACATAAGAACGGCTGTACTGGGTCAGACCAAAGGTCCATCTAGCCCAGTAGCCTGTCTGCCGACAGTGGCCAGCACCAGGTGCCCCAGAGAGGGTGGACTGAAGACAATGATCAAGTGATTTGTCTCCTGCCATCCCTCTCCAGCCTCTGACAAACAGAGGCCAAGGACACCATTTTATCCCCTGGCTAATAGCCTTTTATGGACCTAACCTCCATGAAATTATCTAGCTTCTCTTTAAACTCTATTATAGTCCTAGCCTTCACAGCCTCCTCTGGCAAGGAGTTCCACAGGTTGACTTCACGCTGTGTGAAAAAGAACATTCTTTTATTAGTTTTAAACCTGCTACCCATTAATTTCATTTGGTGTCCTCTAGTTCTTCTATTTAGGGAACTAATAAATAACTTTTCTTTATCGGCCCTCTCCACACCACTCATGATTTTATAAACATCTATCATATCCCCCCTCAATCTCCTCTTTTCTAAACTGAAAAGTCCCAGTCGCTTTACCCTCTCCTCTTATGGGACCCGTTCCAAACCCCTAATCATTTTAGTTGCCCTTTTCTGAACCCCTTTTTCTGAACACCTTTGTGGAGTTAGCCCCTCGCGCCCTAGTGAAAAACACAACAAAAAAACAGTTCTTCAGAAACCATCCACACCATTAACATCTCCCAAGACACTCCTCTGCTCCCTCACTTGTCTCTTCCATGCTCACTCCTAATGTGACACCCACGAGGAATGAGTCAACCAGACATTTATTTATTTTTCTAAATTTATCCTTGGGTTGTTGGGGGTTTTTTTTAGCACAGTCATGCTGTGCCCAAGTCTTTGCCGAGTAACTGGTCATTTAATTGCTTCTGTAACCTCCCTGTCCTTCCTCTCCTCAGCATTTTGCTGTCCTCTTTTGTTGAGCCATGTCTGAAATGGGGACCCAATCCTATAAACATTTATACACATGAGTAGTCCCAAGCATTGGCAGTATCTGGCCCTTACAATATAGCTCTTCAAAGCATGACTTCTTGCTTGCACTCTGAAGTGTCTAGTATATTTTGGGGGCATAAAGGAATGAACTCTACTAGGGACCAAATTCTGCTCTCCTTTAAACCAGTGCTAATCCAGATTAACTCCACTGGTGCTAATGAAAGCAGAGTTTTGCTTTGTGCCATACAACAGGGCTGTGTCTAGACTGAAAAGTTTTTCCGCAAAAACAACTGCTTTTGTGGAAAAACTTGCCAGCTGTCTACACTGGCCGCTTGAATTTCCACAAGAACACTGACGATCCCATGTAAGAAATCAGTGCTCCTTGCGGAAATACTATGCTGCTCCCGTTCAGGCAAAAGTCCTTTTGCACAAAGCTTTTGCGCAAAAGGGCCAGTGTAAACAGCTCAGATTTGTTTTGAGCAAAAAAGCCCCGATCGCGAAAATGGCAATCGGGGCTTTTTTGCGGAAAAGCGTATGTAGATTGGCATGGACGCTTTTCCGCAAAAAGTGCTTTTGCAGAAAAGCATGTGTGCCAATCTAGATGCCCTTTTCCACAAATGCTTTTAACAGAAAACTTTTCCGTTAAAAACATTTGTGGAAAATCATGCCAGTCTAGACGTAGCCCAGGGTTCCTGCAGGGTGCTGGCATATTAGGGCCAAGTCCAATACCATTGCACATCACTGATATACAAAATTCTGAGTCAAAGTCTGCTTTCACTTAGGCTGTGTCCAGACTCAGGGTTTTTTTCGGGAAAAGTAGCCTTTTTCCGAAAAAACTTCCCCTGCGTCCAGACTCAAGCCACGTTCTTTCGAAATTAAATCGAAAGAACGCGGCTTTTCTTTCGATGGCAGTAAACCTCATTTCATGAGGAAGAACGCCTTCTTTCGAAAGTTCCTCTTTCGAAAGAAGGCGTTCTTCAATGTAAATAGGGCTTCTTCAAAAGAGAGCATCCAGACTCACTGGATGCTTTCTTTCGAAAAAGCAAGCCGCTTTTTCGAAAGTTCAACGTGCAGTCTAGACTCTCTCTTTCGAAAGAGGTTCTTTCGAAAGTATCTTTCGAAAGAGCCTCTTTCGAAAGAGGCTTGCAGTCTAGACATAGCCTTAGAGCTTGATCCAAAGCCCAGGAAATCAACAGGAGTTTTCCCATTGAGTGGAATGGGCTATATATAAGTCCTTCAAACAGGTGCAATTTCTACTAGGCACACTGTGCTAGTAATTCCATGGGTGCATCTTGCACTCATGGGCCAACCGCTGTTCTTGGTTACACCATTGCATTTGGTGACACACTTCACTGCAGTCAACGCAGTCCTTTCATGTTTGTATCTGAGCAGAGTTTGGCGCTCTGACTTCGGAGAGGTTCAACGGATGTGACTGCAAGGCAGCATTTGGAGCTGGGCCCTGCAAAATACTGACCATTCTACCCCTGACCACATAAAGTATTTAAGCCCAGACTTAACCTTACACTTAAACACATAGGCTACGTCTAGTCTGGCATGATTTTCCGGAAATGCTTTTAATGGAAAAGTTTTCCGTTAAAAGCATTTGCAGAAAAGAGCATCTAGATTGGCATGGCCGCTTTTCCGCAAAAGCACTTTTTGCGCAAAAGCGTCCATGGCCAATCTAGATGCGCTTTTCTGCAAAAAAGCCCCTATTGCCATTTTCGCGATCAGGGCTTTTTTGCGCAAAACAAATCTGAGCTGTCTACACTGGCCCTTTTGCGCAAAAGTTTTGCGCAAAAGGACTTTTGCCTGAACAGGAGCAGCATAGTATTTCCGCAAGAAGCACTGATTTCTTACAGTAGGAAGTCAGTGCTTTTGCAGAAATTCAAGCAGACAGTGTAGACAGCTGGCAAGTTTTTCCAGAAAAGTGGCTGATTTTCTGGAAAAGCTGGCCAGTCTAGACACAGCCATGCGGTGTGTTTAGACTACTGGGTTTTGTCAAGAAAAGTGGACTTTTGTCGACAAAACTATACCTGCGTCTACACTACCGCCGAGTTCTGTTGACATAATGTCGACAGAACTCGGTAGTTTTGTCGATGGCAGTAAACCTCATTCTACAAGGAATAATGCCTTTTGTCGACAGAGTTCTGTCGACAGAAGGCGTTATTGCATCTACACTGTCCTTTGCGTCTACACTCTCATGTCGACAAAGCGGCCTGCTTTTTCGACAGAACTGGATGTAGTCTAGATGCTCTTTATCGACAGAAGCTTTGTCGACAGTATCTGTTGACAAAGCCTCTGTTGACAGAAGCCTATAGTCTAGACGTACCCTATATATACTTTAGGCTTCAATGGGAGTATACTGGAAGCTACATGCATACTTATGTGCTTTGCTAGATCAAATCATGGTCCTTGGCACCTTGCATAGTTGAGCCATTGTTCCTCAGTGTAGAATGCTGTACAGGATGAATCTCTCTAGTCCAGCACTCTCAGGACCTGACCGGTGCTGAACCTTGAGAATTTGCCAAACCATGAGAGGTTTGTCTAGAGGCCTTACCAACACTGCTACTGCTTACTGGGCTCTTTGATGGTATTTAGGGGTAAATTAGAGCTAAATAACAGCACAGAACACTGAGAGCCAGGACTGGTGTCTTTAAACAAATGTATGGGACCGCGGAATACTTGGTCACATCCATTATAAGTGGACATCCAGCTAACAAAAATCATGCCAGACCATGGATGCTGCCATGCCAGAGAATTCTGGACTAGAGAGGTTCAACCTGTAATAACTTGTGAAGATAGTGACAATGTACAGTCCCTGTAGACATCAGTGCAAACAGGATTGAGCCTTTGGGGGCAGATTTCTTTTTAAATCCCCTTCCCCTGCTAGTTCCAGCTTCCTTTATGGCCTGAGACTAAGTGAGCAGATTTTTAAAAGGGTTCAACGTGCTTAGAGAGGAGCTCTTTTGAAGAGCTGGCCATAAGGGACACAATGGGAGCTGCGGGCTGCAAGGAACTTGTTAAAATCGCTGGCTCTCGTTGAGGTGCCTAAACAGAGCTCAGCTCTTTTGGAAATCTGGCCCCAATTGTGGGTGGTTAGCATTCAACCCTGAGCTCTTTGGAAAATCATGTCCTATGTAATACAAGAAAGAGGAAGAAACAGAATTAGGGAAGTGCAAAAGGAAAGACAGTGGGCCTGATTCCCATAACAGTTTAAAGCCACCTCTTTGTAGGACCCTGAGCCACACAAAGGAGCCTTAGTGCAGCTCAGAATCAGGCTGAGTGTGTGTTGTGTGTAACACAGCTAAACGACTGCACAAATAAACAAAAATGAGGAGAAAATATCATCTCTGCCCTCTCCCACAACTATGCTTGCACAAATACATCAGGACTATCAAGAATTTTATAATGATACTCCATCACCCATGGTTCTAGTTAAAACCACAGTAATAAACAAAATATACAGAGCACATCACTGGCATCAAAGACTATAATTTTCTCTGAGCAGAAATACTGGATGAAATCCCACCCTTTTTTTTCCAATCTAAAAAGAAACCTATGTAGATCTTTCCTTTCATTAAATCTTCTCAACCGTTATTAAAGGAAAGTCAAGTAGCCAAAATTCTTCGATGATGACATTGAATAATCTGATTACATGAATGTTTTGAGTATTTTGAGAAGGGCTGTGACTGCAGATCCTTGGTAAAAAGCTTAAGGCTCTGGGAAGACTTCACTTTCAGAAGCTGCAATCCTTTCCTTTTTTGAGAGGGAATTCCTCACTCCCTTCGTGGAAAAACCCATGTTTGTTTCCATTTTAATGCTTCTGTTTTGCAGTCACAGAAGAAATGGTAAAGATTGTGCCATTGTTTACTAAACTTATTCATGATTTTGGATGAAGACAAAAAGAATCCAAGCCATGGGCCGGGAAATCTGGTCTCTCAGAACATAAAAATATGCAATGCAGGCACACTGCTAATTAAGATATTTATTTTCCTGTCCCATTGCTTAGGCAATATATAATCGTGAGGATCCTGTAAGCATCCAGACAAATTATTAGTCGACAATACCTTCCTACACAGCAGTTAACCCATGCACTGAACTGTCCCCAAATCCTTACAATAATCTGGTCACATTTTTCAAATGTGACTAATGATTTGGGGTGCTTTGGTTTTGGGGTGTTCAGCTAGGGATGCCTTAAAGGGGCTTGTGGATGAATGGATTAACAAACAAGGTGCCAAATTATGACAGAACCCTTAGATCTCAACAGAACTCTGACCTCTCGAGGTCCCTTCCAGTCCTATGAGTCTATGAAATATCAGGCTGGCTCACCTGTGTGTTACTGTTGTAGAAAGATTGATATTGTATGTATAAGAATGTGTTTCAGCTTAAGGAAATGCTTGAAATTTCTGCATGCATTAATGTCAGATATAATGTCCATATTTTCCGCTATAAAGAAATAAAGGGGGCCAGGTTTCCAGTTTTTGACTGGATAGTCTGATCAAACAGGGCACCTGCCAGTGTCCAGTCACATCTACTGACCAGACCCCAAAAGTCCAATTACTGTGGGGACAGGATGCAGGCAGTTGTCACATGATCACTCATGCCAGCCCCTACTCAACCGGGGCTGCTTCCTATGTGTGTCTAGTGGCTGCAGCTCCCAGCCCTGCAGGCGAGTCCCTCACAGTTCAGGTGGGATGGAGGCAGGCAGAAAAAGGGAAGAGCAACAAGCAATGGCAGGAGCAGGGAAGACAAGTGAATAGTGTCAGATGCTGGAGCAGAAACGATTAGTTCCTGCTCAAGCCAGAATGCACATTGACTCCAGACAAACTATTGTGGGACAAAGGACTTTGGTGATACGCTTGTCACTTCTGCCCCATGAAAAGAAGACGTGCAAGTGAATTCATCCTAGCAACTGAGCACAGAGAAGGAGGAGGGGGGATGAAAATCCCTGACCAGGAGAATCTGTATCTCTATGCTGCTTGAGCTCTGGAGATTTTAAGCATAAGCAAGACATCCCCAGCATTTAGCTTGGGTTAGCCATAAGAGACATAGCTTGCTTATTGCAGAAACTTCTATTATCTAAAGATAATCAATTTATTATAGAACTGGCTACAAGTGTTGACCTCAGTGTGACATCTCAGGGGCAACTGACCTAGAAGAAGTGACTGGTCCTTTTGAGACAGGGAGTAACCCGAACACTATAGCTTATTTGGGTGGTGACATATTTTGGAATACCCCACGAGACTGGGTGTGATTCCCTGGTTTGGTTGTTACAGCATGGAGCAGTATTTCCTGGAAGCTGTGTGCTTGTGCGGCTACACACGGAGAGATTCAAATGCCACCTAGCTGATTAGCAGAACACCCACAGCTAGTTTTTTTGTTTGTACTGGTGGTGCACACCTATACATGCCTCAATGAACATAAAAATGTATTCCACACATGGATGGAAAAAATCCACACGGGGATGGAAAAGATTAGAGGGAATATTGGTACTGAAGCATTTACGCGTAACACACTGTAGTTAAGGTTCTGCCTAAGTGTGTGACCGAGTCAAGGCTTAAAACTGGCAAAAAAAAAGTGCCAATTAGCACCACACACTGAAGCATCTGGACTTGATCACCTGTTGCTATTTTCTTTGATTGTCATGGCAGCTCTAAATTTACAGCATCAATGCTGCCGTTTTCCCCTTCTGTGCTTTTGTTTTCTCCTTCTTCCTATAGCTGGTATAAACTCAGCTGCTTTCTGATTGCAGCCATTGATATACACTTGTATACTTACATTCTATGTACCTCAAAGGAATAATAGACAATTGGAGCTCTACTGGTGGGAAAATAATATTCCAGGTTAGTTACAGCATGTGCACATTTGAAGTTTTCATTACTTTAACCATTTCACCAAATAGCGACTATGTGAAATTGGCTTCTTTTTCTTCTGATTCATATTATGGTTGCACCAAGAGGTACCAGTTAAGGACCAGTCTAGTTTTACACAAACAAACTGAAAAGATTGTAAACACTATATTTTTTGTTAGTGTCTAAAGTGCTACAAGACCATTTGTTGTTTTTTAAGCTTTCACATTAGGGTAGTGACTATCTAAACTTAAGAGAATGACAGCAGATATCTAAAACAGAGGAGCATGCATTAACAGTGACATTTATGATTACTGCTGTTTGAAAAATGATGTTCAGAATCTCCTGCAAAATAAAATTACTCTTCCTTCCGAACTGAACCAAAAGTTAAAATATCCAACTTCTTGTTGCTCACCAATATATTTCTAAACACTTCAAATTGAAAATGTCAAAATGAAAAAAGTCTAAGTTTTTAATCAAAACATTTCCACATGCCCAACTTTTTCTTAATAAACATCTTTAATTGAAAAAATGTTTCATTTCAGAATATTGATTCAGAATGAAAATTTCCCTTCGATTCCCCTGCTTGGACCACAATCCACAATTCCCCTTCTAATCCACAATTTCCCATGGCAAATTTTAATGAAAACACATTTTGCAGCTGGAAAAAAAATTGGTTGATTAATTTGAACTAGCTCCAATTACAATTACTAGGAGTAGCCCACTGGGTAGTCATGCTCATACTCATCAGACCTAGTCTCCTCAGAGTTACATTTACTGATTGCAGCGATAAAAGTGTGTCTACAACTTTATAGGTGGGCCCTACAGACTTAAAACAAATCATAGAATCATAGAATACTAGGACTGGAAGGGACCTCGAGAGGTCATCGAGTCCCGTCCCCTACCCCCATGGCAGGACCAAATAGTGTCTAGACCATCCCTGATAGACATTTATCTAACCTACTCTTAAATATCTCCACAGATGGGGATTCCACAATATCCCTGGGCAATTTATTCCAGTGTTTAACTACCCTGACAATTAGGAACTTTTTCTTAATGTCCAACCTAAACCTCCCTTGCTGCAGTTTAAGCCCATTGCTTCTTCTTCTATCCTCAGAAGCCAAGAAGAACAAGTTTTCTCCCTGCTCCTTATGACACACTTTTAGATACCTGAAAATGGCTATCATGTCCCCCCTCAGTCTTCTCTTTTCTAAACTAAACAAACCCAATTCCTTCAGCCTTCCTTCATAGGTCATGTTCTCTAGACCTTTAATCATTCTTGTTGCTCTTCTCTGGACCCTTTCCAATTTCTCCACATCTTTCTTGAAATGCGGTGCCCAGAACTGGACACAATCTTCTACGCCTTCATGTGCATCAGCCACCCAGTTGTTCACTAAGCCCCAGTTACAGGGCTGATAAATGGGACCTGCACAAAGCCAGTGAGGGTAGAGTCATGTGGGGAATAAGTTGAAGACAGTGGATTTTTACAGGAATTGTGAAGGAATAAATCAGGCAGCACAATCTTTATTACGCTGTTAGGGCATGAGAAGGAAAGAGCCCAACTTGAGTTTCAGAACTCACTGAGCACTGCTGGCAGGTTTGGAGAAAGAGCCTTCCGTTTATTACTGTTTGAAACACAGTAGTGCCTAAAGGACCCAGTCAGGACCCCAGTGTGCTAAGCACTGTGTGTAGGATGAAAAGAGCATCCCTGCTCCAAAGAGCTTGCAGTGTAAGGCCAGGTCTACACTGTGGGGAGAAGGTCGGCTTACAGTACGCATCTCCAACTTCATAAATAACGTAGCTGGAGTCAATGTACTTTAAACCAAGCTTGGCACCATCTCCACAGCAGGAAGCCAAGGGGAGAAATGCTCCCACCAACTTCCCTTACTCCTCGCAACAGTATAGGTGCTGACAATGTCACTGTGACCTGCTGCGGCCCTCCTGCACCACCCTCATTGCCACTTTCCTCCTCCTATCCAGGCAGGGGGTTTGCACCCCCGGGCGAGACAGTGCCCACCACCCTTTTGTGCAACGCCCTTCTAGGAATGTAGTCAGCGTTTACGTATAGTCCTGTACAGAACAAGTCTTTCACCGGCAGCCTTGCCAGCTCCTTGGCCAAGGGAGGGGGGTAAGAAGGCTCGGGCCCTCCCCCACTCTGAGCCCTGACCCAGGGCCCTAGGAACCAAAGGAAACACTCTCCTATGGTTCGGTTGGTGGGGGGAGAGCCCCGCAACGCACCAACCCACGGGCCTCCGTGGCCGCGCCCTGGGTCACTTCCTACCTCCCTCGGTCAGCTGTCTGCTCTCACTGGTGTCAGGAGGTCCCGCGTCATTGGGAGCCGCCTCCTCTCTCCCCTCCTCTCCTCCAGCCATCACTGGCCTTTTGAGCTGTCCCGCCGGCTCCATAGCTGACGCCGGATGGGCAGGGCAGCCGCACACCCAATCCTCAGCCTCTGCAGGGTGGGTGTCCCCTGGATGGGTAGATGCAGCTGGTCCATCCCCCAGCTTCCCCACACTGGCGCCGCTCCTCCCCCCCACCTTCCCCGGTGCAGCCAGCTGATGCCACGTCCCATGCGGAGGGGGCAAAGCCTCTAGCATTCTGCCCGGCATAGCCTGGATGCAGGCGCAGTAGAGCCGGGGACGCAGCCAGAGGTCCGCCTCTCCCCAGAGGGCTGGGGACGGCGTAGCTCAATAGCAGGGCACCGGAGCATCCCCGTTACAGTCACCCTCAGCGTTTGATTTACTCGGTCTTTATTAGATCCACTAAATCAACCCTGGAAGATGGATCACCAAAGTGTTGATCCTCTGGTACGTTGGGACATGGCCTAAGAATGAGATGAGTCAGTAGGGGAATGCAGCAGACAGATGGGGAGACAGGTAATGGTGACACTTACTTACCAGTTTGTGAGCCCAAGAATTAAATTAGATCTGGGACTGCCTTTAGATCTAATAGCAAAGGTAGCCAACAATGATGGGGTGGGGTTTCCCTCTATGCCTGGCTAGAAGTAGGCAATTTTTTCTTCCAAAGCAGACTCCCTCTTTATGCAAGCTTTTGTCACCCCAAGACGAATCTACTGTATATGGGACATTTGCTCACTGTTCATTTAGTCTGTTTGCTGAACGTGGTGTGTGATTGGTCACCTGAGTGACATGATTTTATTTCTGCTCCCTGACTAGACGTCTGAAGGTTTTTTTTTTTTAAACAGAAGAATACTCGGTCATGTATAGAAAATAATGAAAAAAAAAATGTCAGATGCTCATTTGGTCAAATACTCACATTCACATATGGGCCTGTTTGTTCCAATGTGCGGATCGTAAACCACAAGCAGAATGAACTCAGTGAAGTAAATTGCCCTTTAGTATTTGAATGGATGTTCCTGAATACTGGATGTGCAGTTTTCAATGAGCTCTGGTTATTTTCTGTTATTCAGCTCCCCTTGTGCTGACTCACCAAGTTCTCGCTTCTTTCGAAATGCACAGTCCAATCTTACCCACTCCCTTCCCTTCCATTGCTTCTTTTCAGGCCACCTATAACTAACACTATTCATTTTCTCCCTCTTGCCTCTCTTTTCCTTCTTCCCACTCTGATTCTATATTTCATTTCCTCCTTCTATTATCCACCTTCCCACAGCTTCCTGTTCCTTGCAGTTTTTGAGAGAGACAAATTAACAATCCGAGGCTCACATGACACAAGAAGCAGAAATAAACTCTTAGAATAAAGTACACATTTGCATTCTCTCTCATATTCCTCTGTGTATCCCATGAGGCTGACAGCAAGCATTGGACTGCAACTCAGGGGATCTGAGCTAAAGTCCTAATTCTGTCACAGATTTTCCATCTGATCTTGAGCAAAGACATGGAGACATCCCAGCCACTCCCTTGGGGTACATAAATAGCAAGCTCTAGGGAGCAGGAAAAGATGGGAAGACAGTGGTCCTTTTCTCCTCTCCCTTCAGCCTCCTTCTAACCTGTGCTCCCTCTTTGTATAGTCACCACACAGTTTTCTTCTTCAGGTGGGCTCCATTTTAATTAGGCCTGGCCTACCAGCCAGATGCAACCAGGTAGCTTAGCTGGTTTCAGGCACACCTTTCATTGGCTGTGTGGGATGTGCACTCTGTCACACTGTCACTGTCTTATGTGACAAGCCCACATCTGTTAAATTAGATGGATTTGGGGTTGCGTCGAGACCTGAAGGATTAACGCTGATAATATCAAAATAGGCCACTACTGCCCTGCGACTGCTGTCTATACCACACTGATAAACACTGTCTCTTTGTTTTCTTATGCTTCCCCACTGGGCTGCCTATTGCCATCTCCGGTCTTTTCTCTTATACCTAGATTGTAAGCTTTTTGGGGCAGGGACCAACCTTCTTGTGTACTTGTACACTATCTAGTCCAATGGACCAGACCTAGGCTTCATACATACTATGGTAATAACCGGATTCCTTCTTGTCTGCAAAGAGAGATGAGTTACTAAGGTGAAGTTTGACTCCATTTCTAAGAGAAAATACTTTTATTTTTCAGGTATACAACTGTCAGGCCTGGGCCTACCTTCCTCCGTCTCCTCCAGCCCCTCCACTGAATAGCCTGGAGGTGATTAAGGAATGTAGAACCCAACTATCTAGGACTGTAAACCATTTGGAGCAGGAAACATGTCTTGCTCTGTGTTTGTCAAGCACCGTGTCACGTTACTGTACAATTAAAGTGGGGTTTGACGCCTATAGGAGGAATGGGAGGGTTGGCTGCCCAAGGAGCAGCAGAATCAGGCCTGCCCTCAAGTGAAATGATTGTGTTGTTGCCCCTGGAACGAACACACCAGCCCTAAAAGAGTGTTTATCTGGAATTTCCATTCTCCTCTGATTAGCCTCGCTGAACGAGGGTTTCATGTGGTAATTACAGCACAGCTCATTTGTGTGTGTTTTACAATGGTGTTGATATAATCCCACTAGAGCACCCCTTGCATATGCAAGAAGTTCCCACCAGAAATCTAAATAACGCCCCAGCTCTGCTGACAGCTTAATAACGTGACAAAGTTCAGTCTCGTTCAGTGTCAGGGACAGGAATGCGGCGCAGGCTGCTCTGACCTAGAGCTTTCAAAACATCGCACAGTTAAAACTGAGCATTTGACAAATAATCTTTTCTTTGCCTGCTCGACTCCATCAGACATAACCAGGTGCCATGGAGAGGCCACATGCCACTGTTAAAATGTTAAATTGAGTGGCATGGCCATCGAAAGCTCTGGAGAGGGACATTTATCTTTATTATTATTGTTATTAATAATGCAGATATTGCTTTGCGTTGCATTCCAAGGTATTTTCGCAGCACTAAATCACCCGGGTGCACATCAGCGGCCCTGATAAATCACACGATAAAACAAAATTCAATGCAGCTGTCAGGCCAGACCCCAAGCGAATGTGCAGTGAGCTTAATTAAAGTTCAGCAAACTTTAAAATATAAAGACTAGCAGCGTGCCAGTGACATTTAAGTCCCCAGACCCAGGCTGACAGATTGAAAGTAGGCCAACCAGGCACAATTAGCCTTCACTCTTGTTTCACCTCAGATGTGGCATTACCAGGAGGACTAAGGTTGAAATGACTGGTCATAGTAAAGCTTTGTTCTTCCATACCTCTTATTTCTTTCCATCTTTCTTCCTTGGCCTCTCTCTGTTTGTATTTGCAATCCCTCTTTCTCTCACCTCAGTCCTGCTTTGATTTCTGTCTCTTTTTCGCATTTTTCCCCTCTCCCTGTCTTTCTCCTTTCTCATTCCTCTTGTCTTTCACTCTTTCTGCCCTCTTCCTCCACCTCCCCCCACCAAGAAAGAAATCCTTCACCCAAAGGAAGAACAAGAATTGAATCAGAGCCAGTTAACTGGGCCAAGAGGCTACATATGGAACCAGCAAATCACAGAGCCATGAAGGATGTTAGTGATTTAAAGTTATGTATGTTGAAGTCTGAATCTTAAAATGAATCCATAATGGTAAAGGTAACTAATGGAAAGACTTAACTGACAGCAAGTGGTGTTTTTTCTTTAACATTATGTTCTCACATACTCCTTTTATATGGTCCCCACCCTTTCCTGGCTCTCCTTTCTGATTAGTTTAATGTCCATGCTGACATTGAAAAGCAAAAGCGGCTGCTTTATGAACAAAGCTTTAAACCCGTATGCCATAAATACAAGTGCCACTCCACACTGACACCCAGTAACACAGTCATGGGCTTTGTCAGTAAAAAGATTGCACCCTGTAGCCTGATTCTTTAGCAGTATAAAACCTCGGGAATCAGGTCATGCTCAGTAAGGGGTATTGAATTCTCCTGTCCATACAGGAACACGAGAACAGAACTTTCACCTTAGTACATTAAATAACTTCTTGCTAGCAATGAAAGCTTCAGAAATCAGCTGAGAACAGAAAAGCTAGTGTCTCCTGGGACGACTCATTTATACCACATGTTCCAGTTCCTATACAATCAACAGGGCCATCCAGAAATAACATACCACTCCAAATGAAGGAGGCAGAAGTTCTCCTCCATTAGACAGTAGAGCCTCAGAGTTACAGACAACTTGGGAACTAGGGTTGTTTGTGACTTGGAACAAAACATTATAGTTCTTTGAAAAGTTTACTGCGGAATATCGACTTAATAGAGCTTTGAAATTTTATTATGCAGCAAAAAAAAATGCTGCTTTTCCCTTTTTTAAAGCAATGTACGCTTAACACAGTACAGTATTTACTTCCCTCCCCCTTTTTCTCTCTGGTGCTGCCTGATTACATACTTCCAGTTGCAGATGAGGTGTGTGGTTTGGGTAGTTGACTGGTCAGTTCACAACTCTGAGGTTCTACTGTGTATCTGACACCCCCTCCCCCCCCACACACACACATCTCTGTTAAAAGACCACCATTAGGTGAGCACCATATCTTCTGTGCACAAAATGAGGCAAAGGTCTTGTGGAAAATGTATGATGGGGTCACTTAGTTAAAGAGCATCATAATGAATATACACAAAAGAGCTGAATTAAGGTGGCAAACGCAACCCAATTCTGCAATTTCTTCACTTTTGAGTGATTTTACCACCATTGTGTTCTTTTAACAGCTTTGTTCTGTTTATATATATTCTTTCTACGCCTTCTCTGTGTATGAGTATCACTTAGAAATTACTTAGAATAGCCCTGGGGAGGAGCTATTTCAAAATAGCAGCAGTGGAACGTCCACACTGCAGCTATTTCGAAATAGCTACTTCGGAAGAGGAGTTATTCCTCATGGAATGAGGTTTACAGAAGTCGGAATAAGCCATCCGTTATTTCGATATTATTTCAAAATAACGAAATTGCTGTGTAGCTGCTCGCATTATTATTTTGGAATAATGATAGTTATTCTGAAATAACGGTGCAGTGTAGCTGCACCCTCCTTTAGCTCAAGTGGCCAAGACCCATGATTCTGTTGTTCAAGCATGGTGAAATTACTAAGCTATGGATTGTGACCCTTCCTGCAGATTCATTGAGAGTATTCATGAGAGTATAACAGATACCGTGTTGAAGAACGTGTCTGTTTGATGTTTTACAAGCATCTGCTTAAGATTTCTGTGCTTATCTAAAGGGGTGAGGGACTCCATTCTTCTCAAAGCCAGGCTCGGCAATAGAATATGTCATCACAGGACCGGGCCTCTTCATTTCATCCCTTGCCAAAGGGACTTCGAAGTTCCTCTGCTACTTCTTGGAACCTCAACAGAAGTGAATGGCAGTTACAGGCATCTGTTGGGCCCACAAAGAAAAGTCATGCTCAAGACATGAAGGATGGAGGACACCCAGGACTTCTAAACAATTGTATCACTCCCACAGATGAGGAATGTTAAATGGTAAGCATAAGGCTTACAGGTCTGCTTACCGGTTAACTGCCTTGGCACATTAACTCCGGCAATGGCCATTTGCACCAGGCTGGAGCAATTCTGTTGCCATTTGCACCAGGCTGGAGTCGCTCTGTCCGGTGGGCCTGGCAGAGCGACTCTACAATTGTGGCGTGGTGGGGCTGCTGGGTTTTGAACTGGGTGGCAGGCCCCAAGTTAAAACAGTTAACTGGTTACGTGCTAGCATTTAGTTGGTTCGCTATTTTACCATCACTACAACAGATCTGACTTCAATTTATCCAGAATGCACCAGCAGATATATATTCATTTATTTATTTAAAATCAAAACAAAAATGCTACCCCCAAGAAGAGTTTGTACCCAAAAAAGGGAGAAGTGCTAGAGAGTCCATGAAGTCAACTAGGGACTTTGCTACTACTATTGATTTGACATGAAAGGCACTCAAAATAATGATGATAGACAGCAGGATAAATACTAAAATGATGTTTGCACCAGAGTGGAAGGGGCAATTTTCAACTTGGTTAGACCTACCCATACTAGATTTGATTAAACTATCATGCTAGTAATAAAAGTATAGCTGCAGTAGTGCAAGCAGGACAAGCTAATCGCCCTCAGCAAAGGTCTCCAGCAAGATCATACTCACATAGCCAGCTTATCCCAGAACAGAGAAGGTAAGTCAGTCCAGTCTATTCACGATGTCTTATAACTCAAGAACGAGAAGACATGCCAAAGCAGCTTGATATCCTTCTTCGACAGGTAACTGGTTTGGTGAATGGGGGAGGGGGAATCTGATGGACATAATATAGCTGGAATTCAGCAAGGTTTCTGACAGTTCTACGTGACATTCTAATAGGTAAGTCGGAGAAATGTGGAGTTGGTGGAACTGCCATTCAATGGATACGTAACTGGTTAACTGCAAACATAGAGTAATTATGAATGGAATGATGTCAGATTGGAGGAAGGTCTCAAGTAGAGCTCCACAGGGCTGTGGTCTGGGTTCAGTGTTGTTAAAGATCTTTATCGTTGTAGGAATAGAGAACATACTGACCAAGTCTGCAGATGATACAAAGCTGCAGGAAGTTGCCAACACTTCGGAGGACAGAGCTAAAATTCAGAGGGATCTGGAAAAATTGGAGAATTGGACCTTAGACAACTAAATAATATTCAATAAAGATAAATGTCAGGTGCTACACTTAAGGGAAGAAAAACCAAATGCACAAATACAGAATGGGATGGAATGGCTTGGGAGCAGCCCTGCTGAGAAGGATCTGGGAGTAATTTTGGATCACAACCTCAACATGAATCAGCAATATGATGCAATTCCAAAAAAAAAAAAAAGAAAAACCAACCCCCACACATACAAAAAACCCAACAACAACAAAAAACAAACACAATTTTTAGGTTGCATTATCAGAGGCCTAGCATCAAGCCACAGGAGATGATAGTGCCATTTTACACAGCTGGAGTGCTGTGACCTATTTTGGTGACCAAAAGATTGAGAGAAACTGGAAAGGATCTGGAAGTGAGTGACAATGATGATCAAAGGGATAGAATGCAAGCCACAAGAGCAAAGGCTGAAAGAACCGAGTATGCTTAGTTTGGAAAGAGGCAATTAAGGGAGGACCTGATAGCAATCTTCAAATACTTGAAAAGCTGCCATAAAAAAATGGAGAAGATGGTTGTTCTCTGTTGACACAGAAGACAATGGGTTCAAACTACAGCACAGCAGATCTCAGGGGAAGTTTTCTAACTGTACGAAGAGTAGGACAGTGGAACAAATGCCTAGGGAGGTTTTGGAAGCTCCTTCACAGGTGATTTTTAAGCTCCCTCACGGGAGATGGAATAGCCATCTGTCTTGGATGGTTGAGACACAGCAAATCCTGCTTCTGACAAAATGAAGGGACAGTGTGGACCATGCACCTGACATAAAACAAAACTGTGCCTGTGGCTAAGACACATACTTTATGCTGCTATTTGACCAGGGGTGAAAATATAGCTCCCTTTCATCTGTTAGTGTCTCAGTTCAAGTTAGGTGAAGCAAAATGCAGGACAATGTAGCACTTTAAAGACTAACAAGATGGTTTATTAGGTGATGAGCTTTCGTGGGCTAGACCCACTTCCTCAGATCAAATAGTGGAAGAAAATAGTCACAACCATATATACCAAAGGATACAATTTTAAAAAATGAACACATATGAAAAGGACAAATCACATTTCAGAACAGGAGGGAGATGCGGGGGGGGGGGGGGGGGGGGAAGGAAGGAAGGTAAGTGTCTGTGAATTGATGATATTAGAGGTGGGGAGAATGGGATTCAAGTTAGGTGAATGTGTGACTTGCATGGAGGAGTAGGTTTGTGCCTTTTTTTTTGCTCCATGTCTTCCAGAACAGGGAGCAACCCCCCACGGAAAGAGGGACTCCACTTCCTCTGTCAAGGAGAAGTGCATCTTGTTGGCTTCAGGTTGGCTGCTGCATCAGAGAAGTCAATGGGAACAGGAGAAGCAGGCCCTAGACAAGCGACATCAGCTACCTTAACCAAAAATGGCCTCATTATCAGAGGTGCTGGACACTGGGCAGTCTCATGGAGTCACTGACAATTCCAGAAAAGCCTAAATAAATATTGTGGTGTCTGCATTCAGGAACCAAACTGGAAAAATCAGGCCCAAGCCTTGAAACATCTCTCTAGAGCCAGCCAGCCACAAGGGAATGAAAGCATGCAAATGAATAAAATCCTGCTGTCAGCTGGTGTCAGCAGCAAAAAGAACCAGGTTTGGTTATTTAGGGAGTTCCTTGTGAAAATCAAAATAACCTTGACTCGGGGACCTCAGAAGTGTCATTAACCATGCTGGGTACCCTGGAGGAGAGTAACAGGTACCATCTGAACATCCCCTTGGCTATGTCTAGACTATGCCTCGTGAAATGAGGTTTTCCGGAGTGGTCAACAAAGGCTTCCCTTGTCGACCGCAGTGCATCTAGACTGCCCTGCTGTGCCGGATCGGCCATTTTTATTTTAATCAAGTGGGGATTATTTAAATCCCCGCTTCTTTGCCTATGCCGAATAAACTATTTTACGTGGCTCCGTCGCCGGAGCCATGGAGTCTAGACATCGCCCTTGTGCCAGGCCTTGGCCTCCTCTCTCTTTCCCCTTAA
The DNA here is from genome assembly GCF_049634645.1 of Pelodiscus sinensis. NCBI lineage: Eukaryota > Metazoa > Chordata > Testudines > Trionychidae > Pelodiscus > Pelodiscus sinensis. The sequence goes on from NC_134713.1 coordinate 11,904,750, forward strand.
GAATGGCACAGTCTCTCTCATGGGCTGACACCACTCCTGCCTGGGGCTGGTTTAATAATGAATGGCTGTGTCTACACTGGCTACTTATTCCAGAAAATCAGCCGCTTTTCCGGAATAACTTGCCAGCTGTCTACACTGGCCCCTTGAATTTCCGGAAAAGCACTGACGATCTAATGTAAAATCATCAGTGCTTTTCCGGAAAAACTATTCTGTTCCCATTCGGGCAAAAGTCCTTTTCTGGAAAACTTTTCCGGAAAAGGGCCAGTGTAGACAGCACAGTAGTCTTTTCCGCAAAAAAGCCCCGATTGCGAAAATGACGATCGGGGCTTTTTTGCGGAAAAGCACGTCTACATTGGCATGGACGCTTTTCCGGAAACAGTGCTTTTCCGGAAAAGCATCCTGCCAATGTAGACGCGCTTTTTCCGGAAATACTTATAACAGAAAACTGTTCCGTTTTAAGCATTTCCAGAAAAGGGTGCCAGTGTAGACGTAGCCAAACAGCTCAAAACAAAGTGCATCCTCAGCTCTGGAGTCTTCTATCACGCCTGGAGATCTAGCGCTGCCTCGAGCCATCCTTCCTAGCTGGAGCTCTGCCTCTGCCTGGGATTTTCAGACTCAAACCCTTATCCTAGTCAGAGTCCCCCTGAAGGAAACAAACTCCTACCCAGGGCAGCTCTTCTTTGCCACAGCTTCCTCGGTCTTGTTGCCTGTTCCCCTTCAGCTATTTATAGGGAAGACCTGTCCTATGTCAAGCCCTGTGACAGGTGTGCCCACTCACGTCAGGGACAGCACCTCCTCCTGGCCACTCTGAGGATTAGTGCTACAAGGCCAACACCCCTTCCGCTGGTTACATGTTGTTCGCAGGGCAGTCTGCAGCCCCTCTCTCTCCAGGACCCTCAGCATCCTCTAGCCAGATCACTCAACATTCCCCACTTTCTAGGGTACAGTCCTTCAAAGTCTCCATCAATCCTTCACTGAGCCAGGCAGTCTTCTATTCACTGCCTGACTAGCGCCACTTCCCCAGTGTGGGATAGGGGAGTCTAGGCCAGCCCTGACCACAGGTTCCAGCCCAGAGACCCTACAACACACAGCCAAGGTTTGTTCAGTCCCCAGCTAGGGTGCTGCCTGACCTCAATACCTCACTGTAGTCTTGGTCTGGGTGACTATTCACCCCAGGCACGGTTGGTGTAGCTTTCTAGTTCCCTCATTTCCCAACCATGTTTGAACTATAATGTCCCCCACTGTCACATGCACATGCAAATGAGGCCTGAGTAATACAAATTCTTCCTCATCAACAGAAGCAGAGAACTCCATTTTATGGCTTCCCGTCCACCTGGAGTTGTTAAGAAGCTATGGTGTTCTTTTCCCTATGCACCAATATTTGTCGATAGTGAGCTCCCTTCTCTGTATGGTTTCTGGCCACAGGGTTTACATCTAATCTAGTTTATCATAGGAATATACCCATTCTTACAACTGCGCAAAGTTTGGCTGCTAAAACAATGAATTAACAATTTAAAGAAGAGGAAGGCAGATTGATATTTATTTAATATGAGAAAATAAACCAATTTTATTCAAACAATGGACTGCTAATCAAGATAGGGAAACATTATTTTCAATGGTTCAGATGTATTTCTTCATTCAAAAGATACAGTTTTTAAAGCTATATGAGAAATTTCCACTCTTGTATCCAAAGCTCTAGAAAGAAACAATGAGTAGATTTGTTTAACTTTAAAATGTGACAAAAATAAATGCCCAATTGCTTCTTCAATAGCAAAATATCCTCACTGTTATATAAATTAGGACACGAATTGTATCCAAAGTTTGAGTGAGTAGTCATACAATCATAACACTACAGGGAAATACCTTTTCTTTTAAGTATTGTTTATTATATCTATTTCAGCAGATGTTATAAGCTCTAGTCAGGTTCTTGTAGTGCTAGGAGCTGTGCATAAATAGTCGGTATCTGCCTCAAAAAGTTTACAGTCAAATAAAAAAATTTACATTAACAGAATTCTTGTGTCACCTGAAAATGACAAATATGCTAAGGGGACAATCCCACCTTCCTTGTTCACTCAAACATCCACGGAGGCTGCCACGGTAAAGGATTACCATTCTTTGTCAACCACCAGAAATATGTTTTAAAGGTCAAAAGAAACATTTTTTAAGCCTGACCAGGTCTGAGTTCCTTCTAGAATTTCTCCTGCAAGAGTTAGTGATCTGAGTAGCACATGCCATAGTGGAACTAGCTGCATTCTGGTCAGAACTTTAAACATTTCTGATATTAACAACGTGACTAGAGAAACTCATCCCCACTAACTTCGGTCCTGACAGGTAAGTAAACATTTTAATGTACATTCTAATGAGTGATTTTGTGTTTTGTGCAGTGCTTTGAAGCAGTAAAAGTGCCAGATAAGTGTTGAGCTGATAATTATTGATATTAAATACACGTCTGTAATTTTTAAGATCAATGGGTCAGTTTTTAGGGTCACATTGACCCACAGCAGAGACTGGAAATCCTAAATTTGCACCCACAGCTTCCTCCGCATCGCAGTGTGGGTTTGCTTTCATATGAAGCCCATAGGTCCCCAAATTCTGCCTTTACTCTGGCACTCATCATCCACCCTCACCTGCTAAGCAGCAGTGTGTATGTGGGAAACCACACAAAGATTAACATGGACCCCCCCCCTCCACACCTCTTGCTTCCACATCAGATCCCCTCTCAATATCCCATAATTTTGTCCCCTTCATAGGAGGCTATTTAATGATTCAGAGTTCTAAGCTGTTTCAGGCATTTACTTAGAGTCTACTGGCATTCCTGTTCACCTTTCAGATGCATTCCGATTTTTTTTTATCAAATTTGGAGCTGTGAAGTCATGAATTGAAAACACTCAAGGCAGAAGATACTGGATCCTATCGGCTCTAGGTGCCATAAGGGCAAATCTGTAGCTGATGCAAACTGTCATCACTCCATTGACATTGATGATGTGACGAGTATTTTCTCTAGCTCAAGATTTGCCACCAAAGCCACAGAGTCCTCTTTGTGAAGGGCTTAACAGTCTCTGAAAATTCAGCACGTGACAGCAGTTGATTTTTCACTGTGAAAGACTTTTCCCCTTTCTTTTTACTGCCAGCAATACCCAGCAGTTGCCAGCATTAAACAATGCCACACGCTCTCGCATTTGTTTGAAACCAAAGGCTTAGGCACAAAATGACATTGGAAAGAACAAGTTTGGGAGGATGGCGACTCAGCACTTAGAGGGGAACATTTTAAATCCATTTAGCAGGAGGTTAGCGCTGGAGCGCAACCGGCTTTCTGCATTCAGACCCAACAGGGTGTGCATTGTTGGGCCATAATTGCCCGCCTTGGGTGTATGTGGTGTGAGGCAAGAGGCCAAAGGCTGACTGCTTTAAAACACCCCCACAAGAAATGAGATTTAGGCAGAACAATGTGTGCGCCTGTTGTGCCTTAGTGTGATTATCAAATGGATCTGTGGTGGCGGTGTTATAAATAGAAATGCCTGGTGACAAAGCTGCTGGTTTGAATCACTTCAGAATCTGCACTGTTATGCTGTGGTTCCTGATGTCAGACCATTGTAGTGGCTGTAGTTTAGGCCAACGGGTCTGATTCACTGCTGGCCAGTCTGCATCACATGATTTCTGAACCCTTTTTTAATGTGGCACAGTGGCAGGGGTTTCACAGCTGTCTCCAATTCATCCAGGAGCAGGTCAGTGTACCTGAAAGAGGCCAGGAGGTAGCCCCTTGTATGCCCACCCTAAGGCTCAGAATGGCAAGTAATTCCTCTGTTGCCCCAAGGAATTACTATACTAGACCCGGAAGCTCGGCTTAAGGTGCGCAACTCCAGCTACATAGTCTACATAGCTGGAGTTGGCTAACCTTAAGCCGAGCTTGGCACCCTCTCTAAAGTGGGAGGCCGATGGAAGCAAATGCTCCCATCAATTTCCCTTACTCCTCACCAGAGCAGGAGCACTGGCTGCTGGCGGGGGCTATGTGTAACTGTTGTTTAATTATTATTTGTTTCCAAACAACAGTGCAATGCAGCACCAAAAAAGTTTATAGATATCTATATATATAGAGAGAGAGCGCTGTTAGGGTGTGTCTAGACTACAGGGTTTTGTCGACAAAAGTGGACTTTTGTCGACAAAACTATACCTGCGTCCACACTGCCTTTGAGTTATGTCGACATAACGTCGACAAAACTCAGCAGTTTTGTCGACGTATGTAAACCTCATTCTACGAGGAATAACGCCTTTTGTCGACAGAGTTCTGTTGATAGAAGGCATTATTGCATCTACACTGTCCTTTGCGTCCACACTGTTATGTCGACAAAGCGACTTGCTTTGTCAACAGAACTGGCTGTAGTCTAGACGCTCTTTGTCGACAGAAGCTTTGTCGACAAAACTTCTGTCGACAAAACCCTGTAGTCTAGACATACCCTTAGAAGCTAGCAATACACACACACACACACTCACTAAGGTGCTGCAGGACTACTCATTGTTTTTAAAGTTACACACTAACATGGCTACCTCTCTGAAACTTCTTTACAATCTGTGATTCTACAAGGATGGTTCAGAAGCAACAAAAACCATCCATTAGCAATGCACTATGTAGGTTAAAACAATCTATTTTCAACTCAAATGTGTCTTTGGGAGTTGAAGGATATTCACAGGTGCTAGCATCCTACCGAATGAACTGCTTTTAGGGGGCCTTGTAGTACCCTTTCCCTGCAACCCCCAAACTTTGCTACTTTACTGTTTTAATGGCAGACAGCATTCTGTCAACAGCTTCCACCCTGAGGTGCTAATTGACAGTCCCAATGTGAAGAACCACAAAGCATGGTTGGATTGCCTCTCCCCCACCAAAAACCACACCCTGCCTACTTTTCTTTTAAACAAGCTGCTTCATAACAAGAATGAGCCAGACATAATGAGGGCTTGATTATACTGTTGGACACATCAAAAAGTGTGTGGTCCTCTAGACCATGACCCCATTACATCGTAGGCAATGATATCAACATAGCCTGGTCCAAACTCTGCTCTAACTTTCTCTGGTAGAAATGCAGAATAATTTCTAAAGGAGTCATTGAGTTTCTCCACTTATATTGAAACCAGAATTTGGCCCTTTGTTTTGCTTATCACTTTACTGAAAGCCATCTACCACTGCTGTTTCTGTTTGGCTCAAATTTTCATTATTCTCTAAAGATGAAGGCCCAGATGGGAGTTTGGCTCCTAAATACTTCTGAGGATTTGCAGCAACAGCTCTGAAGAATTCTGCCCATTGGACGTCAAAGGAAGAGTGTATGGACTTTTCTATCGTTAAGTGTCCCTAATCTAGCCAAGCACTGAAATACAGGAGTAGGCCTTATTCACAGGATTAAAGCAGAAAATGTGCTTAAATTCTTTGCTGGATAATTCTCTGTTGTGATGGTCTAGTCCTAGAAGCCACACACACTGAAGTCTATGGCTAGAGAATTTGGCTTAAGAACAGTGGCATTGGAATCTCTGTCTCCTTCTTTCTCTCTCTCTCTTGATCAGGAGCATAGCTAATGGAGTCATCCTTGAGAAGACACTTCACAGAAGAGTCCGGCCACCCCATCAGACATCACATAATATGGTGGCACAACGTGCTGAATTATGATGACAGTATCATAGTCCCGAGGTGATGAGGCTCCAAAATGTATCATTGTCTTCAGTGGTTAAAAGTTTAAAAAGCTCTGCACTAAGTGAGGCAGGGTGTGATTTTGGCCCTGTCATGTTGCCTGACTGCATGAAATCCCAAGTCTCAGAAATACGATTGAGTTCATACAATACTTTCTGCATATTTAAAAAAATCTCCGATACATCTCAGATTTTTGTAGAGGAGGTAAGAGACAGGGAATGAGCCGGGGCTTGGTTCCACCTTTTTCCGTCCTCTCAGGGGCATGGATCAGTATTCAGATTGCACTGCTTTTCAGTGCCCTCCTTGGGGAAGCTAATGATCCAACCAGCAGACCAAATGCGGTGATGAACCCTAGTCACATGCTACCTGAGACACATTGCACGTATGTGACGAAAAGTGGCCACTGTAGCACAGGTGGTGTGCTATAATTTGCTACTGGTCTAGGCCATTCGTCAATTACTAGCCTATTGGAGCAAGGACACAGAGGAATCACTGTGGCTCAGAGGGATCACAGTGCCTCCTGGTGCTACTATGAGGATGAATATGTGCGCCTTGCTCAGTGCTGTGTGTAATGGCACAAAGTAGCCCATAGAATAGAGTCCTTGTGGTTATAATGTCTCTAGGCTACCATATAAAGAGAAATACATATGGATTTTAAAATAAGGCTTTAATACTAATTTTTTCCAAAAATTAATTAGCTTTGTCAGCTACTCTACAAGTCTAATCGTTTCCTGTCTCTTCTGGCACCATTAGATCAACACAGATGTGAGCATTAATGAAGACAGAAAAGATGCAGCAAAGGGAGAAGACCTGCTAGAAAACAAATTCTTCTATAAAAATGTATCAGGAGGGATTATTATATGGAGAGGAATAATAAACAAGTTCAAACTTCACCATGCCTAAAAAATACATCTATAAAAGAGAATGGGGAATTTATTTTCTTTTCTTCAAATGTTCCACTCGTTTTTTAAAAAAGTTATGTGTTTTATCAGCTGCTGGGGAGTAACAGGACTGTAAAATCACTCTGTCAATGTGGGGTTTATGCTATGTAATTTTTCAATAATCCAATAAAGCAGGGGACATTACTAACATCCACTGCTTGCCTCTGGCTTTCACTGCAATTTTGGGGTGATGTGGGTTAAGAGAGGCAGAACTGCAATAACCAGCCTTTGGACCAGTGAGTCCTATCACTTTAAAAGACGGCATGTCCTATACCAGGACACGGAAGATGGAGAGGACGCTCTAACATCTAGACACTCAAGATTTTCCTTACCCTCTTTTCCATACTGTAACCTCCCCAACCTCTCTTCCATATAGCTGGGGTCTACCTCCAACCTAGCAATATGGGAAGGGCAGAGAAGTCCTGACCAAACTGAGGTTGAGGGGCCAGGTCTTTTGTTTCTCTAGTGCGTATGATCCAGAACCTCAAAAGTATTTAGTCTCCTTAACTTCCATTGATTTCAGTGATGGAAGTGAGGGCCCTACATACCATTGGAGATCTAGGCGTATGTCCCTATTTCTTTCATGTTTTTGTTAAGAAGCATGGAAAATAAAGGAGAGCTAGATGGAGACAGGAATATATGAGGAGCAAAGAGTGTAAAAGATTAAAAAGTGGCTCAGCAGAACAGTTACCACAAAGTGCATGGCCACCTCTCATCTTGCCATATCAAAAAAGGAGCTTTCTTTGCATCAGTCCCTTTGGCTAACTTCCTTCTAATTTGTGCATATCATTCTCCCTGCCAGTTAACCTTTAAGCTGATCCAAACATGGGGCATGACTGATATCCAGTAGCCATATATGCAACAAAATAGAGCTTTGAAGTACATTATTCTGCAAAAGCAACATCCTCTGAAGATTTCTTTTCTTCAAGTTAAGTGTCCTAGAAACAGATACTTTCTTAGGCCTTGTCTACACTAAAAGGAAGATCGCTACTGCTGCAACCAATCTTCCAGAGTTCGATTTAGTGAGTCTAGTTAAGACTTGCCAAATCAAACTCAGAGGGTGCCCCAGCCGGTGTCTGGTACTCCACCTTTTGTGAGGACTAAGGGAAGGTGACAGGAGCATTTGTTTCCATCAGCCTCCCACTGTGGGGATGGTGCCAAGTTTGAGTTTCAAACCTTAAGCTGAGCTGCCAGGTTGAGTGTAGACCTGGCTGTTATCTTCTGACCTTTACTGCTAAGATGGCTTATTGGCAACTCAAATATCTTAACAGAAAATAAGAAACTTACTGACTGAGTTCTCCTAGCAGCCCCAAAATTAATATTAAAGAGGAATCAACATGGTTCCAAATATGAATGGTGCATTGGACTGAGTGAACTAATATCTTTGAAACAAATACCTAAGAAATGTTGGATGAAATGGACATCTTTACAGACATTTGGTCTGCATTTCTGAAATGTAGATGATTAAATCCATATTGTTGGCTTCTTCCCCTTATGCACCATGTCTCTCTTTACATCTTGCAAGAAATTTATGAACAAAGTTATTGTAAATCTGTTCTGTCTGTCTTGTCACTTAGATTCTTTTCAAAAAATGTTACTTTGCCAATGTAGATAAACAATCTCCTGCAGGATTAACACATAACTACTTAAACTTCTAAATACAATGGAAGGCCACAAAAATGCCATAAGTAGAGGAGTTCTGGAGCTTTTTAAAATCTCACTGGTGATAGTAAAAATAAGCTTATCTAAATCTTCTGGGTCTAGAGGAGGGAGCTGGAAATCTTAGCAGCACAATCTTCTGTATGGATTTCCATTCCTTCTTTTTACTCACCGTATTTTGAGCCAAGAAGCACAAAGGTGTACACAAATTACAGACTTGAAAATGAGGATTTGAATTTCAAACTCATGCAAAGTTCAGGAGGGTATGGATCCAGAGTTTTGGATCAACTCTTACTGGGTTAGGTATGAAGTGCAAAATTCAGATCCGATCCAGATCCAGATTTGAATCTCCTGAAAAGTTTGACATTTAACTAATCAGAAGATTAAAAAAAAAAATCTGTGTGAAAAATGTTGATGAAAACATTTTTCCAATTTTAACCTATTTAAATTTTTCATTTTAATGTTGAAAAACCGAATCAAACTCACTAAGCATATAAAATTTAGTCTTTTAATTGCTGAAACCAAAACAAATTGTGGTTTGGGGATTTTCACACAGGAAAGCAGAAATGGGTGTATCTCCTGAACTGGTTCACCTCCCCCTGCCTCAGAACCACTGTCTGTGTAAACTTCTTAAAGGAGCCAAGTGAAATATGAATAGAACAGCAGGCTACATCCTCTTTCTACTTCTTTATTCACAGTTCACATATAACTCTGATTAGACAAAGCCTCTGATTAAAAAATAATACCTGTTCCATGATGATTGAGAAAAGTTCAGTCTTGGCCAAATGGAGTTCTGGTAGCCAAGCCATAGTGGAAAAAAAATCCAAAACAGCCATTAAACAGACACAGAAAACCATTGTTCATTACACACTAAATTTGCAGAGCCTTGGTTATAATAGTCTTACAGAATGAGTCAGCTCAACCAATATGCTAAGAAGAAAGAAAGAAAAATGAATTTAATCAATTGAAATAAATAATTAAATATCTTAATTTAAAAAAACAACAACAAATAATTCCAATCTGGTTATTTTATGAAGAAACATTTTTAATGAGCCGCATGTGAGGACTCTTCCAATCTCATTAGATTTTGCTGGCTGTTGCTAGTGCTCGCAGAGCCAGTTGATTTCTCAGCAATACTGCCGAGTGTATAATCCTTTGCTTGTTTAAATATAGCCTGTTCTGAGGGAAGACTAGGGAGTTCATGGTCTTTCTTCCAAGGTTTTGGAAAGTTCACAACAAATTGACTGCTCTGCAATACTATCACCAGCCATAAATGTTATCAGTCAAGGGACAAGATTGTGTTATCTGCTCTGCTGATGTAAATGCAGAGTAACTCCTTCAACATCAATGGGATTACTCTAGGGGTATGTCTACTCAATAGAGCTAAAGTTGAATTAAGCTACTCAACTTGAGCCACGTCAATTGCATAGCTGAAGTTGAAATAGCTTAATTTGGCTTTTGGTGCTGTCTACACAGCAGGAAGTCGAAAAAAGGCACTCTTCCTGTGACTTCCCTTACTCCTCGGGAAATGAGGGTTATAGGAGTCGGAGTAAGAAGTCCTCCAGCTTGACATTATTTCGAAATAAAGGGTTGTAGTGTAGATGCACACTATGTTATTTCGGAATAATGTTAGTTATTCCAAAATAATGCTGCTGTGTAGACATACCCTAGATCTACCATCAGTATGACTGCAGATTCTGGCCTAATAGCCTGTCTCCAGGCCATTTCTAATTGCAAACAAAGGGTTGATCCTGGGTTCCCCTATTTAAGGGTTTGCCAGCGTGGAGTCCTGTGGAGGTCACTGTATTTCCATACAGCAGCAGGAGTCTGATTAGGAGTGAAGCCCAGGAGTGATAGAGTTCAATGATTTTACCTTTTTGCCAGCAAGTGAAGCTTTAAATCTCAACATTTGACTAGACTGGGAGATTTCCTCTCCCTGGTCTATAGCTCGCTAAGTGAGCTCAAGCTTTTACGTTGCACACAAAAGAACTGTCATTCTTAATTTCTTAAAGCAGTTCACCAATCAGAAGATCAATTTGAAGCAGACCTGTGTATACAAAGTCTGCCCACAGCACAAACTAATCATGTCGGAAAACAGTTCGAATGCACCATTAGGAGGGTCATTGAAACAGAAGCAGGGAGCAAGCAGGACACAGCCACCCGGCAAGGGTTCGTGCTAGCGTACATGCCAACATTCTGGCTAGGAGTGCTTCAAGTCTCCCTTCTAGCCCATCCTCCTTAAAGCTTTCAGACCAGCCTGCTCACTAGAATGGGAGATGAACTTTGGAAGGCGACCCATTTCGAGCTCAGAAATCAAGTGGGTATTTCTGCCCCCGTCTGGGGTCACACAAGGCAACCGATTTCCACTCCTACCCCTGGCTCCCAATCTGGAAACGAGCTGGAAAGTACAGAATTAAGGTGAGTATCTAAAATGGTGCAGTTAGCGGATTCTTTCTACATAACGGGGTAATTATATGGCCCCAATCACTATAGAATCTCAGTACGTCCAACAACTGATTGAGTGGGCTTTGGGGTATCAGCACTGCTGTTCCAAGAACTTCCCAATTCATCTCTCATTGTTATTCTCTCTCTCTCTTTTCCTTTTATGATTTTGGATGAAGTGGAAATAAGCAAATCATATGCCAAGCAGCATCTGCCTGTCTGACATATTCACTGATGCTTTCCTCACTAGCGCCACATCAGTCATGAGCATTTAATAACCACCTCCAGCCCGGATAAAACAGATGCTGTTGAAGAGACCCACTAAGGAAATTTTTTCTCTTCTGGTTAAACTTTTTGCTTTCATACACACCCTGTTCCTACCTCCAGGCTCTCACCAGCAGAGATATTTTGGATAGATCACATCAGAAAAAAGGGTCCTTGAAAAGGGCCAAAGAAGAACCAGTTCAGTATATTCCTAGCCCATCTACTTGAAATTTTCAGCTAAATAGCTTGTTTTTCAAAGTTCCGGATAAAATAGGTGGCTGATATTGCAGAAAAAAGGTGAAGAGTTTCAAATACTGATGATCGTTAATAATAATACTTGATCCAGCTCATGGGTTCAGATTCCAGAGGATTGTTTAGCCTCCTTTCCCTCCCCCCACTGTTGCCTGATGTTTTCCCTAGGGAGAGGCAGATCTGGCCCTAACCAATGTATTTTAACAGCTGAAATTGTGGGGATGCCAACCAGAAACATCATGAGGAATATATCCTAAGGCAACAAGGAGAGGAGTCTGTGAACTGGGAACCCCCGGAGATACTAAGCCCTTGCGGGTGTCAGTTAAGGCTTGCTGAGCCGCTTGGCCACGTCTGCATAGGCTTGCTCAATTTCTTTGTCCGCCGCACAGGTGTTGGTGAATTCATCCCTGGCATAGGCATTCTTCAGGTATCGCCACAGCCCCGTCATCTCTGTGGGGAACTCATAGTTGTGGTATTTCTTAGCGACAATCTAGGACAAAGACAAAAAAGGAAACTTGCTTGTTTTAGGCATTTGAGCTTCATTCTTTTTGTTACACAACAGACAAGGGAGTGAAAGGGGGCAGGGTCCTATAGGAGAAGCTATCAAAGAAAGGTCAATCTTTCCTGACTGGCCATTACTATGCAAATGCACCACCTCCTCTAAGGGCTTGTCTACATAAAGGCTTGGTTTGCAGCAAGTGGGGCATAATTCTTTCCCAAACTTGCCTCCTGCATACTAAGCATCCAGGTGGCCCAGGCGGCCATGCACTCAAAATGTGTGTTGATCTTCCCCGTTTTGAAAGGGGAGTAAATTAAAGTGCACTAGGGAACTTTTAGTATTTGGCACCAGACTGCACATGGACATTCAGTGCACAGCAGGCCAGTGCGGAGGAGATTTACAGCCCAACTTGCTGTAAACTAAGTGTTCGTGCAGACAAGCAGTAAAGGAAGTGTAATACCACGGTGTGTCAAATCCTGACTTTGGAATACCAAGCACTGTATACAAAGACTCAAACAGGCTCCACCATGGATTTCCCCCTCATTCCTGTGAACATCACCTCTCTCAGCTGTGCTCCTGGAATGGCATTATCAGGGAAGAAGCCTGGTCAGGTGACACTTTAAAAAGGTGGGTGGTTTAAAGGGCATGAATGGAGGAACACACAACAAAAAAGAAATAAACTTGTACCGCTTTGTCAAACAATCATCACCATGGAGATAACCATCGACAAACACTGGAAAGATATATTGTACACAGCAAGAAGGAGAAAGAACTATTTAGACTGGTATTGGGCACCACTTGGATACTAAGAACAAAGTATTATCTTCGGCTCATAGAACTAGGAGTGTTAGTGTGAAGAGGGAAAATACAGCTCCATACTAGGAAGTTTCCTATCTCTGAGATTTATTAGACTCAAGATCTCTGTGGAAGCCCAACCATTAATGACATCCAGGCCTTGATTCAGCAAGGTACTTAAGCACATGCCTTAACTTTTAATATGTATATAATCATTGGGTCTAATTCTTGTGCTTCAGGTTAGATACATGCTTAAGTGCCTTGCTAGACTGGGGTCTTTCATCCTGATTAGGCAATGAATTTAATCTTACACTGTATGTAACAATCCCACAGTGACAGAGTGGGCAAAAAGATTGGGAGGGCAGGATTAGCTAATTTATTGGGTCTTTCCCATCTCTAGTTTTTATGACAGTGTAAAGTTACTCATGAGCATAAAGGGAATTACATCCATATGTACCGCACAGCTCCCCTCTGTTTCCTAAAGTACTTATTAGAATTTCCATCCATCTAGATTTTTCAGGACAGGTCTGTTCTTACAAGAGATTATGGTTTATTCTTATTACCAGGATTCCTTTGGCATACTTTAAGAAAAATCCATTTCCAAGTTGCATCTATGCAACCCCGTGTGTGAACATAGGGGATGGAACCTACTCATTAGTGCAGGCGGAAATTAACAACATTTCCAGCGGAAGTGTTTACATGCCTTTTACTTGTGTCTTTAAAACAGACCGAGGACAATAGTCTGTAGCTATGCATGGCTATAAGATTTAGAATTCTACAGGAGCTGTTTGTCTGTCTTTCACTTTGCCTTAAGGAGACGGGAACTAGCAATGAGAGCTTTAAGCACTTGTGTTAAAATGTCTGGCTCTGCCTCCAGGAGAGAAGATGAGCCAAAGAAAGTGCCAAATCAGTAATACTATCACATGACCTGTGTAAGTGACTTATGCATCACATTCTGTATTCTCTTTTTATATGTGTACAGTCAGCTCACCGTGGCTTAGCTTATGTTTTGACTCATGGAGCCAAGATAGATGCATGACTTGGCTCCACTTTCTAGTTCCTGGCTTGCCAATGTCTACCAGGTACTGTTTTTTATTCTGAAGAAACATGTAATCTGATCAACTGAATAAATATAGCACTTAGGAGAGAGAATTAGGTACATCCTCTGCACTATACCAGAGACAATTCTGCTTCTGAATCACAAGCTAGCTTTCATCTTTTAACTTTACTATGCAAAATACCAGCTGCATCACCCTTTGTAGGTTATACGTGGGTGGGAATGGCAGTAGAGGGTAAAAATGGAGAGTTAGGTGACCCAGGGTTCCAATCATAGGTCTGCCACTGACTCGCTGTGTGACATTGGACAAGTCACTTTAAGCTCTGTTTCTGTTTCCCCATCCATATAAAATGAGGCAAGGGACACTTAGCACACTTATGTTGCTTTATGATCTATGAAGAAAGCATTAAGAGCAGGCCCAGGGACAGAGAGGGAGGGGGACAAAGAGGGGGGGAACAGTCCTGGGGCCTGGCAATTCAAAGGGACCAGGGGCTCCCAACCACTGGGCCCCAAGCTCTTTAAACCGCTGCGCACTTTGTAACTCGGAGGGCTGCCTTGGAAGCCGGGGGGTACAGCGTGGTATGCTCCAGGCAGCACTGAGGGCTGGCTGCCCCAGCCCTGCCCCTTCCAGGAGTGTAGAGCTGCCCCTACTTGTCCTGGGGCTTGGCAAGTCTATCACCCCCTCCATTAAAAGTATGTCTACACTATAATTAGATACCCACTGCTGGCCCATGCCGGCTGACTCAGGCTTGCAGGGCTGTTTAGTTGTGGTGTAAACGTACAGGCTAAGCTGGATCCCAAGCTCTGTGACCCTACCAGCTCCCTGCGTTCTAGAGTGCAGGCTCCACCTCAGCCAAACAGCCCCTTAGCCTGAGCCCCACAAAGGCCAGCTGCAGGTGTTGAGTTGTAGTGCAGACATACCCGAAGTATTAAGCATTATTTTCACACGTACGTGGTGCTGCCTGATGATGGAAATACCCCCAGCAGTCAGCATAAAACAAAACTCCTTTATAAAAATAATCTGGCAGGAAGAACAAATCTGGATGTCAAGGGTTGGCAGCTGTTGCGGTGGCTAGCTTTAAAGATACACTTCTGATTAAGGGACACCACAAGCTTATACAGCCCTATTTTATAAAGCCAACATGGTGGGGGGGAGGTGGCAGCTGGGAGTGCAGCATGAGGGTGATAGGGGTGCTAATAAACTAGCAGTCCAAGGAGAGGTGTGGTTTAGTTCAGAGAGCCAGGTGTGTTCCACTACCAACTCAAAGAAAGAAAAAGGAAACATAGCACCAGAGCACCACAAACACCACAGATTAAAGACACATTTGTAAATCATCCAAATTAAAAGCCAACTGGCCTGTGCAGTACAAGCTGAGAGACACACTGGTGTGTTCCCAAAAGGTCCAGGCAGCACGAGTTTCTACTCTTTTCTCCCTGCAAACCCAGACACTAGGCAAAGAAGAAAGTTGTTTCTATAGAAGCCTCAAGCCCTTTCTCTTTCCCCAGTCACTAGGTCCTTCATTCGTAACCCTAGCCCTTCCCCTACTTTGTATATTCATTGCTGTGACACGCCTCACACAGAGCCAAACACCCAGTGCTTGTTGACCCAGACTAGTGAAAAATGGAGTCTCTGGCTAGCTAATGTGGCATGGGCCCCTCTTTCCATGGCCAGTGTTTGGGCCAGCAGCCTGTTCCCCTTTGCCAGAGATCAGGCTTGCAGCTAGCTGCTCAGGTAGGGAACCTAGCTACTTCTTCTAGAACTCCCTTCCCCTGATATCACAAGCACCCTAACTTCTGGTTCTTTACCTCAGTCTTCCTGACTCTCTTCCCACCACTTTCTAACTGGGGAGGCTTTTAAAGGCCTCTGGCAGGTCTGAAGTAGAGTCAGCTGGCCCCAATCTGCCCAAGTCAGCTCCCTTCCAGCTGTTCCTAATTGTGCTGTGACCATCCCCCTCTAATTAGCAGGCCTTTTACCCTTCTGGGGCTGATTTTTCCTTACTCTGTAGCAGCCCTCTGGCCTGGTCACACTAGGCAAGACCATGCAATACACCAGCCTATTCTTCCCATCTCATGATGCACTGGAGATTAGTGGGGTTCCCTAATGCTCACTCTATCACCTCTCTTTAGACCTTGTTTCATTTTCTTTGCCCTTTTGGCCAAGATCTTGGAAACTTACTTGGCTACGCCTACACTGGCAGCTTCTTGAGCAAGAACTCTTTTGCAGAAAAGTTCTTGTTCAAAAACTCTTCCAGAAGAGAGCGTCTACACTGGCATGTGCCTTTGCACAAGAGATGTGCTTTTGCGCAAGAGCATCCATGCCAGTGTAGATGCTCTCTTGCGCAAGAAAGCTCTGATGGCCATTTTAACCATAGGGCTTTTTTGCGCAAGAAATTCATGTTGCCTGTCTACACTGGCCTCTTGTCCAAGAACAGTTGCATAAAAGGGCTTATTCCTGAGCGGGAGCATCAGAGTTCTGGTGCAAGAAGCCCTGATTTCATACATTAGAACGTCAGTTTACTTGCGCAAGAACACGCAGCCAGTGTAGACAGGCAGCAAGTTTTTGCACAAGAGCGGCCACTTTTGCACAAGATCACGCCAGTGTAGACACAGCCACTGGCTGTGTCTGGACTGGCCAGTTTTTCCGGAAAATCAGCCACTTTTCTGGAAAAACTTGCCAGCTGTCTACACTGGCCGCTTGAATTTCCGCAAAAGCACTGACAATCTCATGTAAGATCGTCAGTGTTCTTGCGGAAATACTATGCTGCTCCCGTTCGGGCAAAAGTCCTTTTGCGCAAAACTTTTGTGCAAAAGGGCCAGTATAGACAGCCCAGATTTGTTTTCCGCAAAAAAGGCCCAATGGCGAAAATGGCGATCGGGGCTTTTTTGCGGAAAAGTGCATCTAGATTGGCATGGACGCTTTTCCGCAAAAAGTGCTTTTGCGGAAAAGCGTCCTTGCCAATCTAGATGCTCTGTTCCGAATATGCTTTTACGGAAAACTTTTCCGTTAATAGCATTTGCGGAAAATCATGCCAGTCTATACGTAGCCCCTGTGTATAGACCAGTCTCTTTCCTATAGAAAAGCAGAGACTGGCAGATAGAGCAGCAGCATGGCTGTGACAACTCAGGTTTACTGATCTGGGCACTGTATTCTCAACCCAGAGTTGCTTGTCCATCAGATGTGGCCTTTTACCTTAACAACATGAAGTTTGGGCAGCAGGTTGCAATCCGCAAGTGTCAGCTCATCCCCATCCAGAAACTTGCGTTTAGAGACTTTCTCCTCTTCAGTGCTGTTTGCATCGATCTCTTCAGGCAGAGGCGTGTTCAGGTAGTTGTCCAGCTTCTTTAAAGCCTTGGTCAAACCTCTCTCGAGGCCTTTGTCAAGACATAAATAAACATGAGGTCAGGAAGAAAGAAAAGCTTAGAAACACTCTCAACACTGGCAGTGCCCATCCCTCTGACGCTAAGGCCAGAAGCTTTGCTGTGGGCTGTTTGTGCTATAACCCCAATGGAATCTCTCTTTAAAGTGGTTGCATGAGGATTGTCCCAGGACAGAGTTACATGGGTGGATTTGATGTACAGCCCCTCTCTCCTACCAGTATAGCAACCAAAAGGGACCCTGGAAGGAGGAAAAGAGGCGTAGTTGTAATGTCCCTTCACTGCACTGATCCTAGACTACGATCTTGGTCTACTGCCATTGGATCTCCAGGCACATAGAACCACTCTAGACAATATGTGGTGAATGGCCATGTACACATAGATTGAGCAAAGCCCCTGTTATTATTGAACATGCAAATAAGAGTGTGGATAAATGTGAGCTCCCCAATTATAATAGCCCTATTGTAGCTCCACAGTGTTGCAATCAATATCAAACATGGCTCAATACTTCCCGCTCATTTTTTCTTTCGTGTAAATTAATTTAGGGTGGCAGGAATGTCTCAGAAGATGCCAACCATAGTGCTACAGTGACATGTTCAATGGGATTGTGATGAAAGCCGTTTGGCCATAATTAAATGTGATGCCACCCACACACTTGTGCTGTTCAAACCCCTTCCAAACCCCAACACTTGTTTCAAACCCCTTCCAATTTCAGAATTAAAATTGGGCCGAGTTCTCCTTCTAATCAATTTCAAAGGGGTTGGAGAACTTGGGCCTTTTGCTTTAAGACTTATTAAAGGCTAAATGCCGCAATCAGATCTTCCACACACAACAAATTCCTGTTGACTCTAATGGGAGTTCTGCCCTCAAAATGATGACATCCTTCCATGGAGGATACACCCATCAATGGCTAGGATGGGCAGTTATGGTGTCCCTAGCCTCTGTTTGTCAGAAGCTGGGAATGAGTGACAGGGGAGGGATCACTTGATGATTCCCTGTTCCATTCACTCCCTCTGGGGCAGCTGGTATTGGCCACTGTCGGCAGACAGGGTACTGGGCTAGATGGACCTTTGATCTGACCCAGTATGGCCATTCTTATGTTGTTATGGCACAGCATACAAACACGGTGTCAAATTTTCCTGCAAAAACATCAGCCCAGGTTCAAGATCTCTGTCTCTACACTTTGCCATTATGCGAATGAACAAATTTCTAGTATTTTATTCACCCATCAAAACCAGTGTATTTGCCCCAGGTGACGGAGCAGAATTTGCAAGTTATTATTCGGGTTGAAAGCTCTCCAGAAGAAGGAGCATCTTTTTTTTTCTGGGGTTGTACAGCACCTAGCAAAATGGGGGTTCTGGTCCATCTCTAGGCACTAAGGTAATATCAGTAATTAATAATGTGTAATGTACAAAAGAACAATATGGCCCTATGGAAGAAAAGGACTGGAACCCCCAATGTGACTCTGCCCTTGAAGCATGACGCTTTTAGGCCAGATCCTGAAAAGTTTTATACCTGTGAGCCACTTTACTCCATGCTTATGTCTACAGTTGTGCTGGGAGGTCTGATTCCCATCTGCTGCAGACATACCTGCCCTAGCTCTGCTTGAGCTAGCACACTAAAAATAGCAACAGAGTCTGGGTAGCGTAACGCCGACAGGTAGCCTCAAACCTGGGACCTCTGGAGCTCGGTGCATGAGCCTCTACAGCTTGAGCTAAAAGTCAGCTAGCGCTCAGCTGAGGCTGTAGAGCAAACTCATTTTCTCTCACTGTAAGTGGTCTAAGTACCACCTCATGGGACAGTGAATCACACCCAGGTATGTGAATTACAGGAGCACAGGGGAGCAGCTACACTCCAGCTACACTGCTATTCTTAGCTAGTGGGTCATTCTATGCAAGCTGGGAATCACCCCTCCCAACTCAAATGTAGACATAGCCTAGGAGTGAAGTTATGAATGTGCATAAGTCTTTGCAGGACTGGGCCTTTAAACTCATCTTGTGTTTCAAGATCATGGGTGGGAGGGGAAAGAGAGCATCACTATGCACGATCCTCCGCTGGCTTACCATCCTTTATGGCCCTTATGCCAGGGGTGGAAATTAAAGTAGGCTGCCTGTTGCTCTCACTTCCACTGAGGTCGGCAGGCCATGGATCAAGGAACCACATCATTTCTCTGTTCTTGCCACACTCTGACATAGTGGAGAGTCATCATGGCCTTATTGTTCAAACTGAGAAATGACTAGAATCCCATCTGAACCCTTCCATCCCCAGCAAACATGGTAGGAAGGGTTAGAATTTCATGTCTGAAAGCAAAGACTCTAAAATGACTGAAGTACTGCCATCTATAAAACAAAAGTGTTGCCATCCCTTATTTAATCAGCTCCCAAATTTAATTTTGACACTGACATTCTACTGTCAGACTCTGGCATGATTATCTGTAATCGCCTGCAGCTGTGTTCTGCTACACAGCTCGTATCGAAAGGTAATAAGTACATGCCGTTTAATATACCCTCATGCAGCAACAAAGGAAATATTTAGCAATCTCTTTTAGTTTTGACCCATTACACCTGCTGAACAGAACATTTTCTTTCTCCTGGTCAGCACCAGAAAATGTTCTTTTGTAGCGAACTCATTTGGAGACAATGGAATTGAATTACTCTGATTTAACTCAATTTAGTTCACTTGGATCTTTAAAAATTGGCTCAACAATGAGCATTTTCCCGTATCCCCTGACAACCCAATAAAATCTTTGGTTTTGCTAGATCATCTGTTTTATATTTCCAATATGAGAAGAAGATATTGCGCAACACTGGGAAAATGCATTAAGTGCTTTGTGAGCTAGACTAGAGAGTCAGATAGGTGTGTTTCTAAAGACAGGGCAGAGGTAAGGTGTTTTTAATGGAGCTCTTTTCTGGAACTCATTCATTTCTCTTGCTGCTATCACTACATCAATGTGTCTTAAGGCTCTCTCAGAAACAATGGCTGGAGTGATGCCTGTTGTTGAGAGTGGGAAAATAACATGTATGTAAATTCTCCGGAGCTCTTTAACTTCTTCATACTTAGAAGCCATTTTCCCAGTAGAATAACCACAGGAATGGGCACAACTCAATCTGCGCTCTGTAGTTGGGCCCTGCAGGGTCTCAGGATTTCCCACTGAAATCCATGGAGGAGCAATACATATCCTGAGGCACGAGAATTGTGACCGTGAGGTGTTGTGTAAATTGTGGCAACTGATGGGTGGACCATCAAGGCAGATCTGTTATTCCAATAGGAAAGAACTGCCCCCACCCCAAACTGATTAAGAGAATGGACAGTCCATCATAAAGACCTAGGTTAACATTTTCAAAAGCTCCTCAGGGACTTCGGATCCAAATTCACTTAATTACATTTGGAAAGGTTACTCCTGACCACCAGGTCTGAGAACTCCAATTCAAATCCAGAAACCAGTTCCCGGGTGCTGATACCTTTGTGAATGGAATCCATTCCCATGGTGATCAGGGCAAGTAAGGAAACCTGGGTCAACCAAGATAAATTATCTCCAGGGCAGCAAAGGGGGCAATTGCTCAAAGGCCCAAGCAATTTAAAAGGGCCTGGGGCACAAGGACATCCTTAGTATTTAATGTTCGGAGCCCTATGCAGTACAGGTTGGACCTCCCCAAACCGGAACTCCTTCATCCAGCAACATCCATGGTCTGGAAGGACCACAGGTGTTCCTGGACCAGCCAGTCCTGGCTGGGAGCCCCAGTGGCAAGAGAGCTGGCAGCTCGTAGCCTGGTGGGGCTGAGACCGGCACTAGAGCCCCAATACCACAGCAAGGGCCACGGCAGCGCCAGTAGCAGGGCCAGGTTCGTGGCAGTCGTGGCAGCCACAGTAGTGGGGCCAGGGCTAGGGATGCAGCACCCCTGACAGTGGGGCTAGGGCAGGAGCAGGGACAGTCCAGGCTGCCAGGGCCACAGCAGCCTGGCATGGGGGCCAGCTGGGGTCAACAGCGGGGAGGTCTGGGGATCCAGTAGCGGGGGACCTCCTCTGGTGCAGTAAATTTCCTCCTACGGGACTGCTCAGGTCCCGAGGGGGCTGGACCGAAGAGGCCCAACCTATACTATTAAAATGGTGCCCCTATGCCCTGACAGCCAGGGTGAGGGGAGGCGGTGACGGATATTTAGAGATGTGATTTAATAATCTTCAGCATCACGCTAATGAAATAGTTTTAAAGCCAATTTTAAAGTAAGGCCCAGTTGACTAACACACTAATTAAGGAACCGATGGTATCTATCTGGGGTTGGCAAATGCCTGTTAAATGGCTTCACTGCCACTTGAATGGCTTTCACAGGTTCGGGGTCTGCTAACAGGCCTGGCAGGCTTTTCCACTTTTAAGCTAACTACACCCTCTTTAGAGAAAGCAGAGCCGGAGAACAGGGATAGGAAGAGGTGGGTGAACATTAAGACCCAGTGGTGCCCCAAATTTTCAGATGCTCCACACATGAGCATGTTCTGCATATGAGTCAGGATGGCCCTGCCAGGGCAGCAGGACTAACACAGATTTGTCAACCCGCTCTCATTCTGCGCTCTTCCTGGAAGTGGCTGGCATGCCTCAAGGGGGCATGTCCCCATGCACTGACCCTACCTGGCGCACCGACTCCACAGGTTCCCTTGTCTGGAAACTGCACCAAAGAGAGCTGTGGGGGCAGTACCTGTGGGCAGTGACATACAGAGTCCCCGGGCCACCTGTCTAGGAGCCATTGCCAGAGAGATGTCGATCACTTTTGGGAACTACCTATGGTGAGGGACAACTTCCTGTCCCCTCCTACCACTTAGCCCCTTGTCCCTGACTAGAGCCTGCACCCCACACCCAAACTCCCTCCCAGAGTGCACATCCTGCACTCCCTTCCTGTACCTAATCCCCTGCCCCAGTGTAGAGCCTGCACTTTAAACGCAAACTCTCTCTCAGAGCCTGTGCCCCAGCTGTCCTCCTGTACCCAGATTTACTCTCACACCCCACAACTCTTCCTGAACCCCAACACCCTGCCCCAGCCCAGAGCCCACATCCCACACCCAAACTCCCTCCCGAAGCCCATACCCTGCACCCTCTCCTCCACCCAAGCTCCCACCCAGAACCCCCACCTTGCACCCTCTCCTACACCCAAACTCCCTCCCAAAACCCATACCCTGCACCCTCTTCTACACCCAAACTCCCACCCAAAACCCCCACCTTGCACCCTCCCCTACACCTAAACTCCCACACAGAACCCCCACCTTGCACCCTCTTCTACACCCAAACTCCCCCCCAGAGCCCATACCCTGCACCCTCTCCTACACCCAAACTCCCTCCCAAAACCCATACCCTGCACCCTCTTCTACACCCAAATTCTCACCCAGAACCCCCACCTTGCACCCTCTTCTACACCCAAACTCCCCCCAGAGCCCATACCCTGCACCCTCTCCTACACCCAAACTCCCTCACAAATCCCATACCCTGCACCCTCTTCTACACCCAAATTCTCACCCAGAACCCCCACCTTGCACCCTCTTCTACACCCAAACTCCCCCCAGAGCCCATACCCTGCACCCTCTTCTACACCCAAACTTCCACCCAGAACCCCCACCTTGCACCCTCTCCTACACCCAAACTCCCCCCGAGAGCCTCTGCCCCCTCTTGCACCCAACCCCCCTGTGCCAGCCTGGTGAAAGTGAATGAAGGTGGGTGAGAGTGAGTAATGGAGAGAGGGAGGCTGGAATGAGCCTGGATGGGACCTTGGAGGTGGGTAGAACAGGGGTGTCACCGCAGGGAAGAGGCACAGCAGGGGCGGGGCAAAGCTCTTAGGGTTTGCGCAAGTAGACAGTTGGCAATCCTAGCCGGTGAGCATGTGGAAGCCCTGGCCCTGCTGGCAGAGCTCGCCTGGCAGCACAGCTGGCAGCTCTCTGGGCACTTGCCAGTGCAAGAGCAGAAACACCCCTCCCCTCCCGCAAATGTCAGAAGGTCAGCATCTAGGTAGGCCCAGCTTCTGAGTGCACAGAGGCCCACTGATTATTCTGCCCTAGGACCTGGAATTGCAGTTGGCAGGCCTGATCGTTTGGATGGACAATGCTGCACTGGGGATCACAGAGCCTACCCCAAGACTGACCTATTTAAGCTTCTAAATTCTAGGATTCAGTTTCTAAATTCTCCTGATCAGAGGTCAGGTATAAAATACATGGTGATACTACCTCCTTCGTTTCCCAGGGCCTTCTGCTCAGCCAAGAACATTTTACTCCACTTGTGCTCCTGCAGTGTCATATATGCAGCGGCGCGCAACCCGTGGGTTGCAACCCCTTTGGCTGTCTTCCGGGATGGTCACCGCACCAGGCCGGCCACCAGTGGGGGGAGGGAGCGGCAGGTGAACGGAGCAACATTTAAAGGGGACACACTTTTTTTTTTCCTCAATCAAAATTTTCCCGGGGGTCACACCGGAAAAAAGGTTGTGCACCACTGATCTATGGTACTAGCGTCTATAACTTTAAGAGCTGAGCTCCCCAGATGGAGTGTCTGGGTGGGGCACTCTTGTTATGCACAGCCAGTTGGAACCAGAATGCCAGATGCAGAAAAAAGCAGAGCTTTTGCTAGCATGTTAAAAAGACTGAGTTATCACTGAATGGTACCTCATCCAGCCAATCACACACAAAGAGATCAGCAAAAATTTCACACCCTCTTTTGAAATTTTCCCGTCCCACCCCCTCATAGTTTTGCCCAACTTTGTCTAACAGCCCATGCAAGCCAGAGAAATAACACTTTATGACCTTAGAGGAACCACAGAACATTTAATTACTATCTGCCAAATCCACAGGGCGAGGTTCAGTTTAGCTGATGATACCAAACTTACAATGATATCCTGTTTGCAGGATAAAATTACTCGCTATTGAATGAGATTAACAAATCTTGACATGCACAGAATTATAAAGATTGTAACAAAAGTTAACTGTAGTTGGCAAAGTTCTGCTATCAGATACTGTGGCATCAATCAAGAGTAACTCCACAATATCAACAAATTTACTCCATAGTTTCACCATTTTAACGGAAAACAGAATTTGGCTCATTTATTTAAGTTTCCAAGGAAAAAAAATCTTTAAAATTCTTCAAAGGTATATGGAGGAATTCTGATGTGTTGAAACACAAGACTGGACACAACACCGGAGAATATAATGCAAGAAGAAAATCTGCAGGGAAATGATTACACAACAAAGATGCACAGATGGATTCTGAGAGTGAAATCCCAGCCACACTGAAGTGAATGTGAGTTTTGCCATTGACTTCAATGAGGCAGGAAAAGAGGGGATTTTATCCATGGATTTTCAAGCCAGAAGGGTTCATTATAACCAGCTAGTCTGATCTCCTGACAGGCCATAAAAATGCAAACATTCTAGATCTTTTCCATATCTTTCTATTATTTAAATCAGGGTGGAGGAAAGTGGAAATTAACTAGAGATAGGACAAACGTTCGGAAAAAAATGAGAATTGGTTCAAACTGACCAAATCCAAAACTTGATAAGGGTCAGCCAAGTAGTCGATTCCCTCCTCATGAAGCCCCAGATGCCTCTTTCCACCATTTGTTCACACAAAACTGAGTATGCACTCTTTGCAGTCTTAGCATTAAGTCTTGACTGGTTGGTGTATCCATACTTGTGCATCCTGGCATCAGAAGCCTGCAGCGTAATCTGGGTCATGCCTACGCTGAGGAAGCTGCAATGCATTCGAATGACTCGTAGGACTCTAGGAGCACAAGGGTGATCAACAGGAAGGAAGGAGGGAGTTGGTGACAGACGGGGAATGATTGGGGGGGGGTCCAACCTGGAAGTTCTGTCAAATAGTTGATTCATCTGGGAGAGGAAAAAGAGCAAGGCAGTAGATCATGTAGTTGGAAGGAAGGAAGGAGATAACTGGGGGGTCTAGGCGCTAATCTAGCACTTGGGCTGATCTGAATTCAAGTCTCAGCTCTCTCCCAAGCTTCTTGTGTGACCTTGGGCAAATCGAGTAGTCTCTGTTCCCCATCATTTCTTATGTGTAAATGATAGCACTCCCATGCCTCTCAGGGATTCTATGAGGATAAACACAGTAGAGTTTGTGAGGGGCTCTCACATGGCCAGTAGGAAGGCAGGTAAATATCTAGTCTAGAAGGACAGCACAAAAGGGAGTGGGAAAGGAGTAAAAAGCCCCCAAAAGGTGCATTAAGTTCAGAACATCATCTGATTCTGGGAATTTTATCTGAACAAAAGCACTGGCTCCCTAATTATTAGAAAGCAAAAGGGCTACAGAAATCTCTTAGGGTAGGTCTACACAGCAGGGCAAAAGTCGAATTAAGCTACGCAAACTTGAACTATGTCAACTGCGTAGCTTAAGTCGAAATAGCTTAATCGGCTGTTGGCACTGTCTCCACAGCAGGAAGTCAAAGGAAGAGCACTCTTTCTTCGACTTCCCTTATTCCTTGTAAAATGAGTCACAGTAAGAAGTCCTCCAGCTCGACATTATTGTGAAATAATGGCTTGTGATGTAGACACGTTTTTTATTATTTCAGAATAACATCAGTTATTCCGTAATACTGCTGCTGTAGCCTTGGTAGACTGTTTATTGCATACGTACCATTCTGAAGATTAATAGAAAACAGAGATTCTGCACCCTTCGCACCTCCAACTCATGGGGCCCTTCTTCGGAAAGGCTACGGTGAGCCTGCTCAGCTTCTATCCTTCAATCTAAATTTGAGGTTTTCCTGTTTTTTTAACTGAACTGCTGAAATTCAGTTTTCATGCTATTTTGTTCATTACCATCTCTAGTCTCCGTTACACTCATATAAATCCACAGCAGTTCCACTGATTTGCTTCAGCTTTGCACAGAAAAAGCCAGAGGAAAATCTGGATCTTTTGTATACTTGATAACAGAGATTTCACAAATGAATAGATAAATAATTTTGCATTATTGTGAGGGTGTTTCATAACACTGATAAGAGGGCTCTTGAGGCTGGGACAAGCAGGCAAAGAGTTTAAGTACCGATCTACACTGGTTCTGAGATGAGTTGGTATGGATCTGACTAATTAGTATTTATTACAATGTAAGGTATCAAGACCTAAAGGGTACAATGAACGGAGTTCTTTCTATGAGGAAGAGCCACTGAAACTAGAGTGACAACAGAGCTTCTAACTTGTCAAAACAAAACAACATGAATTCCTTTGCATTGGTCATGTGAATCCACCCCAGAATGACCCCTGCAGAACTGCAGGTTCCTTAATTGTCAAGCCCAAGTGAGTTTAACAAACTGTGATCTGTGTACGGAATGAATTTTGCTTGCTGCAGCTACCCTGACTCGCTGACTGATACTTTTTCTTTTTACTGCTTTTTTCGATCCCCCCCACCCATTAAGATTTATCCCATAACACACGCAAATGAACTTGATGAAATATGCAATGAGGGAAGAAGGGGAACAGCACATAAATATTCGCAGTCTCATACAAACAACCTGAGATTTATTTTTCCTTTAAGAAAATAAACCACCTTCCTTGATCACTTCCAGATTCATGGCGTTTGATATTAGAAGAGACCCAATACTGTTTTCTGGTAGGAGAGGAAAAACAACTTAGAACCAGCAATTTAATGTAAGAAAATAATATAATTCTACTAATCAAACAGTCTAATTAAAGACCAGGGATCCATATCACCTACTCTTCTTCTACCCACTCTTCCAAACAGGCTCAAGCTGGGTATTATAGAATTTAACTGGACAAAGTGTCCCTTTAATAAATGGACGTACTAAGACTGCAATGTGCCCTTTGCTGTAATACACAGAAGATATTTTCCCCTTCCACTTAAAAAAAAGTTTCTTTTCTTACTTCCTATCATTTCTATGCATCTGTAATAATGCCTGCAATTTATGCTGATTCTGGGTTAGGCATTTTACCCTGATCTGCTTTGCTTCTGAGGATATATCTACATTGTGGTGTGACTGCAACTTATGCTGACATATCGGAGATACTTTCATCTAGCTAGCTTGGGTACTGGAACAAGGCAACTGTGGCAGCAGGGGCTGGACAAGTCTGCCTGGAATGCTGGCTAAGTACTTGAGTGGCTAGTGGACTCTGGATGTCATGCTGCTGTGCCGTCTGCCCCCCAACAGGGGCGGGGAGGGCAAAGGGGGCAAATGCCTACGGGCCTGGCTACTGCAGCAGTGGTGGCAGCCGAACCCCAAGCCCTGTAAATCACTGCTGGAGCAACGCTCCGTATGTTCCACATAGCTCTAAGGATAGGGGTGGCTGTGGCACGGACGGCTGGCTGCCCTTGGCTCCACCCCTTGCAGCCAAGGCCTTGCCCCTTCCAAGAGTGCAGAGCTGCCCCCACTACCTGGCCCAGTGGCCTGCCATGGCTGTCGTTCCCCCTGCATGGTACCCATGCTTAGGTACCCAAGAGAGCTAGAACAAAGCTGGCTTGGCTATGTCTCCACAAGCTGCAATCACATACAGGCATATGCTTAGTGTAAAGTCTCTTTTTTTCCCCTCTCTCTTCTATGCTCTTCCCTTTTCCTGAGCTCTCTCTTCTAGGCACTTTCTCTCTCCTCAGTACAAGTTTCGACCTCCCGTTTCCACTGCCTAATGAAGCCAATTATGTTTAAGGTACAGAAGAACATAAGAAGATAAGGTATAATTTTTGAAAAGCACCCATGTGATTTAGGAGCCTATGTTCCATTTTTCAAAAGTGTTTGAGGCACCTATGGCTATGTCTCATTAAAAGTCAATTGGCCTAACTCACTTGGGCACTGTTGAAAATGTTACCCTACATTGTTAGGTTGCTGCTCATTCCACAATCCAATACCAAAGAGGTTGATACAGCCACCGGTATTCACCAAAGGCTTGAAGCCACTGTGGCAGAACTGTATCCATTTTGAACACAGGAGAGCAGCCCAGCTGGTGCACAGTATGGAAGGAAGGAGCAGAAACTTCACCGCCCATAATGACCTTAGTGAGGAGAAGGAGGGTCTAGTGGTGAGGGTACTCAGCTGAGTCTTAAGAGACTGTGTTCAGTTTCCAGCTCTTCTGCAAGCTTTTCTGTGTGACCTTGAGCAAGTTCCTCAGTTGCCTGTCTGTAGAATGAGGATAAACAGCACTGCCCTACCATACAGGTGTATTGTAGGACAAAATACATGACAGGCCATGAGCTGCTCCAATACTGGGGGCATATCAGTGCCTAAGACAGACCACTGCCCACTTTGTCAGCTGTGCTGAGCCCCCATAGATGTATCCTCCAACTGGACTTTCATCTGGGGAGCTAGGGGACTCTACTATCAGGGTCTGTGCTGTCAGGAGCAGTAAGGAGCCAGGCATGAAGGGCTTGGGTTGAGAAAGATAAAAAATTTGGATGCTTCTTTGAAACTTATTTCAATGAATCTGAACTTGGAATTCTGGGAATACTTAACTCCCTTGTGAAATTTCCTAGTTTCAGCCAGGCTGCAAAATACAACAAAAACAGGCTGTATCGCGGTATTGTGGTTTTATTCCTCGATAAAACCAGGTGACACTGATGCATTTGAAACTCTTTGAAAAGAAAGATGGGATGAATACTTTTCCAAGCCTCCTTAAAGCTTCACATTTGATTTAGCTCTGGTTTGGGTCTGAAGATTCAAGTTTATTCCTAGCTCAGATGTTTTACGTGTCCTTACTCTGGATCACAGTGGAGGTGTAAAACACACTTAATCAAATAGTTGTAGGGCTTGTTTTGAACAGAGGAAACGGGACTTGGAAAGCAGTTAAAATGGGTTGAAAAGGGTTCATTTCCAAGGGTTTGTTTTAAGTCCAGGTGATGGCAAAATGTAAAGCCCCTGTTCTATAGAGGCTCCAGGTAAAACAACTACTAACTTGTATTTTACAAAACATCTCTGCAGGGAAATACAGATGCATCCCATTCTAGGAGCACTTCTCAAAGGGCCTGATTCTGACCTCATTGACACTAGTTTAATACATAGTACATTTATTTCAGTGGAGTGACTCCTGATTTGCCTCTGTGTAGGGAAAGAAGAAAGAGGCCCTGAATATATTAAAACCGCAGAATTTATTCATTGCAAGATTTTTTACTTCAGCATCCCTATTTAGTCTGATGTGTGTTTACTCAGACTATTCTGTGTTGTTTGCTTATCAAACAACAAACAAGAGATGTTTCTGGAAGCAAGGAAGAGGCACTAACTGCAGAAATATACTGGGGAAAACGAGTTAAAGTGCATAGATAACTTTCAGTCGCAGAGCTGTGGGGACCCCTTGTGTTCTAGTATTTAAGCACAGAAAACTGCTCTTCCTATGCTTCGCATATAGGTTTCTCTTTCTGCCATGCATACAATGGGCAAATTCTGCTCTCATTTACACCAGTATAAATCCAGATGTACACCACTGACTTAAACCAAGTTACTCCACCAACAGAGTAGTGTAATTGACAGCAGAAATGATTACTACTATACGAATACATTCAGAATAATATTAGGTCCACATAGATATACAAGCGCCTAATTCTTCTCTTGCAATTGCTACACTAATGTAACTCTGTGGAGTTCATATTTACTCCTGACCTGCAGGGATGGTGGCAATGGAAGATGAAAGGAGAAGAATCGGGCCTAAACATTGTATTGTATTTAGACTTTAAGCTTTCAAGGCAATGACCACTTTTTAGAGTGCCTGTAAAGTCTACTGGCACCATGTAACTATAATATAAGTAAGATGCATCAGTCTAGATGCCTTATCTCTCCTAGGAGAAATTTAAACGAAGGCACTGGGAACATGCCACAGTAGCCTTTAACTTCAGAAAGGGGAATGACACAAAAATGAGGGCATTAGTTAAACAGCAATTAAAAAGGTACAGTCACAGATGTGAAATACCTGCAAGCTGCATGGAAGATCTTTTAAAAACACCATAAGGGAGGTGAAATAAAATGCATATCCCAAATTTTAAAAGATGGCAAGATGACCAGAAAGTGCCACCATGCAGGCCTGGCTTTAGGGCAAGGTGAGCAAGTTGGTTGGCTTAGGCCCCGTGCCTTCAGGGCCCCACACTGCCTGGTACCTGCCCGGATGCTCACTCACTCCCCTGGCTGGGAGCCACCCAGCCATGCAGCACAGATACGGTCAGTGTGCTGCCTTGGGCCCCGCAAACCCTTTGGCAGGACCTGCCACCATGCCTAGAAGGTGACTAAAGACAAAACACCATCTTTGGAAATTAAATCCTGCAGAGAAAAATAGAAAGGAGCATACAATCTGGCAAACCCAAGGTAAATGTGTATAATTAGGCAGGCCTAAAAAGAATTTGAAGAGTAACTAGCCAAAGACTCAAAAATAAAACAAATTTTTTTAAAAAAATACATCAAAAGCAGGAAGCCTGCCAAATAAACAGCGGGGTGCTGAGGAAGCACTGCAGAAAGATAATGCCATTGCAAAAAAACTAAATTAATTCTTTACATAGGTCTTCACTGGAGAGGATGTGAGGGAGATTCCCAAACCAACGCCATTATTTTTGGGTGACTAATCTGTGCAACTATCCCAGGTATCAGTAGAGGAGGTTTTAGACCAAACTGATAAATTAAACAGTAATAAGTCACTAAGACAAGATGGTATTCACTCAAGAGTTCTGAAGAAATGCAAATCTGAAATTGCAGAACTACTAATTCTAGTCTGTAACCTAGCATTTTAATCAGCTTCAGTATGAGATGACTGGAGGATAGCTAATGTGACATCATTTTTTAAAAAAGGCTCTAGTCTAGAGGCTATCCTGGCAACTACAGGCTGGTAAGCCTCATTTCAATGTCAAGCAAATTGGTTGAAACTACAGTTAAGAATAGAATTATCAGACATATAGATGAATACGATATGTCAACACAGCTTTTTGTGTGGGGAAATCATGCCTCATATATCTACCAGAAGTCATTGTGGGTGTCAACAAACACGTGGACAAGGGTGATCCAGTGGATGTAGTGTAACTGGGACATTCAAAAAGTCTTTGACAAGGTCCCTCACCAACGGCTCTTAAGCAAAATAAACAGTCATCGGATAAGAGGGAAGGTCCTCTCATAGCTCAGTAACTGGTTAAAACACAGAAGACAAAGGGTAGAAATAAATGGTTAGTTTTCAGAATGGAGAGAGGTAAATACTGGTTTCCCTCAGACATCTGTACTTGGACCAGTGTTGCAAAATTTGCAAACAATAAAAAATTACTGGAGATTGTTAAGTCTAAGGCAGACTGTAAAGAGTTACAAAAGGATCTCACAAAACTAGGTAACTAGGCAATAAAATAGCAGATGAAACTGAATGTCATAAGTGCAAAGTAATGCACATTTGAAAACATAATCCTAGCTTCACAGATGTAATGATGGGTTCTAAATTAGCTGTCATCACTCAATAAAGAGCTCTTGGAGTCATTATGGATAGTTCTCGGAAAACATCCACTCGATGTGCAGCAGCAGTCAAAAAAAAAAGCAAGCAGAATGTTAGGAACCGTAAAGAAAGTGATATAGTAAGAGAAAATACCATAATGCCACTATATAAATCGATGGTATGTCCACACATTGAATACTGAATATAGTTCTGGTCACCCATCTCAAAAAAGTTATATTAGAATTGGAAAAGATACAGAGAAGATCAACAAAAATGATTAAGGGCTTGGAACAGCTTCTGCATGACGAGGTACTAAAAAGACAGGGACTTCTCAGCTTGGAAAAGAGACAACTAAAAGGGAATATGATAGAGATAGCTACAATTGTGACTGGGTGGAGAAAGTGAATAAGGAAGTATTATTTGCTCCTTTGCACAATGTAAGAGCCTGGGGCCACCCAGTTAAATTAACAGGTAGGAGTTTTAAAACAAAAAAGAAGTATTTCTTCACACATCATACAGTTGACATATGGAACTCATTGCCAGCAGATGCTGTGAAGACCAAAATTACAATGGGGTTCAAAAACAAATTAGATATATTCATGTAGGATAGGTCCATCAATGACTATTTGCCAAGATGACCAGGGATGCAATCCAGGGCTCTGAAAGTCTCTGGCCTCTGATTGCCAGACGTGGATAACAGAGATTACCTATGCTGTAATTTATTACTTAGATTACCTATGCTGTTCATTCCCTCTCAAGCACCTGGCTTTGGCCACTGTCAGAAGACAGGATACTGGACTAGATAGACCATAGGTATAACTCAGGATGGCCGTTCTTATGTGCTTTATGGTGTGTACATTTCTTTGCTGGCTTTGAAAATCTAAGGCTTAAATTTTGTTGTCTTCTAATATTTTCAGGAATGGTAACTCCTAGCATTCAAAAATCATGCATCAGATACCCAAAATTATAACTGAAAATGTGGTGTTTGTTTCCTTTGCCTCTTTATTTTTGAGACTTTGCAGCTCATACCAAGCCTTTCTCTGCAACCAGGAGGACTAGAAATGTATTGTTAACAAAAACTAAAATCTGGGATTCTCATATAAGCACTTTCCTCCACGAGTGGCATTTTTTCAGGAAAACACCAAATATTGTAAGTCCCGATAAAATCATTAGAATGGCAACACTGTTCCCAGACATGTTTTATTAATCCCTTCCCACCCCAGTTCTTTTATGAACACAATTTGCATCAGTGTTTCAGCCAAAAATGTTTTTTGGGAAAAAATTATGATGACCTATTCCTGCTCCCATTGAAATCAAAATAGGAATTGTGCAAAGTGACTTCTAAGAGAGTAGGATTATGTCACGGAATTCTATGTCATTAGACATTCTGCCTTGTAACAACATATTCAGGAAGGCAATAAAGTGTGTGGCTAAATTTCAGGCTGTAAGTAATCCTCCTGGAGTCAATGGGGCTACCCAGGTACTTAAACGTAGACATGTATTTAAGTAAAATTTCCTGAATCGGGGCCATAATTTCCCACAAAGCCATGTCTATGACAACTATATAGCAGACTTGATTTTGACTACACTAAAGTCAATGGAGTTATGCCAGTGTGAAAGCCGTTAATGAGATCAAAATGAGACCCACAGCGCCTGTTACAATCTCACAGTCCTAAAAGGAGGCCACCATAGGTGTGGTACTGTGCATAACAAGGGCCAGCAGGGAAGGGAAGGAGTCACCAGAGGTAGTGATGCTTAAAACTGAATTTTAAATAATAATGCAAATTAGGGACCACTGCCACCAGATTGTTCTAATCCTGTTCCAGCTGCTCTTCTGCTCCTGTGTCTGAGCAAGGGTGCTCGGCTGGGACAGAGAACAAAGCCTCTCAGCTGAGGCAGCAGCAGGACTTGGAGGAATATGCAAGCTCATAGCGGAAATAATGCCTTTGTTTAAAAAAAAATGTCTACCAGGTGATCAACTTTTCAAAAGACAAAAGCAGGACACAGGGGGCAGCCCTGTTCTCTCTGAACTCCCCTCCCCCAGGCCTGAGCCCCCACTCCCTGTTTCTTCTCTTCCCAACACCTGCCCCCAGCCAGGCCAGAAGCTGGAGCTGGGCCATGATAAGAGCCAGCCAGCCCTGAGCCCTCCTCCTGCCTCAGACATGGAGCTGGGGTGCCTGAAATCAGTCCCCAGGCCATGTCACCACTCTCTAGTCCCTTACGCCTGGATCTTGCACCAGTCAAGTCAGTAGGAGATTTGTCACTGATTTCAGAGAGCACAGGGCCAAGTCCTCAGGGTGCAGAGCACGGGCGAGAGGGGACAAAGGTTCATAATAAATTGCAGAACCATTTGCCAGATTATATTTATCCCATTGCTCCATGATTTACTTTATTGCTGTCACCACCATGTATTGTGTGTGTATAAAAAAAAATAACGGGGACCCAGGTGTCCCAAAAGAATATATGGGACATATCGTTCTTCATCTTTTATGCATGGTCTGTACGTACGATAGGTATTGGAACCCTCCTCTGTTTATACATAGCTAGTCTGTGTTACGTCATTTTTATAGACTCTACTGATTTCAGCTGAAGGACGGGGTGGCAAAGGGAGCAATTGCTTCAGGGACTGGAGATCAGCGGTAGTGGCCAGGAGCCTCGAGTCCTTTAAATGGCTACCAAAGTGCTGCAGTGTGGCTAGGAAGGCTAAGGGGAGGGTCCAGTGACATGGTCCGGGCAGTGCTGAGGGTTGGATGCCTGTGGCCTTGCCTCTTCTGCCCGACGCTCCAGCCCTTCCAGGGGCATGGAGCCAAATCCTCCCACAGCTTCCTTGAGCCCCCGGGCAAGGTGTCAGCCCCCCCTGGATTTGAAGGTAAATTCCATGAGGCATCCAGCATTAGAGCCGATTTACAATGATGATTCAGCTCCTTTGGGCTTCTCTAAAGAGACAGATTCTCATAAGAAATGGCTGGGAGAGGGGAGGACTCAAGTTGGAGCTGATTTGTGTGGCCAGCTGCTCCTGGCACACATGTAGGGGACGGTGCAGGAGAGAGGAGAAGTCCCACTGTGCTATACTGATCCTCAGCATCCAGAAGGTAGAGCAGAACATAGGCTGCTCTACCTCAGATGGGCTTGCAGAATCAGGGAGCGGTGACCATCTGTATAATGGCCCCACTCCTCTCTGGCATCTAGCATCACTTGGCTCCAAGGGAGGATCTGCCCCCATGGTCTCATCACTACTGTAAACTTTCTGTGTGGCATAAATTCCTTTCGACGTGAGCTGATGTTTTTCTGTTTATTTACCGAGGTACATGATGGCCTCTAGAAAGGATCAGAACACACAGACACAGTGTTCATACTGTGCATGTATATTCACCGTGGAGCTGACGCTGCTCTCTCCTGGACCCACTCCATGGAAGGCAGTGGAGTTAAATTCGCAGAAAGCCAATGTAGGTCAGAAGAGAGTCAGGCCCAGCGCGTGCGTGCGCGCGCATATATATTATAGACATATATATATATAGAAAATGAAGAGGGAGAGATGTTTCTCACCTCACATGCCTAACCACAAAGTGCAATGTAGCTGCCGAAGGAGGTGAACGGCATTTAATCACATGTAAATTAATGATTTAATGCTCTTTTATTTTTGGGCCCTTGATCTAAATCCAAACCAGACCAGTGGAATCCTCTGGTCAGACGGCTGGAAATTCCACCGAATTAAATCACGTTGGTGGTCTCCCAGCTCAGATCCTAGTGAAGAGCAGTACAGTAAAACATCCTCTCTTTCTGCTAATGAATGCGCCCACCCACACAGGTTCTAGTACCCCCCTAAGAACTGAATTCAAGAACAACTTTTTAAACTCATGAATGAAATCAAAGGGCTCATTCTATGAGCCAAAAAGCGCACAATTTTAGGAAGAACTAACTGCTATTGGGTGGTTACTACACATCATCCCTTTCACGAGCAATACTGAACACACACACAGTGTTTCAGGTAATTAATCCTCAGGCTACTCCAATGAGTAGGTAAATAGCTGTTGCTATCCTCATTTTATAGAGCTTAAGTGACTTGCGATAGGTCATAGAAGGAGCCAACGTTAAAACTCAAAATCCTGGCTGTCAGTCCTGTGCTCAGACAAGGGGGACTTGTTGTAAATATCTGGCAATTAAATGAATCTGCTCTCAAGTGAGGCAGGAAAACTCAAGTCACTAAGGCTAAAGAGAAAATGAGCTCTGTACATTTGAAAGTTTGTCTCTCTCACCAAGAGAATTTGGTCCAAAGAAGAAATTACCTACCCATCTTATCTCTCTATGAAACTAACATCAAGATCATACTCACTGGATTCTGCCTAGGATTTCCGACTTTGGCATCAGCCAAGCAGGGGATTAAATGTTCATGATTCCAACCACAGCAGTGGAGATTTGTGAAAAAAGTCAGAGGACAAAACAATCTAGTCACACTATCCAAGCAGGAAGTTGGACTATTCCTGTGCTGTGAAGACCACTCCTTTAGGGAAGCCTGTAAGGAAATTATTGGGTGGTGGGGGCAGGGGTGGAAGGAATCAAGTCCGTTGTAATTGAATGGGCTTGAAATAATAAATATGCACACTTTCTTTAAACGCAGCGTGCCACATCCTGAGAATCTGGAATCAATTCCTTCCCTTTCAAGATGCTAAAAAGTGGTGGAACTTTGATACGGCCCGAGTATGTTTGCTTCTGGGCTTACGGCCCTCGCTAGCCTGTTCCAACCCTTTCAACATTTGTATATAAAAAACAGCACAGTTAGCAAAACAAAGAAGAAAAAAGATTGGAAAACTCAGAGAACTATTAAATTGGGGCTACCTTGCTGCCAAAGAGGTCTGGCAAGCAGGGGAGCCAACAGCCACACTGAGCAACTGGGCAAGATTGGGTGGGCTGGCTCTGAACTCCTGGAAGGGGTGGAGCCTTAGGTGGAAGGGGTGGGGTCTCGGGTGGAAGGGGCAGGGCTGGGGGCAGCTATCCTCAGCACTGCCTGCAGTGCACCATGCTGTCTCTGCCCCCCCACACCCCTCCAGGCCTTAGAGCTGCCCAACGTGGTGTGTGGTGCTCCAGAGGCAATTTAAAGGGCCCAGCACTCCGGATGCTGCCGCTGCTGCAATAGTGGCAGTGGCCGGAGACCCAGGCCCTTTAGAAATGCCAGGCCCTGAAGTAGTTGCCCCCTTTGCCTTCCTCCCCCTGTTGGCGAACCTGTTGATAAGTAAATGAATCATGATCTATAACATCTTGCCTCACAGAACTACACCAGAAAGCCATCACCTGCTTCTGGGCCAGGCGCAAAAGTCAGTGGATGTGCCCAATGCATCACTGCAAGGATCCGATAAAAATGATGTTTTGTCTGCTCGGCTGTGTCTACACTGGCATGAATTTCTGGAAATGCTTAAAACGGAATACTATTCCGTTTTCAGTTTTTCCGGAAAAGGAGCGTCTACATTGGCAGGTTGCTTATCCGGAAAAGCCCTTTTTC
Organism: Pelodiscus sinensis; assembly: GCF_049634645.1. Lineage (NCBI taxonomy): Eukaryota > Metazoa > Chordata > Testudines > Trionychidae > Pelodiscus > Pelodiscus sinensis. The sequence continues at coordinate 11,941,569 of NC_134713.1, forward strand.
CGGAAAAGCGTCTGTGGCCAATGTAGACGTGCTTTTCCGGAAAAGAGCCCCGATCGCCATTTTCATGATCGGGGCTTTTTTCCGGAAAAGACTACTGGGCTGTCTACACTGGCCCTTTTCCGGAACAGTGTTCCGGAATAAGGACTTATGCCCGAGCGGGAGCAGAATAGTTTTTCCGGAATAGCGGCTGATTTTGTACAGTAGAGCATCGTTGCTTTTCCGGAAATTCAAGGGCCACTGTAGACAGCTCGCAGCTTATTCCGGAAAAGCGGCTGATTTTCCGGAATAAGTGGCCCAGTGTAGACACAGCCCTCATGTTAAAGCACTTTTGCTTACAAGTATTTTGAAATGACCCTCTGATTCAAAGTCTCCTCTGATACCAGAGCTGATTGGGAATCAAAAACCCCATTCCAGGGACAATTCCAGCATTTCGAAAATACTTCCAGATAGGAACAAAAGGGCAAAAATTTCCCACAAAGTCAAAAGTCTGTAAAACTTCAATTGGGACCACTGAAATGTTTTCTTTCAATAGTGAGGTAGGCCCAGGGGTGGCCCTAGACTAGCTGCCAGCAACTGGCGCCCTAGGCGAACCATGCAATCGGCGCCTCCCTCCCCCCAAACTCCAAGGGCAGATCTAGGTTGAGGTTTTTGGTAAACTGGGAAACATTTTGCCCCTTTTCTCCATTTAATGTTTTTTAAGCATATTTATTTAAACAGGCATAATTATTCGGTTTGTCCATCCAACCAATGTTTCTGAGATCAGATTAAAATACAGACACAAAATTTTCAGAATAGATTTGTACACGACAGGTAGACGATATTTCAGTACGATATCAAATAAAAATGCATTACAAATGTTAATTGTAATAATTTTTATTATTACAAATCCAAAATAGTCCACTACGCGATCCTGCTTTAACTGAAATTACCACCACAGCCCTGGGAAGGGGGGGCTGGGGATGGAGTTCTGTGCAGGGCCGGACTAAAGGGTGGGCTAGCCGGGCAGCTGCTCAGGGCACCAACCTACAGGGAGTGCCCGGCTCCTGGTGGGCTGCAGCGGCCGCCTGGGTGGGGGCCATGTTAACCCCCGCAGCACTGGCCAGCAGCGCCCTTCCCCCCTCAGCCGCAGGACCCTGCATGGCCAGGCGCAGGCTACCCCGGGCGGCGCACTATCAGCAGTGGCCAGGCCGACTGGGCAACGCATGTGCCGTGCGTCCGCCCACACGCCCCGAGGGTGGACACGTACATGCGTCATGTGCCTAGAGGCGGGGCCACGTGTCCCGGGGGTGGGCCCACGCATGTGCTGTGTGCCTGGAGGCGGGGCTGTGCTTCCCGGGGGTGGCGCAGCATGCCTGGGGTCTGGGGCACCAAAATGGCTCGGGCTGGCCCTGGTTCTGTGGCTGGGGACAGGGGGGCTAGGGAGAGGGAACAGGGTGCCAGTGGGGGGAAGAGAATCCCCTGCACCTGCCTCCTCCCAGGATTCCACCCCCCAAAGGAAAGCCGGCACACGCCTCTCTCGGGGCTGCCCCCCCCACCCGCTGTGGCACAGGGGAAGCCGGCATGTACCTTCCCTGGGGCAGACCCTCCCCCTCCCATGGCACAGGGAACCCCCGCGCGCCGCCTCCCCCAGGGCCGACCCACCCCACCCCATGGTGCAGGGGAAGCCAGTGCATGCCTCCCCCGGGGCTGACCCCCCTCCTCTGTGGCACGGGGAACCCCTGGGGCCGACTCCCACCCCCGCGTGCCGCCTCCCCTGGGGCCAACTCGCAGCACTCCTCCTCCGGGGCTGACTCACCCCTCCTGTGTCTCAGGGAAGCCGCCGCGCTCCTCCTCCAGGGTCGACGCCAGGCGTTACAGGAAGGGGAAGGGGAAGTGGCAGGGAATTTGGCACCCCATTTAACTTGGCACCGTAGGCGGCTGCCAAGTTTGCCTATAGGCACAGGCTGCCCCTGGGTACGCCAGCTGGATGAGGCAGTATCTTTTATTGGACAAGCTTCTGTTGGTGGAGATTTTGAGTGCCACAGAGCTCTTTAAGTCTGGGGAAGGTAACCAGTGTCCAAGCGAAATACAAGGTGGGACAAACACTTCTGCATTTGTAGAACAATGGAAGTTTAGGGCTGTCTACACTGGGAACTTACATTGGCATAGCTTTGTCTCCCGGAGTGTGTAAAAAATCCACTCCCCTGAGAGATATAGGCCTTGTATATACTACAAAATGTCGACCTAATTTACAAAACATGTAGATGGTATCATGAGCTTTCGTGGGCACAACCCACTTCTTCAGATGACCCACAAAACCTCAAGATACCATCTACATGTTTTGTTAGTCTTTAAAGTGCTACCAGACTATTTGTTGTTTTTTATGTTTTTCCTGTTACAGACTAACTTGGCTACCCCTCTGAAGGATCTAATTTATGTTAGCATGCAGCCACTGAAGTTACAAAATGGCTTGTGTGCACGGGGCCGGCCTGAGCCATTTGTGCACCCCGGGCCCCGGGAGCGTGGTGCTGTCCCCAGGAGTGCAGCACATGCGCGACCCCACCCCGGGCGCCCAGCACATGCGCAGCCCTACCCCCGGGACACTGGCACATGCACCCGGGCCGGTAGCCCCACACAGCACTCCCTACAATGGGGCGCTCCGGGCGGTAGCCTGGTCAGCCCGTAGCTTGGGCCGGCTCTGTGTGTGCATGCACATTGGGCTCCTTGTGTCACTGGTGCTTGATCAATTGCATTATCAGGGTGGGGGATTGTGGGACAGTTCCTGAAAGCCAGCAACAATCAACACAAGTAACACAGTGTCTACGCTTAGACTATGTCGACCTAACTGCCTCGACTGTGTCTCTGTGCAGCTCAGGGAGGGGGTGTTACTAAAACAGCATAGACAGGCACTTATGGCAATGGGAGCCAAATTTAACTGAAGACATTTCCACCGCTAGACCAGCACAAGGCAGCTTACATCAGCCTAAGAGTGCAGTGTAGACCAGGCATAGACGTGCCATCCGTCGGATGGTTCAGGGCAAGCGCTCCAGGCCCTGTACTCTGAGAGGTGCCACAGGACCCTGGACAGCCAGGAGGATTACTGAGGGGCCTGCCCCCCACACTGATAGGCAGCGTTGGGCAGTAGAGCAACTTGGCCCCAGCCCACTCCGCTCTCCCCACTCTCGGCCACATCGCTCAGGGAGGGAGGTTTGGGGAAAGGGTGGGGGGCCCACCCCTCGCACTCACCGACAGTGGGAAGCGGAGCAATACAGCTGGGAGACGGGGGAGCGGAGCTGGCTGGGGCCAGGTCATGCTACTTCTTGCCACCGCAAGTGTGTGCAGGGGCAGGGCCTACCCCTGTTGCCAGTGCCAGGCCACACTGCTCAGGGGAAAAGGGTTGAGGCAAGATATTGAGTGGGGGCAGGGCCTGGGGCATATGGGAAGGGGTGTTCTAAGCTCTACACTTCCCTAGGGGTGGCCCTGTGACCAGGCCTTAGATACACCAGCCTAACCCCCTGATATTGAGCAAACCACCACCTCTAGGGAGGTAGATTACCTACAGTGATTGGAGAACCCCTCCTGTAAGTGTAGGTAGTGTCTACACCGAAGCACTACAACGGTGCAGCTGTGCTGTAGTGTTTTAAATGTTGGCAAACCCTTAGTAGGCAGCAGGATGTGCTAGACATTCTTGTACTGGGACATCGAACTAGTATCCCTGTTAAGTCCATAGTTTTTAGTGTCCAGCAAAGTTATGAATTTAAGTTCCCGGGCTTGTCAGGAAGCAACACAGCCACAACACTTGTTTCACTAGTGTCACTTGGATACATTTCATTTTGACTTTTATACTATAATAAAGAGATTAAATATAATATATATAGCACACATCATATTAAATATAATATACACATGTATGTTAAAATTTATGTTTTAATGCAATATAAAAGACAATATGACATTAATTGAAACACCAAAGAAACAAAACCTTTTGACATTGTCAAAATGAAGTGTTTTGACTCTTTGCCACTTAAAATTTCATTACCCTGTCCCTGAAACATGCTCCAGGTTTTGACAAAATTTGATTTTTTTTAATTGAAAACGGTTCCAGAGAAAATTTGCTCACCCCCTCTGAGAATAAAGCTTGTTGCTCTGTATATTCACCCACTTGCCAGCAGAGTGCACCATAAACCTTAAGCCAAATGGACAAATGTAAGCAAGGACTATGTTCGTTTACTGTCAAAGGCACTAATGCAAGCAACTGCATCTCTTTGTTTCCATAGTAACATCTCTGTGCACCAGTTTAGCTCCAAATGAAAAAAAAATCAGCTGCCTCAGCTACTTCAAGCCAGCAGACTCACCAACATCTTCTTTTCATCTTACCTTTGGAAATATCAAATATTACCAGGAACTAGTTCCCCTGCCAATGTCACTGCTGAAGCTACTGCATGGCTCATTATGCAACCCCCTGTCTGAGAAAAGATTGCTTTGATTTGTCTTGGGAATATAGCAGCATTCATTAATCCTCACTTCAAGAATTCTATGCCCCATAAATTCCATTAGAATAACCCAAACACTTCACCCCACTTCTCAGGAAGGATATAATAGTCACTGGATGTAGTGTGAGATCACTTTACTAAGATCTTGTTACCTTTGCTAAACATACTCCAGAACATTTACCAGGAGGCTAAAAGGAAAGGTCATAAATCATTAAAACTAAAATACACTTGTCAAAATTAGAGATAAGCTGATGCTGCAAAACTTCAGTTTCTGAGTTCATGTGCATTAGTGAATTTATCCTCACGTATCCAGTTAGAGAAGTATTAATCAAACACCCCAAAATTGATAAGTTGGGGGTCTTGGCATTTGATTTGGATCTATCTTTAGTATAAATCTTCTGTTGTGTAATTGTAACCCACACACCTACAGGGTGTACTGTACTGTCCCACAGAACAGCACTTAACCCACTTACAAAGAGAAAAAGAATGAGTTTGCTTTATAGCCTTAGCTGAGAGCCAGCTGACTTTTAGTTCAAGCTGTAGAGGCTCATGCACAAAGTTTCACAGGTCCTAGGTTCAGGTCTGCCTGCCGCGCATTACGTAATGCACTACCTTGCAGCTGTTTGGGATACATTTGTACCTTGTGTGTTCGTCTACACTGCGGCGCTATTTCGGGATATCGGAAGTATCCCAAAATAGCTATTCTGCATCTGTTGAGTGCACCTGTTATTTCAAAATATAATGGGCTCACTATTCTGACGTCCCTGTAAACAAGCATTAAGGGATGTTTTGGAATAGCACTTTATTTTGAATTGTGGCACTCCATAGACAGTGCCAAATTTCAAAATAAGCTATTTTGAAATAACCTCGAAGTAAGCTATGTGATTTGCGTAGAGCAAATTCTGTAGCTTATTTCGAGGTAAGGGTGCAGTGTAGATGCACCCCTATTCGCAAACTTTGATCATCTGTACTGGATCTTTTAGTACAGATGGAGACAATGCCTGATCCAAAGACCATTGCAGCAAGTGGAAAGCTTCAATGGGCATAGATCAGGTACATATTGAATAGAAATACTATGGTTACAGCTTCATTAGCGTTGGACATTTTCTGGAGTTAATGAATGGTCAATTGTTCTATAATACTAATGTCTTGGTTAGTCAGCTAAACCCTGGAAAGTATATATGATTAATTAGAGACCATGGCCCTGGGATGCATTAGAAATGCATAACACAGACAAACTGTTCCTCTAGCAATTTGAGGTCTCTTTGGATTTCACCCACTAATGTGGAGATAGGACATGAGACAACAATTCTTCTGTCTGTAGTAATAATGGTTCCTACTGACAGGAACTTGGTACTTGTAAAGAACTTTTCATTATGAAAGTACCTCGCAAAAGTTAATGAATTAATTTGTGTAAAAGTAAATGGTTACTGAGGAATGTGTGGTTAGGTTTAAGGACTAAAATATTGGCTGGAGGCTAAAAAAATGTTCAGCTATCTCTCAGCATTGGACTGCTTTGGCCCACGGCTTACCTGATATTTGGCTCCATGACCTTAGGGATTGGATCAGGCAGGAGGTAGATACTAGGCAAGGTAGACAGGGCTGCAACAATGCTAATGGCTGGGGCTCCCAGTGGCTGGAGCCCAGAGCAGGTACAGGTTAACAGAGATAAATGAGACCTTGCATTTTGTTGGCGATTCTTGCACTTACAGGAGTGTGGGGACCTGAAGTTTTTGTGGAGTGAGATTCTTGCCTCTGTTGGTGGCCCCTACCATCTGACCTCCCCCCGGCTGTGTCTAGACTACACCTCTCTGTCGACAGAGAGATGTAGATTAGGCACGTCGAAATTGCTAATGAAGCAGGGATTTAAATATCCCAGGCTTCATTAGCATAAACATGGCCGCCACTTTTTTTTTTAAAAAACAGAGCTTTTTTGGGAAAACAACAACCAAAAATGGCAGTCTAGACACGGATCTGTCGAAAATAAACCGTTTTTCGACAGATCCTGTAAACCTCATTTTTTGAGGAAAATAAACCCTTTGTCGACAGAGGGATGCAGTCTAGACGTAGCCCCCATGTGGGGTAGGTATGTGGGTGTGACTCACATGGTGAGCCTCACCACTGTGGCGCATCCTACTGGCCACTCTGGGCATTAGTTGGGTTCAAAGCTGCAGCAGCCTCTTCCAGCTGGTGCCTCACCTACTGGTTACCTGTTTATGTGTTAATGGCTCTGCCACCTTACATTAGGACCCGCGTCCCTCCGAGACCGTGATGCCCTTCTGTCTGGGTACTTCCCTGCCATGGTGCCCCCCCAATCTCAGGTCCTCCCCCTCAGGGAACCCCAACCCCCATTCCTCCCACCTTGCCTCAGTGACTCTAAGCCAGTCCTCAACTAGCCCCTTACTTCAGGGGCAAACTGCAATCTGACATGTCCTCTCATCATCGGCAAGGGGTGGACCTGCTGCCTTTGCCTCCCCTCTGGCTGCCTCCCTGAAGTCTTAGTATCCCTCAGGCATCTGTTGCTAGACCTCATCCTGGGACTACTGAGGCTGGATCTCTTCTGGATCATCCAGCCTTTCCCCAGCACTGCTCTGTTTGTAGTACCCAAGCTAGCAGGCAGCTAGGTCCTTCTCCCTCCAGGGCTGGAGTGATCATGTACTCCACCTGGCCAGCTGTCTCTTTAATACAGCCCTGCTGGGCTCTGATTGCTGCCACAAGGCCTCTCATGATTGGCTTCTAGCTACAGCCCTGGCCCAGGGCTGTTTTAAACCTTTTTATACCTGGAGTGGGGTGACCACCCCATTACAGTGACAGAGAGCTGACAGCCAGGGAGATAGTCTACCTCCCTGATTTCATTTTTTTCCAGAGGCAGGATGGAAGCGAGAAGAGACTTCCTCGTCCCATGGGAGTTCTCACATTGCACAGAGACGTAATCGTCAACTCTGTGCCACTCACACCCAACTTCTATGTAAGGGGCAGGTTAGCAATGTGAGACAGCTCTCTGTCCAAACCTCACCCTGCACAGCAGTCCCTATAGGACGCAGCAGCCACTGTAATTAAGAGAAGCCCCTGGGTTGTTCTGTGTCACGGCAAGAATAGGTTTAACCCAGCGTGGCCTAAGGCCAAGGCTGATTTCACTTATGCTGTTGTAAATAAGACTCCCTCCACTGGCTTCAGTGCAGTTACACTGGTGTAAACAGAGCATGAACGATATTAAAATTGATCCCTAGGACTCCCTGTAAACCCCCTCCTCACACACACACATACACATCATTTTGGGCTTGTTTGGGGTGTTTTTAAACAAGACATATCATTTGACAGGAAAGAGAACCATCAGACAGGGTCAAAAACTTGATGCCATGGTGCTGTCACCATTTACTCTGCTTCCTGTCCGGAGCCTTATACTATTAAAGGGATCTCACCGACATGCCCACCTTTCAATTCACATTCTTGACCTACCATTAAGCTGCTGTGTTATACGGCATCTCATTCAAATCACCAGTCAGAGTGACTTTCATAATTCTGCCGTGTAGACGTAGGTCACCATCGGGCTCTCAGGGTATGTCTAGACTGCAACCCTCTGACGGCAGAGGAATGCAGATTAGGCAGTTCAACATTGCAAATGAGGCAGGGATTTAAATATCCCATGCCTAATTTGCATAAAAATGGCCACCACGTTTTGCTGACTCAGCACTTTGTCAGCAAAAAGCAGCAGTCTAGAGGGGGATCTGTCGAGAAAGAAAGCCTTTTTCGACAGATCCCTTATGTCTCCCGCAAAGACGTAGATCCTGTAAACGTCTTTGCGGGAGACATAAGGGATCTGTCGAAAAAGGCTTTCTTTCTCGACAGATCCCCCTCTAGACTGCCGCTTTTTGCCGACAAAGTGCTAAGGCGGCAAAACGCGGTGGACATTTTTTTGCAAATTAATCACGGGATATTTAAATCCCTGCCTCATTTGCAATGTCGACCTGCCTAATCTGCATTCCTCTGCCGACAGAGGGATGCAGTCTAGGCATACTCTTAGTCAGGACTTGGCTGCTGTCTCCTTATAGCTCTTGCCTCTGGCTGCCCTCTGGAACCCTCACTCGGGGACATGCTGACTGTCCTCTGTGGAAGTTGAGCTGAACCCTGGTGTCCTTCAGACCAGTCACTAGCACTGCTCCTCAGGTCCAGCTAGAGACCACTGACAGAGAGCAGACATCCAGTGCCCTTCTCTGGGCTGTAGCATTTGTTCTATGGCTTCTGGACTCTCTAACAGCCTCTCTTCTTGGGCAAACTTCCTTCCCCACATCACCACTCTGTGCCCAGCTTCATCTTTCAAGCTCTCCTACTTCAGGTGGAGCATGGTCTGCAGGTGCACTTAATTGGACTTGCCTGTGAGAAGGGTCACTCATTAGGCTCGACATGTCCCAACGCAAAGTACTCTCACTACAAGGTGACACCAGGAGCCTGTGGCAGAGCTGGGACCTGAACCTAACCACAAAATTAAGCTTCCCATCCGATAAGCCATGTCTGGGCATGGTGCTCAACAGACAAATAGAAAACACAACAACTGATCAACAGACTTTACATTCTCAGGTGAGAAATCTCAGAGGGATAGCCATGTTAGTCTGCAACTGTAAAAACAATGAGGATTCCTGTAGAAAGTAACAAAGGGTATGTCTACACTACCCCACTAGTTCGAACTAGCGGGGTAATGTAGGCATACCGCAATTGCAAATGAAGCCCGGGATTTGAATTTCCCGGGCTCCATTTGCATAAGCCGGGCGCCGCCATTTTTAAATCCCGGCTGGTTCGAACCCCGTGCCGCGCGGCTACATGGGGCACGAACTAGGTAGTTCAAACTAGGCTTCCTAGTTCGAACTACCGTTACTCCTCGTGGAATGAGGAGTAACGGTAGTTCGAACTAGGAAGCCTAGTTCGAACTACCTAGTTCGTGCCGCGTGTAGCCGCGCGGCACGGGGTTCGAACCAGCCGGGATTTAAAAATGGCGGCGCCCGGCTTATGCAAATGAAGCCCGGGAAATTCAAATCCCGGGCTTCATTTTCAATTGCGGTATGCCTACATTACCCCGCTAGTTCGAACTAGCGGGGTAGTGTAGACATACCCAAAGGTATTAGGTCATGAGCTTTTGTGGCTAAAACCCACTTCATCTGATAAAACTCATCGGACGAAGGGGGTTTCACCCAGGAAAACACATGAGCTAGTCTCTAAGGTGCCACAGGACTGCTCGTTATTCTCAGGGAAGGTGTGCCCTGAAGAGTGAAAACACTCTGCCAGATCCTCACAGGTGTAAATTGGCATAGATCAGAGGTCCCCAAAATGTGCGCACTCTATGGGGGTGCAGAGGAACATTCGGGGGCATGAGGCTGAGATCCAGCCCAGCCCCCATGAGAGGCAAGGAGGGAGCACCACCCCCATCCTCCTGGATTCAGTCCTGGCTGCTGGTCCCAGCTGCTGGCTTCACACCCAAGACTCCACTGCCGGCCCTGTGCCTGAGGCTCCACTCCCAGCTCTAGGCCCCTCGGCTGCTGTCCTGGGCCCCTGGCCTAGTTTCCACTCCCAGTCCCATCCCTACCCTCAACTGTGCCTCCAGCCTCAGCCTGCATACCCTAGTGTACACCCCCCCCACACGCACACACACACACATGAAGTCACAACCCCATTCCCAGGCATGGCTTGGGGTGGGAGGTGCAAACAGGAGTAAGAGGAGGTGTGATTCTGAAAAGTTTGGGGGCCACTGGTGTAGGCCAATGGACTTCCATAGAGCTGCACCCATTTACACCAGCTGGGGATCTGTCTCTCTGGTGGGAGAGAAGAATAGAGGAGTGTAGATGCTGAGGGGATAGCTGAGGGGATAGCTTTAGCTCCAGACACTTCTGTGTGAGTGCTTTAAAGGGATGGTCTGGAGCTTCTTGGCTAAAAACACAGGCTAAGAAGCCAAATCACGGGGTTCATCTAATTAATTTGTAAATAAGGTATCACTGTTATGCAATAGGGACAAGCCTGCTATACCAACTAAACACAATCCTCAGGCATTTGAGAGCAGATGACTCATATTGATAGACTGATGCAAATTCAAAGTAACTCCTTTCAATTCAAGGCCAAATGGATTGACAATAATACCTGATGCCACCTAAGAATATGCCAGGGAAATGAAATACATGAGTGACATTGTGCTTCATTTTTCCAAGTGTGAAACCTCCTTGCAAAGAGTTGGTGGTGCGTACTACTCACCAGCATTGTCCTGCTGCCTGGTGTTTTTTATGTATGCAGAGAATTTGGAGAAGATATCTATCCCTGCAGCGTTTGATTCACGATGTGTAGCAGCCAGCTTGGGGTACCTGAAAAGGAGAGGAGCACTTTGAAAAATAATGTCCTATTGTTACCAGCAATATACTGCTGTTTAGAGAAAAAGAGGGAAAATATCCCAGTTCCAGGAACTATAATTAATGCTGTCATTTATCTCAGCATGACAGCTTGGCAAAACCCTCTTAATAATACTGCTGTCCTAGCGAGCTAGGCATTTGGAGAGTTACACAGTAATGGTTTTATGACAAGGGTCATTGTACTAGCACTTAATGTGACCAGCAGCCAAGGTAAAGTAGCTTTAAATCAGAAAGAGGCATAGATGTCTAGCAGAGTGTGGGGGAGTTTGGCAGCAAACTCCCTCTATTATCAATGGCAGACCTGTGCTTAATTCCTGGTGCTGAAAATGTAGCCCAGAAAGTAACAGCAAGAAGCTTTTGTATAATGAAGGTGGACAAGTGTGGAGTTTTGATTGTGTGTTTTTTTAAAGATACGTCTGGTGCAAAGGAACGTATTGCTTTGAAAGACCAGAGCAGATTAAGAGCTTGATCCAAAGCCCACTAAATAACCATAATGACATTCTTTGACTTCCGTGAGTTTTGGATAGGGCTCTAAAATGTTCTAGCATATTTGATCTCCTACCTTCAGCACTGGTCAACAGCTCATGACTCAACAGAAAGTGAAACCACCCTGCCATGTATGTAGCCAGGTTTCAGATTCATAGAACTCGAGATCAGAAGGCATCATTAGATCATTAACCCGACCTCTTATTTTACAAAGGCCAAGGAATTTCACCCAGTTGCCCCTATTGTTAGACTATATAACTTGGGTTTATGTAATCCCCACACCTACTGGGTGTGATTCACTGGCCCGTGTAGTAGCACTTAGACTGCTTACAGAGAAACACCTGACTTTATAGCTCAAGGTGTAGAGGCTCATGTACTAAGCTCCAGAGGTCCAAGATTTGGCTCCACCTGCTGGCATTATATTTAGCTAAAGCATATCTCCCAGAAAGGCATCTAGTCTTGATTTGAAGACCACAAGAGATGGGGAAATTACCACTAGTCTTGGTAGCTTGTTCCAATGGTTAAATACTGTCATTGTTAAATATTTGTGCCTTATTTCTAACTTGAATTTTCTGACTTTCATTTCTTGTCATGCCTTTCACCCTTAGATTATAAATCCCTTTGGTACCTGGTATTTTGCCATGAAGACATTTAGACACTGTAAAAAAGTCACTTCTCAATCTTCTTTTTTGCTAATTTAAACATATTGAACTCCTTTAGTTTCTCACTATAAGGCTTTTTTTCTATCCTTCAAATAATTTCTGATGCCCTTCTTTACACTGAATCCAATATTTCAACATCCTTTAAAAACGTGGACACTGCAAATGGATTTCAAGTATGGGTTTCAGATTCATACAGTGTGTTGTGTTATGTGTGAGGAGAAAACATCCTGCAAGTATTAATCTTGTAAACAGCCTTTACATTTGCAAGCAGTCCCACTGAATGCAGCTGGACTTTTCTATGAGTCCAGGAGATTCCTGTGAGAGACAACTGCAGGACTGGGAGCATCTTATAGCTCCAGATAGAATATCTTCCTCCGTTCCTAACAAACTCTGACCCCCCAAAAAAGCACAATGTGTTACTTTGGAGGCACAAGCATCTCCTCCAGGAACTCCTCGATTTTGTTGATGTCTGTCTTGACCTCTCCATTAAAAGTCAAGAATGGCGGGTGTGTCCCAGGAGCCAAATTGTGTAGATCAGCTGGCTTTCTGCAGAGAGAAAAGCAATACTCATGGTAGTAATTTATCATCATAGAGCCCCACTCATATTCATGGCAGACAGGAAACCAGTTACTTGCACACACCCCTTATTTCATTCAGTATTCATCAGTATTTTGTTGATGCAAAGCCCACTGAAGCCAATGGGGCAAACTATGGGCCATTGTGATGGTTTTCAAATAAACTAACCAATAACTTGTTACCTTTTCAAGTCAACTGTGGTGACATTAAACACGACCCCTTTGAGCCAGAGGATCATGAAGAGACGCTGTGAAAAAGGACAGTTCCCAATACTTTCTCCATCTATACCGGCCTAGGGGAAAGAAAGGGGAAAAAAATGAGTGCTCACATGAACACTGCTCACATCCCGTGAGAAAGAAAACTTGATGTTGACACAAAAGTACCAGACTGAAAATAAACAATGTTAGGCAAGAGCACTTAAGGTCACCAACATAAAAATGGAATTTCTCCAAGCTTAGCTTTGGCCAGTAGTTTGAGAGAAGGTCCTAGCCCATGTAATAAGAATATAAGAATGGCCATACTGGGTCAGACCAAAGGTCCATCTAGCCCAATATCCTGTCTGCCAACAGTGGCTTATACCAGATGCCCCAGAGAGAGGGATTACAACAGGTAATCTTCATGTGATCCCTCCTCTGTCACCCACCTCCAGAGACTAGGGATACTATTTCTACCTATCCTGGCTAATAGCCATTGATGGAACTAATCTCCATGAATCTATCTAGCTCTTTTTTGATCCCTGTTAAAGTTCTAGCCTTCACTGCATCCTCTGGCAAGGAGTTCCACAGGTTGACTGTGCACTGAGTGAAGAAAAACTTCCTGGAAAGTGGGTCCCTAGCTATCATTTCTGGAACACTGTCTAGATTCTTAATTTCCCTTTTCCACTTAAAATCAGCTGTGAAACAAAGCCTTTAGAAAACTCAGGTACAGATCTTCAGCTGGTGTAGAGGGTCACTGTCCCAGGACTTTGATGAAGCAATGACGTTTTCTCACCAGCGGAGGCTTTCTCACCTGCAGTCCTTACTGAAAAAGGACCCAAGAGAAGACTTCTAGATCCAGATTGGATCCACACATTTCCAACATCCAAGGATATTTAGATCTGGAGTTCTAGTTTACATTCACAGAAGAAATGAGGCTCAAACTAGGACATTTGGATCCCAACCAAAAGGTGAACTTTTGCAAAGGTCAAGGGAGACGTGTGCACCACAGTTTCAGTTTGAGTCCATCCCTATAGCTATTGAATTTCCTACAAACAGCTACAAGACAATAAAAACCTGCTAGCCTTAGCACTGAGGAAATGGCCTGGTATTTCCTTCAGGAGTGTATGGTCTTTTGGCTATGTAACGATACAAATAACATGGTTAAGCTAAGCAAAAGCTGCATCCAAGGTCAACATCCTTGCATAATAATTATCAGGGTGGTCAAAACTTTTAGGACAATAATGGTTTTGATAAACTCAGTTTTAATTTGTGGTACCGTCATATCATGCTGTTTAAAGTGCCACAGGACTTCTCGTTGTTTATGGTGTTTAAGACATTCCTGTGATTTTGCTGAAGTAACCAACCTCTCTTTGTTTACCCAGGTTGAAGAACTATGATTTATGCAGAGTATGTTCAGGATATGGATGATAAAATTATTTAGCAAATACAAGTTTCTTCCTTTAGAAAAAGGCATTACTCTGCTCTTATAAGTTTTGTCTCCTTGGTACTTAAGTTGAGAGACAGTATTGGTGTGTCCAAAGCAGGAATCACTTCTAATTACCACAGCTCTGCAAAAGGTTTGCAAAACAACGAGAAACGCAGGGGACCATCAGCCTTGTCGGGTTCCTGGGCAAGGTGGGAGGGGGACCTACCTCCATGCTCCCAGAAAGGGTGTGGCCTCAGGTAGAAGGGGCAGGGCTGGGGGCAGCCTGCTCTCAGCACTGCCCAGGCTCCACCCTTCTGCTGACCAGAAAGCACCACCCGGGGGCTTTGGATCAGAGAGCTCTGGTGGCAATTTAAAGGGTGATGGATGTCTTTAAATCACCAGGCCCCACGGCAGTTGCCTCCTGTCAGTGGGCCTGCAGAAACGACATAAAGCTTGGCTGGTTTTACCAATTCGGTCTGTTCTGTTGAAAGATTTGCTGCTCAGAGTTATGAACCTGTCAAGCATCCTGAGCTACTTGTAGGTGAGCCTGCTTTTGCAGAGACGTAAGATTGACTCAGCCTGCTAAATTCCAGTTGAGATTCAGAATTCCAAGTGCCCCCAAGGTTTTTGTCCAGTCTATTACAAAGAAAACTTCTATTCTGGGACTCAGTTCGGATTAAAACACTTGCAGCGTGTGGGGGCACAGAACTGAAGGTGAGGTTCAAATGCCTCTCTGCTTGAAACCGCTGAGTCAGCATGCACTTGATTTTTGACATGGGATCAGCAGACACCAGAGTAAAGCTGAAGAAAATACAAGTGGAGTAGCCCGGTTTTGCACATCTCTGCAACATAATATAGTTATTGCAGTTCTGCAAATTGCATGGTAAGATCCGAGACTGAGTTACCACAGAAAACTGGGCACTTTCACATTGTTGGACCCAAGTAATTATTGTGAAATTACATCCATTAAACCTGTGCCAGTGCCTGTTAACTTCTTACTGAAAAGGGGTGAGTGCAGTAAGTGGATATGCTGGCCGAAAGCCAAATTCTCCCCTCTGTATTATCATGGCAATTCCACTGAAGTTAGCCCATGGAGTCTATCACTAACCTATTATATGCTCAAACATTTGGAGAACACTGAGTCCAAGGAGAGATCAGTGTAGACAATGGGCCTGATTCCTGACTCATTTATGCAGATTTATTATTTCCACTGTATCTGATTCACTGTTTCCCAGCACTTTGCGTCAAGTGGTTGTGAAATGCCACCACCAATCACACATCCACTCAGTGGCAAAGTGGACAATAGAACCCATTCTCCCCTGTAATGCAATCTGTCCACTAGATCCGTACTTTTCTCTCTGCAGAAAATATAGGTGAGGCTCTTTTAGTTCAGAGAGTCCTTTCCTAATAATAGCCAGTATTTTAACATGCAACAGTCAGAACAAGAACAAAAACCTTATATAGATAATAACGTCAAAGGGCAAGCAGAGCATTCTTGGATCATTTCTGGAGTCTATTAATATGCCAGGAAGAGAAGGAGAAGAGAAGGGAGCTTCCTAGGCTTACTCAGACTGAACTTCCAAAGGAAAACAGTTTGCATGATAGCATCCATATAGCAATTAAATCAAAGTCCACGCTACACCTGCCCAGCACAAGGCAGAGTATAAATAAGATCTTAGTCCAAATAAAAAACCAAAGCAGCGGACAAACAAGAACGAAGCTAATAACCGGCACATTGAAAAAAATTAGATGTGTTCTTGCTTGCTATTCGACGTGAATTAGCCATTGAAATGCAAATGCATACGTGGTCTCGGTTGCACTGTGAAATAGATCAGACATTCATTCATGAGACAGAGACCTGATGATGTACGTTTCTTTACCAGATTTAATGCTGACACTTGTGACTGGGGTTGGATGCGGGAATTGTAGGTAAGCGTTTTAGGAGCTAGATTAAAAGATTCTGGAAATTTATAGTTTTAAAGTATCTGAAGTTCAATGGATATATCTGTAGCAGAGTAACAAAACACTCATGATTGGTCAGTAATCTCCTTCTCCCTTCCCCCAAAACACTGATCAAATAATGCCTGTGAATAAAGGCCTGATCGTGCATACCCTATGCATATGAATGATACATTCTTATGCGAGTAAGGAAGCTCATCTGAAGAAGAGGTTTTGCTCATGAAAGCTCATGATACTATCTATCTATCTATCTATCTATCTATCTATCTATCTATCTATCTATCTATCTATCTATCTATCTATAATTTGTTAGGCCTCTAAAGCTATGTCTAGACTTCAGGCTTCTTTCAGAAGAAGCTTTTCCAGAAGAGATCTTCCAAGAAAACTTCTTCTAAAAGGGAGCATCTATACAGCAAAAGCGCATTAAAAAAGGGATCTGCTTTTTCGAAAGATAGCGTCCACACTGAATGGATTACTATGGACGGAGTGACCACCGGCACCTGTGCTTTTTCTTCTTTCCTCTTTTTGCAAAAGAACTCCCTCTTCCCCGTCCTCACATGTCTTTTTCTGAAAGAGCTTTCGGAAAAAGGCTTCTTCCTCATAGAAAGAGGTTTACCAATGTCAGAAAAACCCCTCTGTTCTTTCAATTTTTTTTTCGAAGAACGCAATTGCAGTGTGGACATAAGTGAAGATTTTTTGGAAAAATGGCTGTTTTTCCAAAACAAAAAAACCCCCTCTGCAGTATAGACATACCGTAAGATGCCACAGAACTACTAATTGTTTTTAAAGTTACTGACTAACCTGGCTACCTCTCTGAGACGTGTAAGACTCTCATCGCTTATAACTCGATGATGCTTTGGAGTTTGTAAGAAGGGGTCTTTCTCTAGAGCTGTCTCCCTTCAGTTTTGAAGCCTCCCAGTTTGCTCATGTGGTTTCAATTAAACTCAAAGGAATCTGACTGCTACTAAAAGGCATCAGTTCTTTTTCTGATTAGCCTCCACATTCTTAGATACTAAAAGTCTAATTAGAGGAGGATCCTCCTCTGAAATTCAGTGTAAACGTATTAGAATAACTCCAACCTCTCACCAGCTGCTTGCCTCGAGGTGAGTGGGATGAAGAATGAATGGGATTTCAGTCTTATTACATATAGGAGACTCCTCCATAAATAGTTCAGCTATTTTTAATGTAATAATTCTACAGTGATGTGTAGGAGAAAGCCAGAGGTGAGGGAGTGGATTTGATAATTCACTGAAGAAGAAAATCAGATGGGTTTAGAAACAAGACTCAGTAACTCAATTGGCCTGAGCCAAGTATTTATTAATAATATCAGTCAGTACCTAGAGACCACAACTGTTGTCAATGACTGGGATCAACAAACTGTTCAGGGCAACCCATAATAATGTGGTATATGATATAGGCTTTCTCGCGGATTCCTGAAATAGTCCAACTGGTTTGCCCATTCTGATATTCCTTCTCATACAAGGAACTGAACATTACTTTAATTAACCTTAAAATAACCCATGCAGCTTCATTTCCAGCTATTCCAAGAATGCAGCAACCTCAAAGGCAAAACAATATCGTCATTAATTATGACAATCAAAATGACAAAGGATCCAGTTTGAGCATTTCAGCAGAATGCTGGAAAGTGCTGGATTTCTGCAGGCTCAGGATGTATTCAAAACTATCTTGTCTCCTTGTGGTTTAATTTTTCACTGCACTGGGCCCATTGTGCATAATGGGAGGACGTTTTTTCAGGTCCCCTTGGGCACTGTGGCTTGTATGCAGATATTTTTGATGATGCTCATATACTTTTCTTTTTTCAAAGGAATTTTAGCAAGTTAACAGACACAGGAACACTCATTGATCTACATATTGCCTGGTGAGGATTAACGAGAGATTCAGTTTTATCTTTCTTACTATCTAACTTTATGCTACACAGCGTTATGCCCTCTCTATTTTATAACTGGGAAGGAGTCTGCCTTTTGACCCTTACTCTAGTTGCTCTCAGAACCCAAGGGGGAAGTGAAAATCCTATCTGAAGCCAGGAAATCTCCTATGTATTATCCTACACACACACACACACAATGAGATGAAGCCAACGTATTACTGTAGTGAAAAGTGTCTAGTCTCTTTAAGATGTTCTTCTCCAAATACTAAAGCCAGTAAGGCATGTCATCAGTGGAGAGAAGAGTACGAGTATATGCTTAGTATGGTCCTGGTAGGTCTCAGTTAAGAACTTAATGGGTATTGCTGGCATTGTGTAAGATAGGGCATTCTTGTTGACTGTGACCCCAATTCCTGAAAGCATTTTACTACGATCTCAAATACACCCCAATTCAGGGTATGCTAGTCTTTATGTATGTACTTCAGTTCCATTATTTTCAATGAGAGTTAAACACACGAACAGGGGCCCATTACAACAACACATTATTATTTAACATTGAAACTTTGTTGGACTTCTTTCAAGACTTCAGCTATTGTTAGAGGAAATTCTAAGCAACAATCTTGGGAAAAAATACACATACTTGAGATGGCACCATTGGTGCATGCTAGGGATGTGAACAGGTAACCAGTTCACATTGGCAGGTGGGGAGCTGCTCTAGCTCTGTTGGGTCCCTCTGCGGGGCCACCAGTCGGCAACCTGCCCCATGCGGCTAGCGGCTGAGGCTGGGAGCCAGCAGCCAGTCCCTTGTGGGGCTTAGAGCGGGAGCACAGAATCATAGAATCGTAGGGCTGGAAGAGACCTCAGAAGTCATCAAGTCCAGCCCCTTACCCAAAGCAGAACCAATCCCAACCAAATCATCCCAGCCAGGACTTTGTCAAACCAGGACTTAAAAACCTCTAGGGATGGAGATTCCACCACCTCCCTAGGTAACACATTCCAGTGCTTCCCCACCCTCCTGATGAAATCGTTTTTCCTAGTTTTTCTAGCCAGGCTACAGCAGTCCCCCATCTGGGATCTCAAGCACTTTACTTGATTTCTAACTCTATCACTTCAGTTTCTGCATTGACACACAGTAAAACTACATGGAGCTGGTCAGACTCACAAGTACGGGGTGGGTATGGGCTATACCAAACATCCAAATTACAACATTGTTAACTGGCTTATATACAATTTTCTAAAACTGACTGGAAGGTGATTAGCCATGCCAGGAATAGGCCACGTGCCTTCTGATTAATGGTGGAGCTAGGAATGGAAATTTGAGTGGGCCCCAACTTATGGTGGATAGGCAACAACCTGAGAGCTTGGCTGGATCTCTTTTTGGCTCTGGCACACTAGGTCCCATTTCCTATCCCATTACTCAGTCCCCAACCTCTCATGTAGTGCACTGTTCCCCGTGTTGCAGAAGCAGTGGTCCCCGGTCCTTTCTGTACTGTTGCTATGGCTCTGACTCTGGCTGCTCCTGGTTGCATGGCCCTCCCCTCTGTGGGCTGTGAGGAGCCCATAAAAGTCCCTGCAGTGCAGTTGTGCTCCCCCTAGTATATCCTCCCTGTCCTTATTGGGTAGTGATGGGGAGGGGCAGCTACCAACCACACTGAAGCAGCTGTGAGGAGACATTCTCTTTGCTCAGTGCCTGGACAAATCCACTGCTGCTGCTATTGTTACAGGGAAGGAAGACAAGGGACACACAGAGGCTCAGATCTTGGTAGGACTTGGTGCAATCTGGGTGAATTATGCCCCTGTTTCTGATACCTACCCATTAGACCACACTACCGCTCTGCTTTCTCTTATACTGCCTTCTATACCCGGAACAATTTCTCTGACTCTCTTTACCACCCATCTTTCTTCAGATACTTCTTTAAAAGCCACTTCTTTCATGGCTTCCCAGCACAGACCTCTCTCCTGTATCTGCTTTAAAAGTGAATAGAAGAAAGGGAACAAATCCCATGACCCCAGAAAACATCTGTAATTTAAAAAGGGGCTTACACTGCTAACTTTATCTTGTACAATGTTTACGCTGTCCTTACACCTCACCTCTATCACGTCTCATTGTCTTTGGCCTTACTTAGACCGGGAGCCCCTCCAGGCAGGGTCGTCTGTAATTTATGATAGTTTGTAAAGCACCACGAGTATTTATAGGGTTATTTAAATAAATACATAAGTTGCAGGAGCTGAGGGAAGGCAAAATCTCTCCCTAAACCTCTGCCCAAAGACCTGCTGCAGGGACAGCCTGAGAAGCAAGCATTCCCCTCTCCTTTCATACGAACTCTGGACTGAATTGTTTGATTATTTTTATTTGGACTACCCCAGCAGGGCAAAGGCCTGGGACTGAGCTGACCCATTCTGATGAAGGAGGCAGTTACCACCCAAAGAGGAAAGGAAAATGACCTTACTACCTACAGCTGCCCAGAGGTGTCTTGAGAAGAGCACAACCCTCAAATGGTGACTTTGGGACAATTGCTGGGAGGTGATAGGAAGTGGCCCAGGGAGCGCAGCCTTGAGCAGTCCCAGCTGTCGGAGCCCTGACAGCTCCCAAAGGGCCTTAGGTCAGAGCCCAAAAGTGGGGAGAGCTTTGGTTCCCCTACCGACAACCCCACTGCAAGTCATAAGCTCTGACATCTAAACAGATCTCCTTACTAACCAACAGCAAGCACGGGCCATCACACTAGGAAATAGACACAGGAGAATCACAACTAGTGTCATAAAGGTCAGCACTTTGACTCAGACATCAGTTTTCACCATGTCTGTGCTGTATTGTGACGAAGGGGGCTTTGTGCATGGGAAGAGGAATTGTTTACTAAGAGTACGACAATTCCACCCCGGCCTGGAAGGCAGAACCATTACATTGCTACTCGTTCTCTGCACACATGTAATGGAGCTTTCAGATTATGAGAGATTCACGGGCCTGTATTCTTGCCTTCACCTTGGTTCATAGCTCCCATTGACTGACTACAATATTGGTACACTGGGCCTATTGCTGCTGCCAATAGAGTTAATTGACAAATCTGCCATCAGCTTCATCAGGAGAAAAAGTGTTCACTTCTAGGCAAAGTCTGGATTCAATTCTTTTTAAAGTGCCTAATTTCTGTCTATCAAAATGTCCACAAACTCCAAGAAAAAGATCTGAGCATGCTGTAGCCTTCAATCAGTCAGTCATGGGTATTTACAGAGAACCCCTTACCATAAGGTATGTCTACACTGCAAGACAACACTGATGCAGACTTGGGTCAGCTGATTTGGACTGGTAGGGCTAAGGGACTTTAAAGCTACTGAGTGGACATTTGGGCTCCATGGGGTCTCAGATCCCCAATTCTAGCCCACGCCTGATTGTCCACACTGCAATTTTATAGCCCCTTAGCCAGTCAGCTGACCTAGGCCAGCTGTGGTGTTTTAAGGAAGTATAGACAAGATCCATGGTTTCTATGGAAGATATTTCTATAGGCTGGGAGCCAAATGAATTTTTAAATATTTGTATTCAAAAGCAGTAGAAGAAGAGGATTAGAAATAGATCACTGTCAGCTGATAAAGTGGCAGCTGTAATGCAAATGATAGTAAAATTACTATTGTTTCCATGAGAGATGGGGTGCAGACATAGGAGTAATTTCTGGTGTTTCACAGCAAGGACACAAAGTGCTTTTGTCCCCACTGCATAGTGACAGAATTCTGCATGTGTCATCCATGTAAGAAGTAAATCTGTGCACATCTGGAATTCAAATGTCTTACAAATCTCTGATCCTGGGATAGTACTCTCATCATGCTGTATATTCTGCAAACGCCGATGAACTATGGCCAAATGTCCTGCCTCTAAAACAGAGTATCAGGCTAACAAATAATAACAGCAGCCAGGTGCTGAAAGTTAACACTGAACCTGAAACTGGAGCTGTGGCTGAATTATTTATTGAAATTCCATGACTTTATATGCACTATTAAGGGCCAGGCCAACTTGCAGCTTTTGTACAATATGGGCTAAAGGAGCTTTGTTTATGATAATATGAAAGCATTTCCTACCTAATCAATTGGTCTTAGTGTGAGACATAATCTATACTCATTTGACACTTGATTCACTGGAGAAGTGCTGAGTATCTGCAACACCTATACTTTCCCTGAGATTATAAGGGAACTCAGCGACTCTTGGGAGATGCTCAGCACTTTGCAGGGTTAGACTTTTTCTACCCCCATTCAGCCCCACTGAAGAAAGTACTGTTGCACAAGGTGTATATACTGAAGTACTCAATGTTGGTTTTTTGCCTCTGTCTTCACAGACAAGGCCAGCTCCCAGACTACTGCACTAGGCAACACTGTATGACTTTGTCTACACTGCATGTTTTTGTCTACACTGCATGTTATGCCAGAAGCCATACTAGATCATCACAGTGGTACCTTCTGGCCTTGGAATCTGTGAAGATGGGAGAAGGAGGCAATGAGAGCTGAGAAAAAGAGAATAGGCAAAAGACCCTTTCTAAGCTCAGTTATGCTAACGAGGGACTCATTAACATTAGTCATGACATCATTAACATATTTTCTGCCGATTCTTTTTGCGCAAAAAGAAGCAGGGTAGCTACTTCCGTTTTGTGCAAAAAGCCCTTTTTACGCAAGATCCTTATGGTCAGGAGCTCTGCTGGTTATGACACTTGCTCTTGGTGAATCCACGAGAAAAAGGATCTTGCACAAAACGGAAGTGGCTAGCCTGCTTCTTTTTGCACAAAAACCCCTTGTGCAAAAAGAATCAGCAGAAAATATACTAATGATTTTGTGACTCATGCTAATGTGTTCTTCATTAGCATATTTTCTGCCGCAGTGTAGACGAAGCCTTTGGGAAGGAGGCAGGCAGCCCTCCATGGAGAAAGAACAGGTTAAAAACTATTTAGAAAAGCTGGACATATACAAATTCATAGGGCTGGATTAAATGCATCCAAGGGTGTTGAGGGAGTTGGCAGATGTCAATGCTGAGCCTTTGGCCATTATCTTTGAAAATTCATGCAGCTAGGAAGAAGTCCCGGGTGACTGAAAAAAGGTTAATGTAGTGCCCATATTTAAAAAAGGGAAGAAAGACAATCCAGAGAAGTACAGACCAGTTAGCCTTAGCTCAGTCCCTGGGAAAATTATGGAGGGGATCCTCAAGGAATCCATTTTCAAGCACTTGGAAGAAAGGAACGTGATCAGGAATAGTCAACATGGATTCACCAAAGGCAAGTGTCATAATCAGGAGAGCTAACCAGCATCTGAGGACTAAGGGGTTAACTAATGTCTTCAGCACCTAGGCAGGTATCGGGTAATCAGCCAATAACAATGCAGGTAGGAATTTCAAACTGGGAAAGAGGAATTTTAATCTTTCCCTCCTTTGTCTGAAAGGCAGAGCAGTTTCTTCCTAGACTGAAGGAGATGGGAGGCACGTCTCTCTCCATGAAAACACTTTTTACAATACGTAAGTAGGGCAAAGTTTAGGTAGTCCATCTGGATTTTGTTGTTTTTCTTGGTTTGGGAATTTGGAATTAATGTCTGAGCTGGTAAGGGTGTCTTCTCTCTTTTGTAACTAAAGTTTTGGCCCAGGGGCGTCCCCCTGAGTACCTAGATCAATTGGTGGCCCTTTCCATCTAGCCACTTTACTATGCTTGCAACTGTAGTTTTGTTTTGATAACAAAAGTTTGTTTTCTTTTTCTAATTAACTGGAATTGGTTGATTCTTGTGTCCTGGAAGGTCTGTCTGCGTGTATCTGCATGCCTGACTGAGGGCTCAGCTACCACAGACTGCAACTTTTTTGCCCTCTTTTAGTTTTACCTTGGGAAGGAGATTTCCCAAGTGATTTCTTCCCCGATTTCTTGTGGAATTACTTGGGTGGTGGCAGCAAATTCCCCAAAGTGTAGGTATTATAATTTGGGGGGGGGGGATTTTTTTACCAAAGCCTGTAGAGACAAGGTTTTGGGGTGCTCTTGTGGGCCCCCACTTCTGTGTTTATCGTGCCAGAATGGGGAACAGCTTTGACAGCAAGTCATGCCTGATCAATCTAATTAGTTTCTATGATGAGGTTATTGGCTCGGTGGACATGAGGAAGTCAGTGGATATGATATACCTTGACTTTAGCAAAGCTTTTAATATGGTCTCCCACAATGTTCTTGCCAGCAAGTTATAGTATGGATTGGATAAATGGACTGTAAGGTAGATAGAAAGCTGGCTAGATTGTCGGGCTCAATGGGTAGTGATCAACAGCTCTATGTCTGGCTGACGGTCAGTTTCAAGAGGGGTGCTCCAAGGATTGGTTCTGGGGCTGGTTTTGTTCAACATCTTTATTAATGACCTGGATGAAGAGATGGATTGCATCCTCAGCAAGTTTGCAGATGACACTAAGTTAGGGGGAGCGGAAGACAAAGATACATTGGAGGGTAGGGATAGGGTCCAGAGTGACCTAGACAAATTGGAGGATTGGGCCAAAAGAAATCTGATGAGGTTCAACAAGGACAAGTGCAGAGTCCTGCACTTGGGACGGAAGAATCCCAAGCATTGTTACAGGCTGAGGACTGACTGGCTAAGCAGCAGTTCCACAGAAAATGTTCTGGGAATTACAGTGGATGAGAAGCTGAATATGAGTCAACAGTGTGCCCTTGTAGCCAAGAAGGCTAATGGCATATCAGGTTGCATTAGGAGGAGCATTTCCAGCAGATCTAGAGAAGTGATTATTCCCCCTTATTTGGCAATGGAGAGGCCACATCTGGAGGATTGTGTCCAGTTCTGGAGCCCCCATTAAAGAAAGGATGTGGACACATTAGAGAGGGTCCAGCAGTGGGAAACAAAAATAATTACGGGACTGGAGCACATGAGTTACAAGGAGAGGATGAGGGATTTGGGCTTATTTAGTCTGCAGAAGAGAAGAGTGAGGGGGGATTTGATAGCAGCCTTCAACTACCTGAAGGGAGGTTCCAAAGAGGGTAGAGAGAGAGTATTCTCAATAGTGACAGATGTCAGAACAAGAAGCAATGGTTTCAAGCTACAGTAGGGGAGATCTAGGATGGATATTAGGAAAAACTATTTCACTAGGAGGATGGCAAAGCACTGGAATGAATTACCAAGGGAGGGGGTGGAATCTCCATCCCTAGAGGTTTTTTATTCCCAGCTTGACAAAGCCCTGGCTGGGATGGTTTAGTTGGGATTGGTCCTGCTTTTGACAGGGAGTTGGATTCGATGATCTCCTGAGGTCTTGTCCAGCCCTGGGATTCTATGACTCCATGTGAGTGCAGACAGCTTTTAATCCTAAAAGATGCTGAATGCCTATAACTCCATTTGAAATCAGTTTGAGTTACAGATGCTCAGCACTCCTCAGTTTCAGATCCAGAATCCAGATCTTCTTGGTATCACTGCCTATAGCATATGGCAATGCACAACATGCTCAATAGGCAAATGATTTTCTTTAGGGCTAATTTTTCTGTTCGGAGGTGTCTGGACCAATCCTCCTAGCTAGGGGTGTGTCTAGACTACATGCCTCCTTCGACGGAGGCATGTAGATTAGCCAGATCGGAAGAGGGAAATGAAGCCGCGATTAAAATAATCGCGGCTTCATTTCAATTTAAATGGCTGCCCCGATCTGCCGATCAGCTGTTTGTCGGCAGATCGGGGCAGTCTGGACGCGATGCGCCGACAAAGAAGCCTTTCTTCATCGGCACAGGTAAGCCTCGTGAAACCAGGTTTCCCCCCTTCATTTCCCTCTTCCGATCTGGCTAATCTACATGCCTCCGTCGAAGGAGGCATGTAGTCTAGACACACCCAAGGTGAATGCACGCATAACATAAATAAATCTGCTGTTCTCTTGTGATGCACAGAGTAAACAGAACAGGGTTTCGCATTCATGAGGAAGGATGTGCATGTTTAATGCTTTCTACCAGGCAGATACACTCTAGTTTGTTCATCTGTCCATTTTTGCAGGGTGAAATTCGCCCCTGTACAAACAAAAAATCTTTGCACAAACAAAATGAGTGTTCATGGGACTTAAGTAGAGCATAGTGGGGTTTGATGGCCATCTACACAGGTTGGGTATTATTGTTGGATATTACGCCAATCGAGAAAGCAAATTTTGAATTTGTAAATGCAAGTATCTGAACACCAGCAAAGTGGAGTGAGTGCATCCATCAAGAGTGTCTCACTTCACAGCAATGGGAGTGGGGAGGGCCCGACCGCTGCTGCCGTCCCACACCAGGCCCCTCCAGTAATCCACAAGGCCAGGTCCTTGGGGGAATGGGATGCTATGGGAGGGAGAAGGCTGAGGTGGTGGTGGTAAGAAGCAGGACATGGGGGATGGGTTCAGACATGCCTCCCCTGGGCTGTTGGCTCTCCTGGACCAGACTGTGAATATGCTATGGCCTGTAGATTGTGTATAGGGAGTCTGAAACCATTGGTCTTAGTTATGCCTTCAGCAACCTATCGAATGGCTCCACATTTCTCTTCTGTGACTTAGTCTGCAAGCGTGTTGTCTATTCCTGTTGCCTCCACTTTTTTGTTAACCTTTAACTCTCCTCTGGGCCTCCATCACTACTATCCATCAAGATCACTCAATGGTTATCACCATGGTCATAACTAAAGGCCTCTTCTCCAGTCTACGCTTGTCAGCCTGTTTGCCATGTTAGACAGTTAGCAACTCCCTCCTCAAATCACTGATATTCTTCCCCCGCCCAGACTCTTGGTTTCCCTCATTTGTCTCTTATCTCATCCATTGCTCCTTGAGAATCTTTTGTGGTGGCTCCTCTTTCTCTCCATTCCCACCCTTTAGAACTGGTGTAGCTCAGCACTCTGCCTTTAGTCCTCTCCTCTCCTCCCTCTGCATCTGGGTGACCTAGTCTGACCATATAGATTAGTCTATCAGATTTTGGTGTCACCCAAATCTACCTCTTCATCTCCATCCTCTTCCCTCCTTTAGCTGTCACATTACTGACTCTCCACTTAGCTGTCCTACCCACAATTTAAATTCAATGTGGCAGAGAAAGAAGATCCACATACCGTTTCTACTCTGTCTCTGCTACTATGCCCCCTCACTTCTCTGTCACTTAGGGTAGGACCTTCCGTGTCAGAGTCAGTGCTTCTGTTTTACCAAGCTCCACCCACATCCAGTACCAAATCCTGCTGAGTCTTCCTGTATTGTGTCTATAAAGTCCCTTATTATTAATTATTATTTGTATTGCTGTAGTGCCTAGGAGTCACAGGCATGGATGAGGACACCACTGGGCTAAAAGCAGTACAGAACAAAACAAAACAAAAAGATGATTCCTGCCCCCCAGAGCTTACAAATCTAAATCTAATCGTTCCTCTCCATCCAGGAGTTCAGATGCCTCAGTGAATGGTGGGGGTGCTAGAACCTAAATAGTGCAGAAAACACTTCAATAATACCTCTTGTTCTTGCTTTGGTCCTCTGAATTCACAGTCCTCTATGCCCTCAAATGCTGCTGTCAAAATCATCTCTCTCTTACTGCTTTCAAACCCCTTTAGAAGTTTTTTTGACCATTTATATCAAATCCACACTCCTCTTCCTCGGGTCTTCCCATAGTTTTGCCTATTCTCTGTTTCTCAGCTCTCATTGCCTCCTACTTCCATCTTCACAGATTCCAAGGCAAGAAGGTACCACTGTGATGATCAAGTATGGCTTCTGGCATAACACAGGACTTGGAAATCTCTAAAAAGCCCCAGAGTAGTTCTTTGGAGGGAGGCAGAATCTAATCTTGATTTTAAAATGGTCAGTGATGGAGAATACAGCATGACCCTTGGTAAGTTGCTCCCATGGTTAATTATTCTCACTGCTAAAAGTGTACGACTTATTTTTAGTCTGAATTTGTCAAGCTTCAACTTCCAGAATCCAGCCATTGGATCATGTTACATCTTCTTCTGTTAGACAGACAAGCCCATTATCAAATATTCCCCATGTAAGTGCTTATAATCAAGTCACCCTTTAAACTTCTCTTTGTTAAATTAAATTGAGAGTCTCTCAATATACAGCATGTTTTCTAATCCTTTAATTGTTCTCATGGCTCTTCTCTGAACCTGCTCCAATTGTTTTGGTATATTATGCTTTACTTGTTCAGCATCTACTGC
The DNA here is from genome assembly GCF_049634645.1 of Pelodiscus sinensis. Taxonomy (NCBI): domain Eukaryota; kingdom Metazoa; phylum Chordata; order Testudines; family Trionychidae; genus Pelodiscus; species Pelodiscus sinensis. The sequence continues at coordinate 11,969,746 of NC_134713.1, forward strand.
TCTCTTTGTCTGCATCACCCACTTGTGGCTCTGGACCTCTTCTTCACTGCTCTACCCCTAGAACAGCCTCCCTCTCCCTGAGCTTTCTGACCTCTTTCAAAGCCTTCCCCTGACACATTTCTCAGCTGACATTCCAGCCACTAATCCCTGTGCTGGCACTAATCTTTGCTGCACCCTGAACTAAAAAATACATCTTTAAAACAAACCTAAACTGTATTAAGCAAGACAGTTCAAAAGACTGTAACTCAAGATCATTCCTTCCCCCATCCCTGTTTTCCCAAAATCCTTACTCACTAATGTCAAATTTTCTGTTGGCCCTTATGTACACCGTACTAAGGCACCGTTACTCTTCTCTGAGATTCCTTCCTTCCCATTTGCCACCATCTTGGTACTGGAGATGGGTGCTATAACTTTCAGGGCAGAGATATGGTAAAGATAAGTGTAACTTTCAGGGCAGAGATATGGACTCAGAGGGTATGTCTAGGCTATATGGTTCCGTCGACAGAGCCTTGTAAACTAGTTTACCCGACATAGTCAATGGAGTGGGGATTTAAATAATCCCCACTTTGTTAAAATAAAAATGGCCGCCACGCTGTACCGACAATCAGCTGATCCGGCACAGCACGGCATTCTAGACGCGGATTGGTCGACAAGGAAAGTTAGTGCCTGATCTCCTGTCATCATTTCAGTATTGCTCGGGAGCTGGGTGGCTCAGTGTTTTGTTAATGAGATACAAAGCATTCACTGGTTCAGATAAAAGCAGGCTGATAAGCATACAAAGTGCTTTATTGGTTAATGGTTGTTTGGTGACCTACAAAGTTAGTACAGGTTACCACGGATGTTCCTGGACCACAGAGCCCAAGTATGGGGAGACATGAGGAGAGGAAGTCTGGATGCTCTCTTTTGAAAAAGCACAGTTTGCATTACATAGTGACTTTTTTCGAAAGAGCACTTTCAAAAAAAAGGCATTATTCCTCTTAAAACGAGGTTTTCACCAGTCGAAAAAACTGCCACATTCTTTCTATTTACTTTCAAAAGAACGCAGCTGCAGTCTAGATGCAGGTGACATTTTTTCGAAAAAAAGCCACTTTTTTTTAAAATACCCCGTAGTCTAGACACACCCTATATGTCGTGCAGCTGCTCAATCAGAGCTAGTGTGGGCATGTCTCTTTGAGCTGGACATTACCCAGGTTCCTGCTACAGACTTCACACAAGATCTTGGGCAAGCTGCAGTCTGTGCATCCATGCCTCATCTGTACATTGAGGAAAATAACATAGTACTGTATCTCCTTTCTCTGGCTCTTTGTATGTATTGTTTCATTAGACTGTGTCTGTACAGCTTCTATAGGCCCTGGTATGGCTCCTTGGTGCTACTATAATATAAACAAATAATATATAATAGCATCAATTCTGGGCAAGGTTTTTTAAAAGCAAAATGTGGTTTAGAACTTAATCTGAACACTGTCAGGTGAGGGCAGATGCACATGAACAGAGTTTGTGAGGCTCTTGCCCTATGGCTTCACGTGCTGTATTTCTCCTGGCAAACACAGGATTTCAGTCTTCTGTGCCATCAATCGATCACCTTTCACACGCCATGTTTTTTTGTTTTTTGTTTACCAGTTCTACAAACAGAACTGTTAACATAAGCAGCTTCTCTGGCAGCTTTGTTTTATATCCTGTGTGCTCGTTACAGCTAGATGAGAGCCAGAGCACAGATTTTCAAAAAGCCTCATTAGAAAGGTTATAATCTGTCATTGTTAGCAAGCTGTTTGAAGCATGTACTCTGAACATCAGCTGTTGCAAAGCTTATTAGAACATCACATGTCAGACAAATAGATAAGAAGCTGGGAAACTCCCAAGGGGCTTGTGTTTTCTAATGTTGAATACATTTCCATAAACAAGTAGGCACAACTCTTTCCTAGCATGGCTTCAGTCTGACACTTGGGAAGGAAGTATGTAGTCAACTTCAACTTGAATAACACCCCAGAAACAGAGTCAGATTCAATGAATCGGTGATCTCAGTCCAGTTACTAGTGGACAGGTATCAACGGAGAAGAAGGATGGTCTTGCAGTTAAGGTGCTAGATTGGCAGGGAGCAGATCTGGGTACAAACTGGCTCTGACACAGACTTCCTATGTGGTATTGGGGAAGTCATTTAATCTCTCCATGCCTCCATTCCTGAACTATAAAATGGGGAGATAATCCTAATTGTATCCGATTTGTCTGTGTAGGCTGTAAACTCTTGGGGTGGGGAAACTGGTCTTACTATGTTCTTGTATAGTAAGCACCAGGGGAGTCAACAGTCTGCACATGCTCCTGGGTAAGGTGTGGGGGGAGCAGCTGTGTGCTGCTGGAATTGGCCGGGCTCAGGCACTCCGGCAGCAATTTAAAGAGTCTGCAGCAATGACAGTGGCTAGAAGCCTTGGGACTCTTTGAAAAGCCAGGCCCCGGGATAACTACCTCTTTTGCTCCCCCCACCATTACTGGGTCTTCCCAGCACAATGAGGCTCCAGAAGCCTCTTTATTGCAAATAAGCAGTAATGCCCATCATAACTGGCCTTAGCAAAGAGGCAACGGATCTGAACAGGCAGTGACCAATGAGATATTTTCTCATTCCCACCTCTGATCAGTGTTCCCTCTAAGCTATGCAGCAGGACAGCTTCACAGGGGATGAATCTGCCCCGTCCTGTCAGTCAGCTCCATATACAGAGCCCTGAATCTTTGCCTGGGCAGGGCTCATTCATCCCTTGTGAAGCTGTGCTGCCCTGCAGCTTTGAGGGAACACTGTCTATGACCCTTTCTAAACTCTAACGAATCTTTTATTATTGTGAAGTAACTTACTCAGCTGTGATGATCCAAAAAAAACCCAACTAAAAATCCCATTGAGTAATATTTTGATGAGTCAAATGACAATAACTCAAACTAGGAATGTGAAAGGTTAACCAGTTAACCAGTTAACTGCTTAACTGGTGGGGGCTGGAACATCTCCCCGCCTGTCATGTGCAGGGAGCTGCTCCAGGCCCATGGGTACTGCACACAGAGGCGCTCCTGGTCAGAGCAACCCCTGCCCATGTCAGGCTCCAGTTAACCAATTAAATGGGATTTTACATCCCTAACTCAAACCCTCTATGTTCACTGTGAGGGAGGCACCTCTGCTGATGCCTATTGATTGCACCCACTTCAGAAGATTTGGGGTGATTCTGAACAACAAGGTGACTGGTACACTGGGAGGAGGCTGAATGTTGACTGTGTAAGTCCGCACATTTGTCAGCCTCAAGGCTGGGAACGCTGGCCAAGCAGAAGAGGCAAGGGGCATTTCCTTCCTCTTGACAGAGAATATCTTCTTTTCAAGGTCTACCCAGGGTTTCAGTTGAGGTCCCCTCAGAGGCGAAAACTGACAGGAAAGTGGTAGCACAGCATGCCTTCCTGCCACCACAAAGAGAATCAGAATCTAGAAAAGTCCTGGGAACAACAGCACCCGTTTGTCATAGGCTCTCTCTCTCTCAATTCCACTTGTTTCAGACAATACCCAGGTAGAGCTAACAACACCTGAAACAGGGTATGTCTACACTTCAGAGGTTTTTTTGGAAAAACTTCACTTACATCCACACTGCAATTGTGTTCTTTCGAAAGAAAATCGAAAGAACGGAGGGGGTTTTCCGGCATTAGTAATCGTCTTTCTGCGAGGAAGAAGCCTTTTTCTGAAAGAGCTCTTTCGGAAAAAGGCATGTGTGGACGGGGAAGAGGGAGATCTGTTGAAAGAAGAGGAAAGAGGAAAAAGCACAGGTGCCCCGGTAGCCACTCCGTCCATAGTAATCACAGTTTAAATGCGAGATAGCGTCCATTCAGTGTGGACGCTATCTTTCGAAAAAGCAGATCACTTTTTCAATGTGCTTTGGCAGCATGGACACTGTCCTTTGGAAGAAGTTTTTTCAGAAGATCTCTTCCAGAAAAGTTTCTTCCAAAAGAAGCCTGCAGTCTAGATGTAGCCACAGCAACTGCTGTTTGTAGCATACACCAGTGTTCAGAACATTTGATAATTTGAGTGCTGCACTATCATGAAAAAATTGCTTAGAAACTACTCAAGAGTTCAGTCGCATCTGTAAGAACAATTTATTCCAGTGTTTAACCTCCCTGACAGTTAGGAAGTTTTTTCCTAATGTCCAAACACATCCTCCCTCGCTGCAATTTAAGCCCATTGCTTCTTGTCCTATCATCAGAGGCCAAGGAGAACAATTTTTCTCCCTCCTCCTTGTAATGGCCTTTTAAATACTTGAAAACCACTATCATGCTCCTTCTCAGTCTTCTCTTTTCTAAATTAAACAAGCTCAGTTCTTTCAGTCTTCCCTAATATGTCATGTTTTCTAGACCTTTAATCATTTTTGTTGTTCTTCTCTGGACCTTCCACAATTTCGCCACATCTTTCTTGAAATATAGTGCCTAGAACTGGACACAATACTCCAAATGAGGCCTAATCAGTGCAGAGTAAAGTGGAGAAATGATGTCTCGTATCTTGCTGACAACACTCCTGTTAATGCATCCCAGAATCGTGTTTGCTTTTTTTTGCAACAGTGTCATATTGTTGACTCATATTTAACTTGTGGTCTACTATGACCCCTAAATCCCTTTCAGCAGTACTCCTTCCTAGACAGTCACTTCCCATTCTGTATGTGTGAAATGGATTGTTCCTTCCTAAGTAGAGAACTTCGCATTTGTCCTAATTATATATCATCCTGTTTACCTCATTTCATGATCACTTTCACCCAAGCTGCCTTCTACTTTCAAATTTTCAACCAGTTCGTCCCTATTTGATAAAATCAAATCAAGAACAGCTTCTCTCCTAATAACTTTCTCAACCTTCTGAAATAAAAAATTGTCTCCAATGCAGTCCAAGAACTTACTGGATAATCTGTGCCCTGCTGTGTTAGTTTCCCAACATATGTCTGGATAGTTGAAACCTCTCTCACCACCAAATCCTGCGCTTTGGATGATTTTGAAAGACAACAAGTCTTCATATGAAATGATCAAAAGATAGTTTGTTCCAATGGCTAATCACTCTCTCATTTCTAATTTAGATTTATTTAGCTTCAGCTTCCAGACATTGGGTCTTGTTTTGCCATTCACCGCTAAACTAAACATACCATTAGCACCCAGTATTTTTCCCTAGAAAAGTATCTACAACCATAATCAAATCATCTTTTGATCTTCTTTTAGATACGCTAAACCAAACAAGCTCCTTTTGTCTCCCCACATAAGGCATTTGTTGAGTCCCTGAAATCAGTTTTGTAACTCTTCTCTAACTTTCTCTAAGTTTTTGAAAGATGGCTTGAAAGAATATGAACCATCCTAAACCAATTGCTCAAATATCAGCTTGGGCTTTGGCCCTTTTTGTGGACATTTATAGTACTGGAAAAGCACAAAGGATTAAATACAAGGGATATTTATTCTCTGGCATTTTGTAAGATGATAATAGAGTAATAAATGCCGAGATTTCTGCATTATGCATCAAGCACATTCTGCTCGAGGGCAGAAATTCTGTCAACCACACAGCACACAAAATGAAGTCTATTGATCAACAACAGAAAGTATGTGGCTTTTTTTTTAACTAATGTATGTTTTTAAAATTATTATTTAATAGTTATACTACAGAATCACCCCAATTAGGGTGTGCTAGATTCTGTGCAAACACTATGGAAAACATGCTTCCTACCCCTTAAAGTTTAGACAGTGTGGTCTAATGGAAAGAGCTCTGGACTGGAATTCAGGAGACCTGGGTGCTAGTCTAAGCACTGCTACTTGCTTGCTCAGTGACCTCAGTGTCATTTTGCCTCTCTCTGGCTCAGTTTCCTCATCTGTACAATAAGGATACTGACCTCCTTTTTGTAAAGTGCTTGGAGATCTAGGGTGTGTCTATACTACATGGCTCCATCGACGGAGCCATGTAAATTAGTTTATTCGGCATAGTCAAAGAAGTGGGGATATAAATAGTTCCTGCTTCATTAAAATAAACATGACCACTGCGCTGTGCCGACAATCAGCTGATCCAGCACAGCGCAGCAGTCTAGACACGGCGCGGTCAACAAAGGAAGCGTTTCACGAGGCATACCGGAGTAGTCGACAAAGGCTTCCGTTTTCCGCTGCGCCAAGTCTAGTCTGCTCGCTGTGCAGGATCAGCTGATCGTTGGCACAGTGTGGCGGCCATGTTTATTTTAATGAAGCGGGGATTATTTAAATCCCCGCTTCTTTGACTATGCCGAATAAACTAATTTACATGGCTCCATCGAAGGAGCCATGTAGTCTAGATATAGCCCTACTGATGAAAAGTGCCATATAAGAGCTAGACCTGATCAACTCTTACCATGTAAGGCATCAGCCCTGCAGAGGCTCACATGCACAAACTCCTGTAGATGTGCAGAGTCTTACCAAGCAAATGAGTCTCCACAATGGCTCAGAAATATGCCCCTGTGGTTCTTTTTGTAGGATCAGAACTGAAGAGGTATTTTCAGTAGATAACAGTGCACAAGAGAAGATTGCGTGGCTTTTAATAGGCCTCAGAGTATTTACACCCAACTAAAAATAAAATCAAAGCAACTGCAGAACCTTTAAAAGTCTATGGCTTTCTAATCTATTTACAATAATTTGCTTCTGAATTGAAAGCAGTTGTTGAAATTCATTGGTAAATGTCTTTAATGCTGCAGCTTGTATCTTGCTGGATTAGTTTATTATAAAATAAGCTTAGCTCCCTGCAGGCTGCAGTCCGGCTCAGCACTGCATTCTTTGGAGATGAGGAGCCTTTTTCCATCCGGCAGAGCAGAATGGCTATATGATTTTATTATCAGCATGTCTTAGAACAGGTCTACTAATGTTCATGGTCCACAAAGACCAGGAGGTGGGAGTGTCCCAATGCAAAGGGTTTATTACTTGACTCAACTAAACTTCACTTTGCAGGCAAACTGGATTCTCAGTGTAGCAAACAGGCCTAAATATTTCATGCATCCAGAGCAAGAACTGACCCCGGGTGGGGACCCTGAGTCATGACATTTTTCATCACCTCTGTCATAAACCTTGAAGAAACTTGATGAACTCAGGAGAACTACCAGAAATAGCCTGGAAGTGGCTTCTTTACAGTTTGGCTCATGTAAGGAAATGAGGTATGATTTATTGTTCATTTTTATTATACTATTTGCAAGGTCAAATTGCACTAAAATCAGGTTGGGCCTTGGCTCTTGTTGTGAACATTTATGCTACTGGAAAATTACAAAAGATTAAATACAAAGGATATTTATTTTCTGGCATTTTGTAGGATAATAATAGGGTAAGAAATGTCAAGGCCTCTGCACTATGCATCAGGCGCATGCTGCTCCAGGGTGTGAAATTCTGTCATCTGCTCAGCACACAAAATTAAGAAAAGAGATCAAGAAAAGAGATTTAGAAAAGCTGATTAACACCACGTGGGCCAGTTTCATCCTAGGTGTAATGCTATTTAAGTCAATAGAGTTATAGCAGAGATCCTTGGACCCCTTCTTTTGTATGAATGCAGGATCAAATTAAGACATCACTCCACAGCTCTCCTAAATTACACTCCTTTACTGTTCTCATTGCCAAGTTTTATACAACGCATTTTGAAGCCCTTCAACTACTTTACACAACTGCCAGCTAAGCCCTTATAGGCACTGTTTCACTTCAGTCAGCTCTCCCACACAACCTATGGGATGGGATGGAAAAATGTTACAACAGTGAGCAGCAATATTGCACAACAGTTTGTCCATTTTTGAATATAATTACAGAAGCTGGATTTCAGCCATGGGATTAAATAAGCTTATAAAAGTCCTAGGAGATCTTTAAGAATCATATACTGTCAAGACTTCAGCTTGATATCTTGAAGACAACATTGCTCCCCTTAAATTAACAGCATAATGCAGTGCCGCTTGGTCTATCTGTGATTCCTATTTCCATAACATCCAAAGCCTTCACTGTCTTTAATAGATCCATTTTCACAACACCTTTGAGAGATTGGGGTTTTCCTTTTACAAACAGGGAAGTGAGGCACAAAGAACCTAAATAACTTGCCCAAAGTTACACAGAAAGTCTGTGGCAAAGCCAGGAATGACACCCAGGGTGCTCAAGTAGCAGGCTCGCTCCCTCACTTGTTGTCAAACCAGCCCACTGTTTTAGTATTGATTCAGCAGATACCGTTTTACTGCAAATAGATGTTCTTTATAGGTCTGCCATCAACACGCTGACCAGGCACCACACTGCTTTGTTTGGGAAGACAATGGAATGGCTACTTATTCCACCACAACTGAGGCATAAGGAACAGAAACCAATGTCTGATATTACAGTAACACTTGAGTTTCTCCTACGGTGTATTCACATTTAAAATGCATTAACACTGCATGGACACTCTCATTCAGGAATAAAGTGCCCTTGCTGAAGGCTTAATCTACTTTAGGCACGTACATTGGTATAACTATTTACTCAAGGGTGTGGAAAATCCACAATCTAAGCAACATTGTTATACCAACCTAACTCTGGTGTAGACAGCACGATGTTGATGGAATGGTTTCTCCCGTCAACATAGCTACCAGCTCTTGGTGAAGCTCTCCCATTGACATAAGCAGCATCTTCACTAAACACTACAGCAAAACAGCTGTGCAACCACAGTGCTGTGTGTGTAAACAAGTCCTACACTACTACAAATTAAGGCCACTTTACTTCTGAGCAAGACTGTTCATACAGATGTGTAAAGCACTTTAAAGTAATGTGCTTTGAATTCATACTTTTGGTTAATTTGGCTTAATATTCCAGGGTGTATCTATATAGGTATGATTTTCAGAAATTATTGTCAACAACGTCATTGGATACTGCATTCACACGCCTATTGTTTTTTAGCTACCTAACTTCAGTTTCAGGGTTTACCAAGCCTTTGTATTTAGTAACATCTGATATAACAATAACATGAAAGGGAAATGTATGTATAGAATAACAAAAACTAGATTGTGGAGGTCACGGGAAGGGGACAGATACCATTTTTATGCATCTGACAAAAACGTTACCATCGACCAGTTACAAAAAATAATTTGCTTTCTAACTTATCTTGACTGATAAAGGGATAAACTGCATAACTCTATCCATCTCTGCTTTTTTGCTCACACTTTTTTTGCACTAAGCTCCTTCTCCCTCCCCTAAATTCAGCCAGTGACACCATTCTTACTGTCCTGTCTGCCAGCATCTCCTGCAATGTCTCTTTGCTCTTTTCCATGCTACAAATTTTGGCCTCAGTTGCACCTGATGCAATCCCCACTGAATCAGTGGACAAGATTCATTTGTGCTGATGGGACTGTCACAGTTGCCTGGGTAATAGCAACTAGTCCAGGTGACCTCTTACCTCCAAGTCAATGATATTAATGTGTCATAATGAGTATGAAGAACCCTGGTGAGGCAGAATGAGAACTGGACTCATGCTTTTGAATAAACATCTATAACTATAATTACGTGGCCACCATTAAAAATGACTCTATGACCCAGTCTTGCACACACTTGCACATATGAGTAAGTTTGCTAATATGAGTGCAGGAAGTTCCCGACTTACAAACAGGTTGTGTTCCAAAAGTTCCTTTATAAGTCGGCTGTATGAAACTCAGAACACATTTTGCCATAGAAACAATGTTATAAATGGGTTGGGTTCCTAAGATAGCCTACAAAAGCCTATTTAATCCATAATGTATTGAAAATAGTAGAAATGGGGGGGTTAATCTTGAATGCTGCTGCTCAAGGAAAAGCAGGTTTAATTAGAGAAGGATGAGGAGATAAAAGCATTCTCTAGCCACCAGCCCCTCGCCCTCATGGGCTCTGCACTATCTCTGCGGTAAACCCCATCCTCTGGACATTCCCATTTTCAGAAGGCTGCACCTAGCCGCTGCTTACCAAGATGCAGTGAGCAGCTCAAACATGGGCTGGAAGACTCTGGAGGAGCAGGAGGTGGACATGCAGTTGGTGGCTGTAAAGAAGCTGTAGTTTGCCCTTCAAAGCACCACTTCTCTCCAGCTGCTAGCTACATGACTGCTCCCTGCTTCTCTGGAGGCCTCCGGCCAGCACTTACGATGCTCACCATCCCCTGTGCCTCTTGCCTGTTCCCTGCGGAGGCTGCAGAGAGCTTTTGTTTGTACGTGCAGATGTTCATAAATTGGATGTTTGTAATTTGGGGAGTGCCTGTAATCACACTCAAGTTAACGGAACTACTCATATAAGCCAAGGTGCTTATGTGCATAAGCAATGACAGGCTCAAATCATTGGAGCAGGAAGATCACCTTGATTTAGTAAACAGCAGTGCCAACATTTTCAGCAAATCTAATTTGAAGTTGGGCTGAACTACTCAATTTTTTGTATGTTGCATTCTCATTGTTGAATGGTTGCCCCAGAGGTGTTGGAAAAACAGAGAATAGTGCAAGGCAAATTTACCCTAAAGACTTCTAATGAGCTACTCTGCATTCATGTTCAGGCACTACTAACTAGTCTAGTGTAAAATGACACTGGCATACTGAAAGTCTGATCAGTTACAGAAAATTCTGTCCTTAGGTGATATTAGACAATATCATTCACCATGGGTTGGGATCTTGAAAAGCAGCCAAATGTTTCTAATTATTTTTCCTCCATTGTAATGGCTTTTCATTCTCTATTCAAGTTTAGCATTTTAAAATTGAAGTAAGACATTTCAGGAGGACCCTGTGATGCTGTTTCACCTCACCACAGCGAGAGAAGCTGAAGACAACTTTCATCCCCTTGCCTCAAAATGCATTTGTTTCGGTTGTTATAATGTTCTGAGTCTCACTGACTTTTGGCAACAGAGATGAAGTGTGGTCTAGTGGTTAGAGTGAGGGACTTGGCAATAAGGAGTAGTGAGAGGCACTGTAGAGTTCACTAATTTGCTGTGTGATGCTAGACAAGTCGCTCTGCGTCTCTCTGCCTTTGTTTGCCTGTATTAGAGGCAGGTCCAACAACAAGGGGGATAAAGGGGGCAATTGCCCCAAGGCCCAGTAATTCAAAGGGGACCAGGACTCTGCCCAGTGCCACCACAGTACCAGTGGCCAGAGCCTGGATCCTTTAAGTCAGCACTGGAGTGCCACGCCAGAGTGCTACACTAAGAGCGGGGAGGGAGGTGGACATGTCACACTCTGAGCCACACTGAGAGCTGGCTGCCCTCAGCCCCACCTCTTCTGCCCTCAGCCCTGCCCCTTGCAACAGCTTGGAGCTCCCCTGCCCCATGTTGTCCAGGGACCTGCATAGTCTGTCAGCTCCTCTGATTATTTAAATCGCCGCTTCATTTCCCTTTGCCCAATAAGCAAATCTACATGGCTCCATCGACGGAGCCATGTAGTGTAGACGTACCCCAACTGTGTTTTGAGGAACTTAGAAGGAACTGTGCTTCCTAAGGCACATAATCCTATCTTGAGCTTTCCTTTTGGAATGGGAGGGCCCCCCCCCCCCCCCCGGGCCTGCTCTGAAAGACCACAGCTAGTATTGCTTATTTGTGATTACTACATCAAGTACCATCATCTTCCTGTGGCTTACTGAAGGGAGGCCATTTGACAAAGCTAACACGAGCTTGAGGCAGAAACTGTGTGAGGCTCTTAAACTCAGGCTTAAGTAGGGTTGGCAGGTGTCCGGTTTTGAACTGGACAGTCCGGTATTTGAGGGTTCTGTCCGGTATTTTCTAATTAGGTTACTTTTATTATTCTTAGGAGTATCAGTACGTAGTTGTGAACTGCCTGGCTGGTAGACATGCTCTCGCTGTGTGAGTGTGTCTACCAGCCAGACAGTACGCAACTAAGCAAGGCGGGGAGGGGGCCAGGGCAGGAGGGAATCCCCGGGGCTGGACTTGCTTGTGCTTTGCCAGGACTGTGCGTGGGACGGGCAGCACGCTGGGATCTGCGTGCACCCGGGTCAGAACCGCTCCCCGCTGGCCGATTCTCTCCCCCGCTCCTCCCTCCCGTCCAGCACCACTTCCCATCAGCCGGTCCCCCCCCCCACCCAATCTCCCCCGGCCAGCTCCACTCCCCCCACCCGCTCCCAGCCAGATCTGCTTCCCGCCAGCTGGTTCCCCCACACACACACATACTCCCAGCTAGCCCTGCTCTCCTTCCAGCCAGCGTCCCTCTCTCCTGCCATCTGAGATCAAGTGTGTCCAGTATTTTTTTTTAAGCCACCTGGTAACCTTAGGCCTAAAGGCCTGATCCAATGCTCTGAAGTCAGTGGAAATACACCAGTTGACTTGAAAGGACTGTGTATCCGGCCCAAAAGCCAGGAATATCTAGCTCTCTGTGCCCTCCTGCAAGTCTTGGCTGAGTAAACAAGCTACATGTGTTTATGAACTTTCATTCATTCATGTACAAAATCAACATCGGGCACTTTATCCACTGTCTGTTTCAATGAAAAATGATTTGAAAGGACTCCAAGACAGAGATCCCCAGGTAAAATGAGGATAATAATTCTGAGGGTACCACTGTGAGAGTTTTGGAGGATTCGTTTGCTAATGTCTCTACAGCCCTTTGAAGAATGAAGTGTTAGACAAGTGGTTCTATATGGGGTTAGGGAGGTTGCGGTCGAAATAATCAAAAGGGTTTTGTTTTGTTTGTTTTACTAAAGCAGTCAGTGCACAGCTTTTTGCCAAAAAATGATTTTGTGTAGCCAGGCAGGCGAGCGGATCATGACGTCTGCCTTCTGAGCGTGACCTGGTGCACTTTCTGCTGACTGCCTTGGAAAGGCTCCCTGTATATTTTTAGGATGCAATGTCAAATGATCCCTGTGACATTTACTGTTCTGGAACAGCCTCGGCAGAGCTGTGAACTGCCAGTAAATGTTCCCCTAGGACAATTATTGGAGCGTCCCTGTCATCATTGAACTATGACACAACAACCTCTCAGCGGATAAGAAGTGCGCCTGGGTGGGGATGGCAGAGGAGCACTGGCTGCAGCAAGCAGAGAACGCAAGAACTCTCAAGGGGAATGTCTACACATCAAAGTTATTTCAGGATACCAGAGGTATCCCGAAATAGCTACCCAGTGTCTTCACAAGCCAACTGTTACTTCAATATATTTTTCAAAATAACGGGTGCGCTATTTCGGCATCCCGGTAACCCTCATTCCACGAATAGCATTTTATTTCAAAATAAACTCAAAATAAGCTACGCAATGTGCATAGCGCAAAGTGCATATCTTATTTCGAGTTTAGAGTGCAGTGTAGACATAGCCAAGGTTACTGACCATCTCACAGACAGCTTCCAGGCATTCCTGCAGCATAAACAATGATAATGGTGAATCTCCTCAGTTCTTCATTATCATTATGGGAACAAGTTTTAAAAAAGCATGATATGTACATAATTAGCAGGCAGGACTTTAGTAAGCGATCGTGAATAACCTTACGTTTCAGCCTGGGAATTTGGTGTGGAGGTTCTGGCATCCACAATAACTGTGAATTTGAATAAAATCTGTGATCCCCACCGTGGCAACTCCTGACGGGTCGAGCAGGAGCAGTGGCAGCTCCTGGCATAGCACATGCCCTGCTTGGTCACTGGGCCACTCAGGTTTGGTGCATCTACCCCTCCACTGATGGAGACGGAAGGTCAGACACGCCGAACCCGAGTGGCACTGCAACCTCCAGCTCCATCTCTATCTCCTGAGTGGTGGTTTGACTGCACGGACCAGGTGGCAGTGCTCTGCTTTGTGGGTCAGGAGCCGCTCTTGAAGGGTGTGTCTGGGGTGGGCTCACCCTCCTACCACTCCCGCATCTTCCTGTGACATGTGGCTGTTTTCTCATACCTCTGCTGTGAAATTTATTTAAAATGTGTGTGGTATAATTGGGCTGGCGACAGACTTCGCTGGGCCCTGGGCAATGGGGGAGGGGTGCTTAGCTCCAAACCACAGGTAAAAGGAGCAGGGCTAAGGGCTAGCCTCTCCCAGCCAGCTCTCAGCACTGCCCAGACTATCGTCACAGCTTCAGGGGCAATTGAAACAGCCTGGGGCTCTTACTGTTGCCATGGTAGCCGCCCAGAGCCCTGGTCCTTTTACATTTCTGGTCCCCTGAGCAACCATCCCCTTTGCCCTCCTCTTCCCCCATCAGCAGCCCTGAGCAAAACTGTTGTCCAAGTTAAGGTAGATGTTTGTGAAAATCCCACCTTTAACTTTCATGACCCTAATTCTGTAAGCATTTAACTGAGTGCTGAAGCCTTGCTGTTAGAGACAAGTGCTTTTCTTGCTGAATAGGGGTAGACTATTTAACTGGGGCCAATACCATTACCTTGAAAGCCAGTAATGATACAGCCATGCAGATATACAGAGCTGAGATTTCATAGTAAGCACAATCTTTCAACATGCTGAGTGCCCCTTAGAAGGTGACTTTACTGTGAGACCTCAGATTTCTCAGGATCCGTATTCAGCAGCTCATGGCATTGGGCTCTTATAGAGAGAAAGGTGAAGCTCACCCTATAAATAGGGCCAGAACAAACTCTCTGTCCCACTTATGTCCAATTCACTCATGAAAAGAGGGCCTAAGCAGGTCTAAAAAACACAGCCTATGTGGAAAGATTGAGAAAACTGGGTTTGTTCAGACTGGAGAAGATAAGATCGAGCAGGGACATGATATCACTCTTCAAGTACCTACAAGGTAGTTATAAAGAAGTTGTTCTTCTTATCCACTCAGGACAGGATAAGAAACAATGAGCTTAAATAGCAGCAAGAGTGATTTATTTGACATTAGGAATCACCTCCTAACTGTCAGGGTAGTTAAGCACTGGAACAGACTGCCTGGGGAGGCTGTGCAATTAAAGTTATTGGAGATTTTACAGAACATATTAGACAAACACCTGTCAGGGATGGTCTAGGTAATATTCAGTCCTGCCTCAGTGCAAGGGACTGGACTAGATGACCTAGTATGTTCTCGTCCAGCCAGCCCCACGTTTCTATGATTTCTAAGACTCCATGACTTTAAGGTTACATCTACACTGCATCTGGGAGCAAAACTCCCAGCTCAGGCCAGAAGGGTTGTGCTAGCAGGACTCATGATCGTGCAGTAAAAATAGCTTCTCTGATGTTGTGGTGTGGGCAGGAGCGTCAGCTCTCAAGCTCACCCCACCACCAGGCTTGACAGTTTGTACTCCAGCTGTAGTGTCTACACATCTATTATTAGCATGCACGTGTGAGCCCCACTAACAAAATCTAAAGACTTCAGCTGGGAGGCTCACTCCCAGATGCAGTGTAGACATACCCTTAAAGTGTTAGGCCTGGTTCTGATCCCCTACACAGGGGACAACATCTCCCAAAACGTAATGACCTCCAGCTCTGACCCCTTCTTGTCCTGGCTCCTTAGACGGGCCTGCGGGCTCTACATTTCTCCTGCAACTACTGATATAAATGTCAAAGTCCTGAGTCACAAACTCTTTTGTCAAGACCCAATCTTCCTCCGGTGAAGAGATGGCTGACATTCCATGAGGTTCCTTGTGCCTTCAGCTTCCAGTTAGCTCAAATTTATGTCCTTTGTTACTACTGTAAGCTCACACAGGCCTATTCTGCTCTTGCTGAAATCAATAGGAAAACTCCTACTGCAGGAGTTTGGGGCAGGATCACCTAGTGAGTCATGCAGGATCAGGCCCTTACCAGGTAAACATTATGATTATGTACATTGCTGTAGCACAGAAAACATCTTTCATGTTTTCAAGCTATAAAGGAAGCCTGGAAGAGAGTATGCCGCTAAACAGACTGAAATGGGATGGCTCACTCTTTAAGGGTTGGAAGGCTGATGCTAGTGCAGAAACAATAGAGGGACCCTAAAAGCATAGAGGTAACATGCTCCTGAACTGGGGTGCTGCCCCCCTCACAATTGCACCATTGATTTCTCTTGAGACCCGGCCCTCACACTTCCACTAAAAAGAAAGTTGTCTCACTCATAGAATAATAGACAGGAAGAGACCTCGAGAGGTCAACTACTTCAATGCCATGCACACACAGCAGGACTAAGTATTAAATAGATCATCCCTGACAGATGTTTATCTAACCTGCTCTTTAAATATCTCCAGTGATGGAGAGTCCACAAGCTACATAGGCAATTTATTCTAGTGTTTAACCACCCTGTCAGCTAGGAAATTCTTTCTAATGCTAAATATCCCTTGCTGCATTTTAAGCCCACTGCTTCTTGTCCTATCCTCAAAGATTAAGAAGAACAATTTTTCTCCTTCCTCCTTATAACAACCTTTTATGTACTTGAAAATGGTTATCATGTCTCCTCTTGGTCTTCTCTTTTCCAAACAACCCCAATTTTTAAGACTCTGTATGCCATCTGCAGTGTTTTCTTATCCACGCCCTTGCAATTAGCTCCTAAATACTTTTAAACAGGTAGATCCTTCCTTTGTATTTATCACTATGTGATCTTTCCAAGATAGTTTAACAACAAACATTATCCATAAGGCTTTTAACCATAGTTCTTATTTCTTCTTCATACAGATACAGTTTACATTCCTTTGTAACTTTCCTTTTTTGTAAAAATTAATCCTTTGGCTTAAGGAATGTCTCAATATTTGGTTAATTCTCTTTTCTGCCACCTTAGTGTTCCTATTCCTAACCCCCAGAGTGCAATCATCTGCAAACAGAATGACATTTACCCTGGAAGAGCATTTACCATAATGTTAAGTAAGGTAAAGTTGACATCACTTCCCTATTGTGCACTATTTTTAATATTTCACATATCGTCTCAAACTCTGACCTACATTTCCTTTTTAGTAAAACAGTCTCTGATTCATCCATCCATTCTTCCCCTTATCCCTATGTACCTTCTCTGTACAATAAACCTTCCCTCCATAGCACATCATATATTTTTCAGCATCCAGTAAGACAGCTATTATGAAACCTTTGTTTCTCACGCTTTTTTTGTGTTTCACTTTTCAAGTTAACAATATGGTGCATCTTTCTTTCCTAAAGCCAATTTGTACCTTATCCATAATTATTTTCCAAATAGGCAACCAATTTTTCATTCATCATTGTCTCCATAATTTTAGCCAGCTCATACGTAAGGGCAGTTGGTCTACAGACATACACTTTTTTGTCCAGTTTGGTTTTCTTATTTTAATTTACTATTGCATGTTTCTGTCCTACCTGTATATCAGTGTATTCCTATAATAGTATCATACTATTCAATAAGAACCCTCAGTCTGCTCTCAGGAAGATACCTAAACATATTGCATATATTATCTTTACTTGGGGATGTATTTTTGCTTGTATCAACAGTTTTCTCAGGTTCCCACATATAAAACCAGTGTTGTATCTTCATGTTCTCCCCAACTAACAGTTAATGCCCCTTTTCAATGAACTGTCTTTTAATATGGCACAAAACTGCACTTTGATTTCATAATCATTCAACCCTCTGAATGTTGCTACTAAACCTTCTGCTTCCTCATTATTAGAGCATCTAAACTATTTTGTCAGTACCAGCAAGATGTGGGGTGTAACTACACTTATTCTAAATTCCATTCATTCTTTTGATTTGACTATATATTTCTGATGTTTTGATATCTTCATTTAACTCCCACAACACTCCCTCTAACTCATTCACTCTGATTTTTTTATCATTACAGTGTTCTCTTTTGCTGTTGCCTCATGGCTTTTTATTTTATGTTATTAGATTTTCAACACTTACTTTTCACTTTCTTGCAGGCCTTTTTTTATTGCCATCATGCATGTCTCATTTCACTGTGCACACCTGAATGGAATGAGGGAACTTCTATCAAGGAGCTGTAGGGCATGGCTGATAGTAGGAAGTCAGGACTGCAGTTAGAAAGGGCTGGGACTAGTGGATTTGGGTGGTGCACACCTGGACAGAGGATGAGTTCTGTACGTAGCAGAAGAGACAGGGCTGAGAGTGGACTTTCGTATCGTAGGTTTTATTTTGGGGACTCTCTGAGGATTACTTGGCTCTGTGCCTCCTGTACCTCCTGCTGTTCCCAGGCATCGACTCCTCCACGCCCCCTCCCCCTTGGGAGCAGCAGAGAAAACCTTCAGGTAAGCAGTTTCCTGCACTGCCATTCCCCCAGCCAGGAGGAGGGGGAGCAGCGACTTCCTCCTGATGCCAGCTGGATCCGACCTGTGAGACTTGCCCTCCCCTTGCAGAGGGAAACTGGAGATTCAGTCTTGTGGGAGGGGGGCTGCGGGGCTGACGCACCAGTGCAAGCGTCCCACTAAAGGGGAGGGGCGAGCCCCAAATCTGTGGCCAATCTACACGACGGTCGTGGCCAACTAGTGGTCCACAGACCACACTTTGAGAACCACTGGTACAGACCACATTGGGCCATTCAGACATCAGCTTGCATTGAAGGTGGTGTAGAACCTAAGGGAGAGTGCAGGGAAGAACTGTGCACAGTGCAACCCCTTTGGCTTTAATGGCAGTCACAAGCTTTGAGCATTTAGGGAATTATGTCCATCCATCTCCAGAGAAGCGCTAGCCACGTAAGAGTAGCCTCCAACCAAGCCAGTTTCCAGTGGCATCATCTGAAAAGTGTGGGGAGTTGTATACACTGTATTTGTATTATAGTACGTAGGATCAATAGTTATGGACTGGAGTGGTCTGGCCCACAAAAGCTCATCACCTAATAAACCATTTTGTTAGTCTTTAAAGTGCTGCATAGTCCTGTCTTTTGTTTCAGCAAGACCAGACTAACACGGCTACATCTCTATTACCATTGTGCTAGGCACTGTACAAAAATGCAGTGAATATACTCTGCAAAATTTTATATCTTTCTCTTGAAAACCATCAGGGCTGTGCAAAATGCACAATGGAGAATCTAGCAGTTGAGTACACAACCCTGGAGAAGATGACCCAACCTATACCCCCTAATTGATATGATTTGTAGAGCCCTGTAAATCTGTAGATATCAACTTTTTATATCCATGGGTATGCACGGCTCATTTTCGCAGCTATGGAAGTGGATATGGATACAAATTTTGTATCTAGAACCCTGCAAATTTGCCGATATCAACTTTAAATCCACAGGATCTGCATCCGTGGATGTCAATAGATATCTGTGGCTCATATCTGTAGATATGGATGTAGATACAGATACAAATCTTGTATCTAGAACCCAGCAAATTCGCAGATATCCACTTTATATCAACAATTATCTAAATCCATGGATATCAGTGCAGATATCTACTGCTCATTTTTGTGGATATAGATGCGGATACAAATTTTGTATCCGCACAGGGCTCTATTGATTTGTTCTCATTATTCTCCTTCAGTTCTTTTCCTTCTGTGAGTTGCAAAGTAAGTCTTCATCTGGGCTACGTCTACATTGGCCCCTATTCCGTAATAGGGATGCAAATGTAGCACTTGGGAATAGGCAAATCCGCGGGGGATTTAAATATCCCCCGCGGAATTTGCATTTTCATGGCTGCCGCTTTTTTCCGGCTTGTGGATAAGCCGGAGAAAAGCGCCAGTCTGGACGCGATCCTCCGGAAAATAAGCTCTTTTCTGGAGAATCTCTTATTCCTACATATATACCAAAGGATACAATTTTAAAAAATGAACACATGTGAAAAGGACAAATCACATTTCAGAACAGAAGGTGGATGCGGGGGGAAAGGTAAATGTCTGTGAGCTAATGGTATTAGAGGTGATAATTATCCTTTGCTATATATGGTTGTGACTATTTTCTTCCACTATTTGATCTGAGGAAGTGGGTCTGGCCCACGAAAGCTCATTATCTAATAAACCACCTTGTTAGTCTTTAAAGTGCTACATAGTCCTGTATTTCTCTTACCACAGTGACTTTCTCTCCAGCCCCAGGAACATGGAAGGCTGGCTGATGAGAGAGAGAAACTGTTGAAATCAAAAGGAACTCTCCTAATTCATGTCTCCCCTTAGGCTTAGATTGTGGCCTTTAGCTAGGGCCCTGACTTAGGGCCAGTTTGAAGTCATGCTTCTCTAAGCTATACCCAGGGAAGCGTAATCCCCCTAGCACTTAATGAGAATGTACTGCCCCACTCCTCCCTGCCTGCCCTTTGGGTTGATTTCTGTCCACTGGGTAACGTAGTGTCCTGTAGAATGTAATTGCATGCTCCTCCAAGTGCAGAGACTGCAGCCTTGGGCTTTTAACAAGGCGTGCAAGGAGGAAGGAAGCATCCCTGTGCCCTTTCCATCCCATTGACTCATGAAAGTGCCAGTGGGGCTCTTACTGGAGAATTCATTCGGTTAGAATATGGTCATCATCACAGTATCTTAAATGCCTGCCTGTGTTCTTGGAAAGGATGTTAAAATGTGGTTAACTGACTAGTCGACTAGTCAATAGGCACTTCCACACTCCTCCTTTGAAATGTACAAGAGACCCTGCTGGGGCTCTTGTACATTTCAAAGGAGGAATGCAGAACTCCGCGTACAGCCCAGGACCGGCGGGAAGTCCCGCTGACTCCGGGCTGTATGTGGGTGCCTGCTTTGAAATGCACAAAGGTCCCCCGTGGAGGCTCTTGTGCATTTCAAAGCCATGGAGCCTGGGGTCAGCGGGGAACTCAGAGTCCCATGCTGACCTCAGGGTACATGCTACGCTGCACGCTGCAGGGAGCCCAAGATCACCTGGGAGTCCCCAGCTGACCCCGGGCTCCATGGCAGCTGCCCCTTTGAAATGCCAGAAGCGGTGTTTTAAAGGGGGAGCTGCCGTTGAGCCCGGGGTCAGATGGGAACTCACAGGTGATCTTGGGCTCCCCACGGCAGCAGAACCCGGGGTCAGCTGGAGACTCCACAACTGACCCCGGGTTCTGGGGAAATGCCATGCAGAGCCCAGGATCAGCTGGGGATTCCCTAGCTGACCCTGGGCTCCACTGCTGCCCCTTTGAAATGCTGCTTTGGGGTTTCAAAGCGGCAATGCCTCACAGCTGTGTGGCGCTGCCACTTTGAAGTACCCCTTCTCCCCCTTCCTCTTTGCTGCCTCTATCTCATAGAGGCAGCGGGGGGGAGAGGGAGAGTATTGACTAGTCAACTAGTCAAAAGACTATCCTATAAGCAAATGCTTATCGGATAGTAAACTAGTCTTTAAGGGTATGTCTACACTACAAAGTTAATTCGAACTAACAGACGTTAGTTCGAATTAACTTTGATAGGCGCTACACATACAAACCGCTAGTTCGAACTTAATTCGAACTAGCGGAGCGCTTAATTCGAACTAGGTAAACCTCATTCTACGAGGACTAAGCCTAGTTCGAATTAGCTAGTTCGAATTAAGGGCTGTGTGGCCACTTAATTCGAACTAGTGGGAGGCTAGCCCTCCCCAGCTTTCCCTGGTGGCCACTCTGGGCACCACCAGGGAAACTCGTCTGCCCCCCTCCTGGCCCCGGACGCCTTAAAGGGGCATGGGCTGGCTACGGTGCCTGTGCCAGGTGCAAGCCTGCCAGCACCCAGCCAGCAGACCCTGCACCTGGCACGGCACGAACCAGCCACCCGCTGCCACCCAGCCCTCCGCCTCTTCCCAGGACCAGTCTGGCAGCTCCCGGGAGCCTGCCCGGGTCCGCAAGAGGTGGGCGCCCACCTGGTCTAGTGTGGAGATCGTGGACCTCATCCACAATGTCCGCACTAGGCACAGGAAAGTGGCCGTCTAGGGCAGGATAGCTGCCAGCCTGGCCACCCAGGAGCAGGTTTGCATGAAAATCAGGGTAGTCCAGTGAGACCCCCGACCCTGAGCCCTGAGCTTAGAATGGCCATACTGGGTCAGACCAAAGGTCCATCTAGCCCATTAGCCTGTCTGCCGACAGTGGCCAACACTAGGGACCCTGGAGGGGATGGACCGAAACAATGACCAAGCCATTAGTCTCGTGCCATCCATCTCCAGCTTTCCACAAACAGAGGCCAGGGACACCATTTCTACCCCCTGGCTAATACCACTCCATGGACCCAACCTCCATCACTTGATCTCACGTCCCTTTAAACTCTGTTCTAGTTCTAGCCTTCACAGCCTCTTGCAGCAAGGAGTTCCACAGGTTGATTGTTTGCTTTGTGAAGAAGAACTTTCTGTTATTAGTTTGAAGCCTGCTACCCATTCATTTCCTTTCGTGTCCTCTAGTCCTTCTATTATGGGAACTAATGAAGAACTTTTCTTTATGCGCCCTCTCCACACCACTCATGCTTTTATAGACCTCTATCATATCCCCCCTCAGTCTCTTCTTTTCTAAGCTGAAAAGTCCTAGTCTCTTTAGCCTCTCTTCATATGGGACCTGTTCCAAACCCCCGATCATTTTAGTTGCCCTCCCCTCTCCCATCCTCTCTCTTCCCCTCTCCCACCTCCTTTTCCCAGTCTCCCCGAGTTTTGTTCAATAAAGAGAGTTTCTATTTTTGAACACACGTGTCCTTTATTTTGTACATCAGGAAGGGGGGTTAGGGAGGGGTAAGTGGAAGGAGGTGAGGGAGGAATGGGGCACGAGCCCCCGATGGGGAGGACCACAGGGTGGAAGCTGTCCTGCAGCCCCCCGATTGACACCCCCCCCCCCCCGGATGGCAGTCTGCGTCAAGTGCAGCCGGGCTGATGGCCAAGTGCTGTGATGTGCCGAGTGTGGGCACTCCAAGCCAGGACTGCTTTGCAGGCGGGGAACCCCTGAGAACTGTCTGTCTGGGGTGGGGGTGGGACCCTTTAAGCACAGCCCTCGGCTAGCCTGAGACAGCAGCTCCACGCTCTAAGTCCTAATCTGATGCCCTGCCGGCACTGCTTCTGGCCATCTTTAACCTTGGTTCAGGGTCCATTCAATGTGGACATGCTAGTTCGAATTAGCAAAATGCTAATTCAAACTAGTTTTTAGGTCTAGATGCACTAATTCGAATTAGCTTAGTTCGAATTAACTAATTTGAATTAAGTTAGTTCGAGTTAGTGCTGTAGTGTAGAAATACCCCATCATCCCTAGTTCTTGGCTATATCTTAAATGATTAAAATAGGAAGAAGTTTTAAAATAAAATGCATTTTGGGCCTTTGGTACTTTCTGAATTGTATTCCCCTTGAACAATGTAACTGGACAACTTAGTTGCATTTTGTTTTAATGTTGTTTTGCTTTGGGTTGAAGGTTTACATTTTATTTCCTGTCAGCTTCCTTTTCTGTTTTTCATTCATTAGTCCAATTCTGTAACAGGAGAAATGTCTGAATCCAAACACACACCAGTTAGGACTGTGATGAAAAGGGAATCGTAGAAAATGTCTACTGACCTTTGGTTTGTCCAAATCAGATTTTTACAAAAATCTACCTTTTAGACTGACTTTTGAGTAGCACCAGTTTGCTTTTGACATTGAAACAGGCAAGACTTGCAGGAAAAGCTAAATATACTCTTCATCAGGGTGTCATTTGTATAAAATCACTTTGTTTCTCCACCACACAAAGAACTTTAAATGAGTCACAGCATGTAGGGCTAAGTAAGTTCTACCTGCTGCTGTTGACTTTCTTAAAGCTAGCAGCACCAGCCTCTCTCCCTGCTGCATAACCAGCCTCTCCTTTGGCAGACTTCCTTAATACCTTTTCAGACAAGTTTATAGGGCTTGCTGCTGGAAAGCATCAAGACCATCTATCTATACTTCTATCTACTTTCCTTTCTAATACTTACAGTACCTTGGCAGCCCATGAAGTTGAGGTGTTTTCAGCTCCGCATACTGACAGAGAAAAAAAAGTTCAGCCAATATGCAGCTTGCTTGTTAGCCAAAAGTTTTATATGTATTATGTATTGTGTGGTAGATTAAATATAACTCTCTTGAATTCATTTCTGTTTAAGAGCCTTTTCTTTCTCTAAATGTACCCCACATAGTTTCTCACAAATACCGGATCACTCTCCATCTTCACACAACACCTCTGACTTCACGTTCTTTCCAGGATCCAGGCAAAAATTCTGTAATGGAACACTGGCTCCATTGAAAGCAATGGCAAAACTCCACTAGAATTCTCAACAGCCAGAATTTCACCCATTGTTTTTAAACTCTCTGCAAGCTTGCTCCATGATACCTAGAGTCTCTCCGCTTAGCTCCTCTAGAACCTGCCACCTTTCCATCATTTACAGAACCTTCCCATGATCGGTACAAGAGCCTTCTCCTTCACAGCTTGGGCCCCTGGACCACCTTTCCTATATCTTTCCACCTCACAAGATCTCCATCCCTTTTAACTGCTCCTGGAAACATCCCTTTTATTCATTACCTACATCCCTTAATTTGGTATTCTCTCTTATTCATTTCTGAATGGGGCAGCTGTTAGGCACACTTAATTAATTTTACTTTTTATGTCATTTATTTAGACTTTAGAAAATAAATCACCTTTCCAAAAGCTTACAGGCACCTCCACATCCACTAAAAATTCAAATAAAAAGTCCAACTATGTTTCAACCCAAATGAAAGGGGTTATAGCAAGGTATTAAATGGGCGGAATCTTAGACAGACACTTAGGCTCCATCTACACTGCAACCTTCTTGCACAAGGACTGTTTTGCACAAGAGTTCTTCCACAAGAGCACGTCCACACCGCCATGTGCTTTTGCACAAGAGATGTGCTTTTGCACGAGAACGTCCATGGTAGTGCGGACGCTCTCTTTTGCAAGAAAGCTCTGATGGCCATTTTAGCCATAGGGGTTTCTTGGGCAAGAAAATCATGTTGCCTGTCTACACTGCCTTCTTGTGGAAGAGCTCTTGTGCAAGGGGGCTTATTCCTTGTGGGGAGAGGAATAACTCTTCCGGAAGAAGACCTGTTTTCCGACGCTTTACTGTAAATTTACTTGTGCAAGAAGTGTGTTGTAAACACCCGGCGTGTGTTGTAAACACCCGGCAAGTTTTTGCGCAAGAACACCTGTTCTTGCGCAAAAAGCCTGCAGTGTAGACGGAGCCTTAATGCTTTTGCTCTAGTTCGATCACATGTAGAGGGCTTCATGCAGGACTCACTGGGTTAAATTCTCTGCCCTGTGCTATATAGGAGCTCTGACTAAATGACCCAGGCCCACTGACAGCAATTCAGTGGGCTCCCACGCACAAACAAGCCATGCCTGTGCAGATGTACTGTGCCTGATATTTGGGCAGTGCTGCACCTGCACTGGCTGATGCCCAGGTAGCTGCCAGCTGGGTGCTTTTCTAGCACAGACAGGGTTTCCACGTGCCCACCAACTAGGACTGCCAACTGTCTATTCGCACAAACTCAAAGCGCCGTGCCCTACCCCCTGCCTCCTTTCTGAGGCCACGCCCCTTCTCCAAGGCTCCACCTCCACTTACTCCTTCACCCTCACTCCATCACTAGCTCTCCCCCACCCTCACCAGGCTGGGGGGTTGTGGTGCAGGAGGGAGGGAGTTTGGGTGCAGGAGGGGGTGAGGGTGTCTGGCTCTGTGAGGGAGTTGGAGTGCAGCCTCTGGACAGGGGATTAGGGTGCAGATGGGGGTGAGGAGGGCAGTGCTTACCTTGGGTGGCTCCCCAAAATAACCAGCATACCCCTCTGTCAGCAGCTTCTAGGCAGCAGGACCAGGCATCTTCACGCGCCACTGAGCACCACGCCCACAGCTCCTGTTGGCTGCAGTTCCTCACCAATGGGAGCTGCGGACTCAGCACTCTGGGAAGGGGCGGCGTGTGAAGATCCCTCCCTCTCCCATTGCCCCCGGGGCTGCAGGCACATGCGGGACACTTCCGGGAGTGGCATGGAGTCAGGGCAGGCAGGAAGCTTGCCTTAGTCCTGCTGCACTGCTGGTGGCAGGGGCTGAAGGCCGCTGGGCCCCTGTCCAAATACTACCTTTGCCCCCCACCCCTATTGGTGGGCCAGAAATTACCATAACTGTTGTTTCCAGACTTAATAAAATCTATGGGTGACACTGCAGGTACCATGAAGTCTGTAGGATTTTTGCCATTTACTTCAATAGACTCTGGATTCCATCCTTTGAATCTATTAAACTAAATGGACCCCACTCCAACCACTCATCCCAGCCAGAAGATACACTGCAAATCCAACCCCCCACTCTCAGCCTCAGCAAAACATTCTAGGCATCATGAACAATCACTCTATGAAATCACCTATTCCCGCATACATGGCAGATGACACAGGGCCAACAAAAACATTTCCCAACCTGCAGCCGTCTCCACCAAGCTACCTGCTCAGAAAAAGCCTGGGGATGAACTATACCAGGGAGTGAGGGCCATGGCAAGACCCCCGCATCGAGGGCTTTGCTGGATGAATGACCAGTTGTGTACACTGTGTGCCATGGAAAAGTTCGCTGTGTTGGCTCTGCATGCGAGGCCACACTTGAGGCAGGATGAAGGCAGACAAGGGAAGGGGTCACATTCATACATTGTGAATGCAGCTGCTATTCCAGCTTACAGATTGGAATGGCAGTCACAGGGTGCACAGCAGTTTTGCACCTTGGCACTAGGCTGGTGGGCGGATTTCACTTCCCCCATTGCTCCGCACAGGACCAGATCCAACTCCTATTAAAATCAATAGCAATCTTCACATTGAAATACGTGGGCTTTATGCAGGCACGGTGGATTTCCCCTCAGTGAGCAGATGGGCCTTGCAGCATGCCCCAAAGGTCTACAAATCTGAGTTCTGCGGTGGGATACATTTAGCATAAAGTTTGCTATTAATGAAGTTGTATTTTCTATGGGCTTGAACCAGTGTCCATTCAAATCAATGACAAAACTCCCATTGATCTCAGGATCAGAAACCATACCTTTCCCAATTACGTTAAATATTCTGAAACCCTATTATATGGTATATGTATTTTCCTGCATGCCATTGGGCCAGATACACTGATATAAATCCAGAGTGATTAAATCCACAGGGCTATTCTGGAATTACATCTATATAAATGAGAGTAGAATTTGACTGTTTGTTTTTCACTTCTGTGTTACCAAAGGGCAGCTGGACAGCAAAGTTGTGGATAAAAATGGGGAGTATCAGATTAACTGACTCCCTTTGGTTTAGAAGATACATTTGAGGCGAGGGCTCCAGACTTGTCAGACCCTTCTGTGGTGCAGTATCAAGCCACCCCGAGGTCTTTATTCCTCTCCCCTTACCTACCACACAAACAGGCAAGGAAAACATGGCTCTTAGGGGCTAACCTGGCACTCAAAAGGAGAGGGCATAATATAGGCAGCAGGCTAACAAAGTGCAGCCGCAGGAGAAAGCAAACAATGAAATAAAAGGAATGCTGATTGCCGCCACACAATGCTACCTCGCTGCTCCCAATATTAGAAAGGGAAAGAGCAACCCTCTGGAAACATCTGCAGGAAAACAGCAGACTGTCAAACCTCCGCTGTTTCTGCTGTGTGCTCTAGAAAGTTTGGTGTATTAAATAAAAGCCCAGCTAATGTGAGAGTAAGACAGGTGTACAGCTCCTGCTGCGACTTACCTTTACGAAGAGTTCAATGTCAGGGTCTTTCTCTTCCCCATTAGCAGGAACAGAGTCTGTCATTTTTCACACACACCCTTGCCCCAAAGCCAGTGGCTGTCCTCCTTTTATTGTGAGGCAAGAGAAGGTTTCAGCTAACAGCCCCTACTTTTCCTCCTGTGGACAGCTCCGACAAAGCTTTTAAAACATCTCTCTCCTATGGCTGGAATGCCCAGCAGTTGAAGAAAATAAGTTTCTACATGAATAACAAAACAAAACTGGCAGAGAGACAGCAACTGCTATAACAGTTCTTTGGAGCAACAAGTGCTGCTGTGCTGTGTTGTGGCATAGTCTCCTCATCTGTCAGAGCTGCGGCTCACGCTGCCAGCCCAAAATAGCCTGGAGCAGGAGAGAAGGTGGGGCTAGCTCATGGGGGAGGAGACAGCAGCTCATACCTAGACCCTTGTGTGAGCCTTTGAGCAAAGTGTTCTGTTCTTCTCTTATGCGTCTCTTTTAGTGTCTCAGTTTCTCCGACTCTCATCCCTCAGCTGAGTGCCTCAGTGAAAGGAGGAGAACAGAAAAGTTTCACAGCAGACTGGTTTCATCATCTTAACCTGAAAAAGTAACAGTCTTTGGCTCCTTTTCTTAACTGAGATTCTGAGCTCTTTGAAATGTCTAGTATTTTTAGTCCAAAGCAGGGTAAGAGCAAACAGCCTCATTGGGCACTGCTTTATGCCTTGTTTACTCATTGTTATTCTTGCTCAGCGTGAGCATACGCTGCTATCAAATCATAGTAGTGTTTTACACCAGCACTGTAACACTGTAAATGACTATGAAGGTATGAAGTGGTGGGAAATCAGACACTAAAGAGTGTGGCTGGAGGAGTGAGACTCCCATCATGCTGCAGCACTTGCTAAGAGTGAAAAGCTGAGTAGAGGGAACATGGTGTATGCAGAATAGTGAGCCCTGCTGATCACACCTATTCAGCATACAATTAACGAACACTGATTTCAGTGGGAGTTCTTTCTGCAAGGGCTGAATCAGGCACTTGGAATAAACACAGAATCATAGAATCGTAGGGGTTGAAGAGACCTCAGGAGGTCAAGTCTAGCCCTCTGCCCAAAGTAGGACCAATCCCAACTAAATCAACCCAGACAGGGCTTTGTCAAGCCGAGACTTAAAAACCTCTAGGGATGGAGATTCCACCACCTCCCTAGGGAACCCATTCCAGTGTTTCACCACCCTCCTAGTGAAATAGTTTTTCCTCTGTCCAAACTAGATCTCCCGCACTGCAAATTGAGACCATTGCTCCTTGTTCTGTCATCTGTCATTACTAAGAACAGCCTCTCTCCTTCCTCTTTGGAAAACCCCTTCAGGCAGTTAAAGGCTATTAAATCCCCTCCTCATTCTTCTCTTCTGTAGACTAAATAAACCCAAATCCCTCAGCCTCTCCTTGTAAGTCATATGCTCCAGCCCCCTAATAATTTTTGTTGCCCTCCACTGGACTTTCTACAGTGCATCCACATCCTTTCTGTAATCGGCGGGGGGGGGGGGGGGGGGCAGAATTGGACACAATACTCCAGATGTGGCCTCACCAGTGCCAAATAAAGGGGAATAATCACTTCCCTAGATCTCCTATCCATGCTCCTCCTAATGCACTCCAATATGCCGTTAGCCTTCTTTGCTACAAGGGCAAATGTTGACTCATATCCAGCTTCTCATCCACTGTAATTCCCAGGTCATTTTCTGCCTAACTCTTGCTTAGCCAGTTGGCTTCCAGACTGTAGCACTACTTAGCATTCTTCCATCCCAAGTGCAGGACTCTGCATTTCTCCTTGTTGAACCTCATCAGATTTCTTTAGGCCCAATCAACCATTTTGTCTAGGTCACTCTAGACCTTACACTACCCTCCAGAGTATCTACCTCTCCCCCTAGCTTAGTGTCATCTGCAAACTTGCTGAGGGTGCAATCCATCTCCTCTTTCAGTTCATTAATAAAGATGTTGAGCAATGCTGAACAAAACTGGCCCCAGAACTTATCTTTGGGGGACTCTGCTTGATATTGACTGCCAACCAGACATCATGCTACCTATTCAACCCAATGATCTAGCCAGCTTTCTATCCACCTTATAGTCCATTTACCCAATCCATACTTCAACTTGCTAGCAGAAATACTGTGGGAGACTGGATCAAAAGCTTTGCCAAAGTCAAGGTATATCATATCCACCGACTTCCCCATATCCACAGAGTCAATTACCGCATCATAGAAGGGAATCAGGTTGGTCAGGCATGACTTTGCCTTGGTGAATCCATGTTGACTGTTCCTGATCACTTTCTTCTCTTCCAAGTGCTTGAAAATGGATTCCTTGAGGATGCCCTCCATGATTTTTCTGGGGACTGAGGTGAAGCAATGAGTCTGTAGTTCCCTGGATTGTCCTTCTTCCCTTTTTAAAAGATGGGCACTACATTTGCCTTTTTCCAATCATCTGGGACCTCTCCCATTGCCACAAGTTTTCAAAGATAATGGTCAATGGCTCTGCAATCACATCAGCCAACTCTCTCAGCACCTTTGAATGCATTAGATCTGGTCCCATAGATTTGTGTATGTCCAGCTTTTCAAAATAGTTCTTAACCTGTTCTTTTTCCACCAACGGCTGCACACCTCCTTCCTACACTGTGCTGCCAAGTGCAGCAGTCTGAGAGTTGACCTTGTCCGTGAAGACAGAGGCCAAAAAAAAAAAAAGCATTGAGTACTTCAGCTTTTCCCACATCATCATACTGCCCTCATTCAGTAAGGGTACGTCTAGACTACAGGCTTTTGTCAACAGAACTCAGCGGCAGTGCAGACGCAGGTATAGTTTTGTCGACAAAAGTCCACTTTTGTCGACAAAACCCTGTAGTCCAGACACACCCTGAGGCTATGTCTAGACTGCAAGCCTCTTTCGAAAGAGGCTTTTTCGAAAGATACTTTAAAAAAAAGCCTCTTTCAAAAGAGAGCGTCTAGACTGCACGCAGAACTTTCGAAAAAGCAAGCCGCTTTTTCGAAAGAAAGCAGCAAGTGAGTCTGGATGCTCTCTTTCTAAAAAAGCCCTGTTAGCTTTCAAGAGCACCTTTTTTCGAAAGAGCACTTTCGAAAAAAAGGCGTTCTTCCTCATGAAATGAGGTTTACCGCCGTCGAAAGAAAAGCCACGTTCTTTCGATTTAATTTCGAAAGAACGCGTCTGCAGTCTAGACGCAGGTGAAGTTTTTTTGAAAAAAGGCTACTTTTTTCGAAAAAAACCCTGAGTCTGGACACAGCCTAAGGGTCCCACACCTTTCCTGACCACCTCCTATTGCTAACATTTGTCTTTCCTTGCTTTTTTCTTCTTTTCAAGCTTTATTGCTTTTGAACATTTCTATTGTGCTTCCAGATTTTGCATCCTTTTATTCCCTTTGATTTTTTTTTAACAGAGTATATGAAAGAAAAAAACAAGGAAATCAAACAGAAAGTTTAAAATACTGCCCTCTCAGGCCCCATGTTTCAAACAATAAAGCCCGTAGGTTTCATACCTCAAAAGAGAAGGCCTCTTTCCCACTGCAGTCTTCTCTGTCTTTGCTGCTCTGATGCTAATAAGACAGCAACAGATCTCTTGCATTCAGTTGACTATTGGCAATTCACTGACACAAGCCAAGTCATCTCAGAGCATTCACATCAACAGACTGACAAAAAGCAATTTCACTTTCCATTTCTAATATGTATGTGCTCCTTCAGCTATTCTTCTGACATGATCAAACACTAATCTTTCATGAAGGTGATCCTGGTGATGTGGGTTCATGATCATTTTAACTCCCTTCAATGCCTTCTAGGTGTTCGTTCTTACAGAATTACATATTATTGCTCCTGTGGGTTTAAATATACACTTTTTGATGGGAGAGGTATCCACATGCATTAACTACACAGCTTTTACACTGAAGTTATTTTCAGGTATGCAGTCAAATATCCAGCTATATGAACTATTTGTAATTACAAATATCAAAAAACACAATCCCAGCATAATTATATAAATGCAGTATGACAACAATATAGTTTTAAATCACTGATTTGTAAAGCATATCTTATATATATTATAAATTTAATTTACACAATTATAATCTGTCACTTCTACTGCAAATTTTGTCTCCCTATGTAACTCAAATAATGAATTAATTTTCCCCTTAATAAAATGGCTATTGAAAACAACATGAAGTTGTGGCTGTGGTGCCAGCTCACACCAGCCAAGACACCAGGCCTCACTGAACATGGACAAATTCATGCCTGAAAACCAGTCTGCCTTCCCTGTATGGTAAGACAGATATTAGGGAGG